>NW_015653168.1:486502-517916 GCF_001515625.1 Sinocyclocheilus rhinocerous | reverse complement strand
TTTGATTTGATTTAGATTAATTTCAGGATTTAAAACAAAAACAGAATGGTCTGACTTTAGGTGTTATTTATTTATTTGCTACATAAAACATCTGCATGAAACAAAAACAGCAGTTCTGAATGAGACGCACTCTCTGACAGCAGGTGGCGCCTATGAACAGGGTTGCCAGGTTTACACAATAAAACTAGTCCAATCGTGTGTCGAGGGAGGTTCCCCTGTAAAAATCGCATTCCGGGGGTAAAATACACATTTTTCAGAGGGGATCTTCCAGTAAAATTCACATTCCAGGGACTAAATATCACGTTATTGGGGTCGCTTCAACCCGCGGGAACAACAACCCGTGGCAACAGTGTTAAAGTTTTGTACTTATTTTATTATTTTTTTCGGGATCTACTGGGACAGTGATAAAGATCTACCAGTCGATCGCGATCGACGGGTTGGTGAACACTGCTTTAAACTTATAAATGTCTGTTCAGCAGTCCCGATGTAACAGACAACAGTTTAGTAATTGCAATGCTTCTAATTAAGTGATAAAAAGCAGTTGCAGACTTTTTACAAAATACACATACTTATCTCTGCACCAATAAAATGTGCAACAATTTATGTTTTGCTGTCAATTTATATGTAATATGTAATTGAATGTAAATAAAATGCAAAACGCTTGGCTTCACATACCCTTCCAAAGCAGTATTAGAGATTTAGTGTGCATTAAGGACACTGAGCTGTGGCATTTTTCCGACCTGGGACAGTCTTGGACACTTACAGTACTTCTGTCGCATTGACTCCCAAGTGTTTTAAGACTGCAAATGTGGATGTTGGAATAGACTTTTAAAAGTATACATTATGTATACACTGATGCAAATGAAATGTCTTTCAATAAAAGTGTCTGCTAAACGTGTAAATGTATGATTATCAGATGCTAAGTTTGTCTTATATGCATTTGATAATAGCCTCTACGTGTCTGCAATGTTAGTTAGTTTACTTTAAGCCTTGTTGTTGTTACTATCAAATTAGTGCAATCCACTAGTGAGAACACAGGTAGGCCGTCTTAATTCTTGCTCATTGTGCCATTCATGCAAATACCATCTGCGAAGACAGTGAGAGAGAGAAGGGGGTGGAAGAATAGATTTTCTGAAACATGCTTTATGAGCGGTTGTATCCTATAGTGATATTTTTAATTGCTTCACACAAATTTGTTTTGAGGTAGGCTGCTACATTAATGTGCATTTCGGCAGATGAGCACGTAAAAGGCGTGTCCTTGGGGAGACATGCGCTGTTCCCTATAATGAGTGAAGGTAATGAAAGACTACACGCAGACAGATGTATCCATTCAAAACAGTAATAACTACAGTTAAGATGGCAAAGAGCAAATTACACCCAACTTTCATTAGAGCACATGTTTACCCAGGCACTGCAGGGACCTGTAATTTTCGAGGAACGGGTACTAGCACTATCATTGCCCCACATACAAGGTCAGGAGAGAGACAGAAACATGAGTTACTCGTGACTGGGCTTCCCCAGAGAACGGAGCGGATTCAGCGTGAAGCATGTGCTGGCGAGAGCAGGACGCTTCTTTTTCTGTCAAAAGTGCACTGCGCCGAGGAAAGCCAGATTATTCTTTCTCTGATTACATAGCAAACATAGAAACTCAATTTGTGGGAGGAGATGTGGTGTGTATAATATATGTGGCTAGTCAGTTCTCTGCAGGGCCTTGGAGGGTCATTGATTTCACCCGTTGGTCCTTCTGATTATTATCATCTCTCTCATAAGAACTATCGCAGCAGTGATGAAGTGTTAAAGTATCCCAATTCTGCGGGAAAACCGCGGACTTGGCAACACTGCTTATGAACCGACCGCAATATAGCTTTTCCTTGTTTACCGCTGTAAACAAAGCAGAGCTGCGCTTTATACGGAGGAGAAGAAAATGCCATTGCCATCAAAACTTTTCTCAAGACAGTTCCCTTCAGTGATACATTAATATAACCACATAAATGTAACGCATTTTTGTACTTATTTTATTATTTTTTTCGGGATCTACTGGGACAGTGATAACGATCTACCAGTCGATCGCGATCGACGGGTTGGTGAACACTGCTTTAAACTTATAAATGTCTGTTCAGCAGTCCCGATGTAACAGACAACAGTTTAGTAATTGCAATGCTTCTAATTAAGTGATAAAAAGCAGTTGCAGACTTTTTACAAAATACACATACTTATCTCTGCACCAATAAAATGTGCAACAATTTATGTTTTGCTGTCAATTTATATGTAATATGTAATTGAATGTAAATAAAATGCAAAACGCTTGGCTTCACATACCCTTCCAAAGCAGTATTAGAGATTTAGTGTGCATTAAGGACACTGAGCTGTGGCATTTTTCCGACCTGGGACAGTCTTGGACACTTACAGTACTTCTGTCGCATTGACTCCCAAGTGTTTTAAGACTGCAAATGTGGATGTTGGAATAGACTTTTAAAAGTATACATTATGTATACACTGATGCAAATGAAATGTCTTTCAATAAAAGTGTCTGCTAAACGTGTAAATGTATGATTATCAGATGCTAAGTTTGTCTTATATGCATTTGATAATAGCCTCTACGTGTCTGCAATGTTAGTTAGTTTACTTTAAGCCTTGTTGTTGTTACTATCAAATTAGTGCAATCCACTAGTGAGAACACAGGTAGGCCGTCTTAATTCTTGCTCATTGTGCCATTCATGCAAATACCATCTGCGAAGACAGTGAGAGAGAGAAGGGGGTGGAAGAATAGATTTTCTGAAACATGCTTTATGAGCGGTTGTATCCTATAGTGATATTTTTAATTGCTTCACACAAATTTGTTTTGAGGTAGGCTGCTACATTAATGTGCATTTCGGCAGATGAGCACGTAAAAGGCGTGTCCTTGGGGAGACATGCGCTGTTCCCCATAATGAGTGAAGGTAATGAAAGACTACACGCAGACAGATGTATCCATTCAAAACAGTAATAACTACAGTTAAGATGGCAAAGAGCAAATTACACCCAACTTTCATTAGAGCACATGTTTACCCAGGCACTGCAGGGACCTGTAATTTTCGAGGAACGGGTACTAGCACTATCATTGCCCCACATACAAGGTCAGGAGAGAGACAGAAACATGAGTTACTCGTGACTGGGCTGCCCCAGAGAACGGAGCGGATTCAGCGTGAAGCATGTGCTGGCGAGAGCAGGACGCTTCTTTTTCTGTCAAAAGTGCACTGCGCCGAGGAAAGCCAGATTATTCTTTCTCTGATTGCATAGCAAACATAGAAACTCAATTTGTGGGAGGAGATGTGGTGTGTGTAATATATGTGGCTAGTCAGTTCTCTGCAGGGCCTTGGAGGGTCATTGATTTCACCCGTTGGTCCTTTATACTGATTTTATTTGATTGGTAACAGCCCTATAGAGTCTTATTATATTAAGTGAAATTATTAATAAAATGTAAGAATTTGATATGAAAGATAACACATGCATTTAATAAGTTTATGCCTTATTTAATAAGAAAATGCCCTTTTTTATAGGCAAAAAAAAAAAGACCTGGAAATCAATTCAAATAAATTTTAATATGCAGTAACTTTAGTCATATAAAATGTAATTTTCCAGCAACAAAATTGTGGCCAGTGAAAATGCTGAGTGGCTAGTAATTTTGGAAAACCACTAGCCACAGTGGCTGGTGAGCAAAAGAGTTAATGTCAAGCCCTGTATACAGTGACTACTTGTATTTATACTTGTATTGCTGTAAAAAATGTGGTGTTTAACCGGAGTACGGTGGTGGGGGTGCTTGACATGTGTCAAACACTAGAAAGGGGTGCACGCTGCAAAAAGTTTGGGAACCACTGTTCTATGGCATCATGAAAAAATTATATTAATGAAACAGATTGCTGTGACATTCAGTGTCTTTCTGTATATATGTGATCTGTATGTGGCAGAAAGTTGTATAGATAAAACTGCAATGTGTAGACAATACATTGTAGTTGTACTGAAAATCTGTTTCAACATTGATTTTTGCAGTTAGCTGTTAGCATTGCTAACCTGTATACATCTGTTATACAAAGTGCATACTTTGTAGATATTATTTTTAAACTGTAGGATATCAAAGTCACTACACAAAGTTGCATGTTTTATATTATCTGACAGATGTGTCATTTGACAGTATCATTTAATAGCGATAGTTTGTCTAATTGTTTGGACTTTGTCCAAATAATACCCTTATGACTTCAGGTTTTTTTTCCCACCAGTAAAATGGGGTCTTGGATTTTGTCTGATGAACTGTGGTGTTTCTTCACATCAGTTGTTAGCTTCTTTTCAACTTGTGCAATATTAAGTTCATTTGGTCAAGTAATGACCTGGATTTGTCTTTGGCTTGTTTTGTCTATAAACACTTGATCAGCTTTTAAAGACACTGGAGAGTACTTGGGATCAGTCTACACATTGTGGTGTTGTGGAAATCAAAACAATGTATTTATCGTCATCATAGTGTCCATATTTTGACATTAACCTTTAGTCTGGCCTTTTGTAGCTGTTGGATCTTTGGTATGTATCCCTTGGGTCCAGCACTGCAGTGCTTACATCATTGACAGGCTAGTGAGAGATTTTGGTTGTTCTAGCTTGAATAAGAGTTGTTTGTAAGTATTTTTGGTCTGAACTATTGCCAAGGTTGAATGTCCGAGTTACAGACAAACAATGCCTCTGTGAAACATGTATACGTTCCTTGGTGAAGGATTGTTATTTTAACTTGTAGTCCCATAATTTATTTATTTATTTATTTTAATTTATGTAACAGCATTGCTTGAGCTTTTCTTATCATCACCACTGAGGTTGGCAACCATGTCATAATTATCCACATATACTGTAATTAACCTGTTTAATGCTCTCTCAAATAAAGTATAACTGAAATTAGGATAAGTTTAGCCTTGACACAATAAGCCAAAATTATGTTTTCTCTAGAAACCATCTCATCTCATCAGTCGTTTATCCCAATTTACATAACAGGTTTACCATAATTTCCTATGTGTTCAGCTATTGAACCTCATAAAGGTCATTTTAACTCTGGTCATTAACAGTGTTGTGACAGCTTATGTCCCATGATGTGATGAAAGATCACACACTGCACTTGGCCATTCTACATAACTCCTCTCCATGCATGTAAGGTAATGGTCTGGGTTTGGAAATGAGAGGCAGGTGGGGGCCATGTAGGCAGGGGTAATGTGTTAATTGAAAGTTAGGATCACTTTGTGGCCATTAAAGGGGGAAACCTGAGATGTGCTAACGCGGCAGAGGCAGGCAGCACCTGCTGTCGCCAGGCTAATTGTGTTGGATTTGCCCGTGTCTGTCAGGAGCTGGCGCTCATCATGCTCCAGCCTCCAGTTACAGCTGTATTATTACCCTAGTTTGACATTACAGCAGGAGTCGCTGGGGGGGACTGGGCCACCTCACGACCCTTTCCACCACCTTTCCAGACAGATCTGCTTCCAAAAAGCCAGCGGCGGAGAAGAATGAGGGAGACATTTATATCAGCACATAAACAGAGCAAGTTTTAAAGCGGCGATGGAGTGTCGCAAACTTGGGATCGCAGTCTTGAGATTTGGTGATGTTATTCCAAGAAATCACCAAAAACAAGGCATGAAGAAAGTTAGTCAATATTCCAGATTGTGGGGGGATTAAATTAATAAAAAATTGGCAATGATCACTTTCACATTTTTTACAAAAAAAAATAAAAAATCAGTTTCAAATAAATGCTGCCCTTTTGAATTTCTATTCAACAAAGAATCCTGAAAAATGTATTTCAGTCTCCACAAAAATATTAAATTGCACAACTGTTTTCAATATTGATAATAATAAGAACATTTCTGTAACACCAGATCAACATGTTAGGATCAAGTGACATTGAAGACTGTAGTAATGGCTGCTGAAAATTTTGCTTTGCCATCACAGGAATAAATTACATTTTAAAATCTATTGAAATATTATACAATATTACTGTTTTACTATATTTTTGATGAGATAAATTCAGCCTTGCTGAGCATAAGTGGTCTTACTGACCCTAAACTTGTGAATTGTAGTGTACAGTATTACTACTAATACTAATTAATAAGTAATATTAATACTAAGCTGCTTTGACCCAATCTGTATTGTTAAAAGCGCTATATAAATAAAGGTGACTTACTAATGATGATGATGGTAATAATAATAATAATAATATAAAATAATTATTATTATTATTATTGTCATTATTATTACAGATTAAAATGAATTATTTTTTATTTATAAAATTATTATTATAAAATCAGTCTCGGCCTATATTAAAGGTGTTTGTGTATCAATTGGTTTTCAAAATGGCATACTTGACTTTACTTGAGTTCTTCATTGAATCTTGATTCATCAACATCAACAAGCTCAAAACAGCAAGCTTATGTATGTACATTCTTGTGAATCCATCATAATAACCAAGATAAGATAACCTTTCCTCTTCAAGTAAGTAATGGTTAACTAATTGGACAGATATCTGATCTCTTAAGTTTTAATGCCCTCCAAGACTTATAAATGATGGATAGCATTAGCATCGTCAGAAAAGTGAACTCATATATAGTTGCATATAGTGCTGGATTAGTGGATTGCATTCTCTCTGTTTTGAAGACACACATTTATGCAGGTGTAAATGGAATGTGTGTATCAAGTCAGAGAGCAATCCAATCGATCAAGATGCAGGAAGTGACTAAGTGTAGTCTGAGACTGTTTGAGTCTGTAAACCCTTTTCAGATAGGAGGCCAAGGCATATGAGGGATCTGAGAGCTCTTAAAGGCAGCCCCACTTGCATATGCATGTGCAGCACACAAACCGGGAGTGCTGTGCGGGTGGCTAGTGATGAAACCATACTGTGCTTTTGAGGGCCCAAGACTTATAAATGATGGATAGCATTAGCATCGTCAGAAAAGTGAACTCATATATAGTTGCATATAGTGCTGGATTAGTGGATTGCATTCTCTCTGTTTTGAAGACACACATTTATGCAGGTGTAAATGGAATGTGTGTATCAAGTCAGAGAGCAATCCAATCGATCAAGATGCAGGAAGTGACTAAGTGTAGTCTGAGACTGTTTGAGTCTGTAAACCCTTTTCAGATAGGAGGCCAAGGCATATGAGGGATCTGAGAGCTCTTAAAGGCAGCCCCACTTGCATATGCATGTGCAGCACACAAACCGGGAGTGCTGTGCGGGTGGCTAGTGATGAAACCATACTGTGCTTTTGAGGGCCAGCTAGGGGCAACGGCGTATAATCTGATTCCAACTCCTGCAACCTCCCTTTTATTTTTAATTGTCACTCTGTAGCATTTAAGAGCTATTGATCCCCGGAAAAGCATTAAGTTAAAGAATCACTTTTACTGTTCATATTCCCTGCTTAGGCAAGGCACATCAAAGGACATTTTAATGTCACCGACTTTCTGTGGGAATTTGAAGCCCAGGTTTGAACAGGCCAGCCTATGAGCGAAAAGGACACGCAATAGACAAATGTGAGGGCAATTTGCAGCTAATCAAATTGTGTCCGAGTATTGATTTCTCTATATGTAAAGGTTTACCATGCATGGATTTCAAAAGCTGACGGCATTTAAAAGTCAAATGTTATGTTCCCATGGTTAATCCTGTAAACTGCGCAGGGTGGACAAAGAGGGGGGTGGGCTAGTATTCATGACTTGGAGAGTCCGTACAATGGAGCTGATACTGACGGAGCGAGTCGGAGCAGGAGATGACATTTTGGAATAAGATTTTATTACATATAAATTGGCTTTACTCCCATAACAAATTAATTTGGGTTACACTTAGACATTCTACTAACTATATGTAACTTTTCAACTACATGTCAACTACCAGTCATTAGAGTATTAGAAATCTGTCTGCTTAATATCTGCTAACACTTTATTTTGATGGTTCCACAACAGGCATTCTACTGACTATACAGTAAGTAACTTTGCAAGTATGTCAACTTATTCTACTAACTCTAACCATAACCTAACAGTCTACTAATACTACAGTAAGTTGACATGTATAGTTGCAAAGTTATTTATAGTTAGCAGAATGTCTAAAGTGGACTATTGAAATTGTGGAATCTTAAAGAGATAGTTCAGCAAAAAATGAAACTTCTGTCATTAATTACTCACTGTCATATCATTCCAAACCTGTAAACCTTCGTTCATCTTCAGAACACAAATTAAAATATTTTTGATGAGCTTTCTGACTCTGCATAGACAGCAACGCAACTGACACGTTCAAGGCCCAGAAAGGTAGTAAGGACATCGTTAAAATATAATGTGACATCAGTGGTTCAGCCTTAATGTTATGAAGCTACGAGAATACTTTTTGTCCACAAAGCAAAAATAATGACTTTATTCAACAAAGTTGCGCTGTGCCTTGTTTACATGCAGAGGAATGCACATGCATGCGTCGTTGTACTCTCGTGAACATGCGTCAAAGACTGACAAGGAAGAGAAGAAATGGTTAAATAAAGTCGTTATTTTTGTTTCTTTGCACACAAAATGTATTGTCGCAGCTTCATAAAATTACGGTTGAACCAGTCATGCCACACTACCTTTCTGGGCCTTGAATATGGCAGTTGCGTTGCTGTCTATGCAGGGTCAGAAAGCTCTTGGATTTCATAAAAAATATCTTAATTTGTGTTCCGAAGATGAACGAAGGTCTTACGGGTTTGGAACGACATGAGGGTGAGTAATTAATGACAGAATTTAAATTTTTGGGTGAACTATCCCTTTAATAGGTTGCACTTGTTGGTTATGCTACCTGTCTTTTTTTTAGTGTGGGCTTAATTCACTAATCTTTCTGGATGCATTAGTTAGCTGGTAGTAGTTTCTTTCATTGTTGGCTTAATCACTTGAAGTCCTCATAGTAATTTGGGTAGCAGTTACTGCCAGTGATCAATAGCCAAGAGTCGAAGCCGTTCTCAAACTCGCTTTCTCCCTCGCACGTGTGTCTGGAAGTTTTGCAGGGATTTCACAAGCTCCCACACTTAATATTTTGAGCGTTTTTGTTTGAGCAGTTGACTAGCATCCCCTTCAGCTGCAAAATATAGCCCTTTCAAGTGAGACGTCCCCCTTCTTATGCCTCCACCCCCAGATGTTTTGATTAGCAGCGACTCGTATGCTGGTCAGATCCCGGGATTAATGATGGATAATTTGCCTATGGTTGGCATGGCGCTCCGCCACTCTGCCAGCCTTTGGATGCCATATGGGCAGAAGCAGCTGTTTTCATTACTCTCCCTTGCCCAGATGTGTCAAACAGGATGCCTGCTTCAATCGGCTGTCTTGCTGGCACTTGGCGGGGGGTGCTTTGGACTTGCTTGGCAGCTAATTACTTTAATATAGCCGAGGACGAAGGCCCCTGTGTGTTTTTTAAAGGGCTTTTTACAAACAGCTGAATGCCAGCTGTCACCTCCATGCACAATAAGGGAAGACTGATAGGGTGCATGCAACCGTTGACAAGAGACTGTAGGCGCAAATATGTTGAAGAGGAGGAGCAAATTGGGCCCGGCCCAGTGAACACGGAGGGTTTATCAGTCCAGCGTCCAGCATCAATGCAAGTCAGCAGCTTCAGAGCAAGTTCACAGCACTAAACAGCTTGCGATAGAGTCGGAGTTCCTCTTGTGGCTTGTGCAGTAAAGTGTGCGCTTGCTGTATATAGCATGCCAAGTCTCATTATGGACCGCACAAGCAGTTGCCAACAAAACATTCTGTTACGTTTACACTTATTATTAGTCTTTTGCTTAAACATGCTTTAAACAGCCTTGAGTCTCTCTTCAAGTACTTTACTTGTTAAGGAACTCATACGTGACATTACAGTAACATCACTATTTTTTATCAAATAAATATTTTATAATACTTTACATATAAATATTCAATAATATTTTTGGTAACACTTTATTTTAAGGTGTCCTTGTTGCATGTTACAAATACTTACTATTATAATACCAATAAATTATTCATAATTACATGCAAGTAACCCTAAGCCAAACCCTCATCCTAACCCTAACCATATAGTAAGTACATGTAGTTAATTAATATTACTCAGTACTTAAATGTATAATTACACTGTAACAAGGACACCTTAAAATAAAGTGTAACCAATATTTTTTTGTTGGTGAATGCTAATAATTAAGCTCATAATGCTTAATAATTAACCTAGAATAATAAGCTAATTTTATGGTGATGTTACTGTAATGTCATATGTGAAATTTACATACTTAAAATGTATTTTTAGTTTGTGATATACCTATTGTTAACAATTGTGGCATGTGGTAATGGGGTATGCTATAATGAACTGAAAATATGGACTGTCAGTTGGTTAAAATATTTAATCTCATTAAATCTTCTACTTTTTTTTCATAATTACCATATTAACACACCCAGTTTGTTTTTAAGGAAAGGAAAGGATAGGAAATAGCCAAAGTGTAACTATTAGTTTTAGCTATTTGTGTGAATAACACTTGAATTGTAAATTTATGCAACAAGGCTCTTTATTATAAACAGATTATTTACTTCTCAAACTGCATTAAAATGCATAAGAAATGGAAACATGGAGATGCAAATATTCCATAATTCCATAATAAAACAACTTTCTTCACACTTTATTGATGTATGGACATTACATGTGTAAACATGCAGGCTTCTGCTGATTTCTGGAAATGGCAATGTTTCATTTATGGGTGATATTTCACTTGTTGAGCTTTGATGATAATTAAATTTCAACATGCAAAGAATGCAAATTGAATAAATGCGTTAACAGCGTAAAAAAAAAAATGAACGCCGTTAAACATATTTAATTAATTACAAATGTTAACACGTTAACTTTGACAGCCCTAAACATATTAAGAACTGTGAAACATTCAACTGTGATTTCCACCAGATTAAAAAAAAAAAATCCAACAATATTTCCTTGATCTGCATGATTGACACTTGTCAAGATGACTCCTCATTCCATATTCACACCTACAGCTTTTGAAGAAATACAAATAATAGGTGTGTACATTTAGTCAATAGCATCATTACAACAGCACAGGCTATCAATAAGTCTTCATTATGATGCACTGCTCTGTCTATATTAGCCCTTATTGTGCCTAGCAGCACCATTATGAAGCAGCACTATTTGAGGGCTTTCTGCTGCTGTCTCATATTTTTGACGTCCATCAATAAGGACTTTTCCACGCTTGTAGGTTTAGCACCTCAAGTGCTGCCTTGACAGATAGAGTTCATATAGGGCTAATGATCAACTATGGCCACTCACTAGTTGGTGTTCATCTGAGGCGTAACACCTTTCTGGCTGGTTTTGTTTGTTTGTTTTGCTGACATTAGGTGGTTTTAATGTTCATGGTGACCCTTGAGACCATCCTGCTTGGCTGACTCATGGAGCAATGCGGAGGGGCTATTTTTAGACGAGTGTTTGTTTGAGTATATAAAACAAAGAATTGCAAGAGAAAACGGACAGCAGTGCTTTACCATCACACCCATTTCCAGTTACAAGAGCGCTGGTTTGTACTGCATCTGTATTGATTAGTTGTTTGTGCTCATTATAGGGCAAAAATACTACTTAAAGTGATAAATATAAATATAAATATTAGGGCTGTCAAAATTAACTCGTTAACGCAAAATCATTTTAACGGCACTAATTTTATTAACGCAGCACACATTTTCTGTTTGTCCCGTGGCCTAACCCATAAGTTAGTTGGAGAAATGGAGATGCTGACAGTGTTGCCAACTTATCGACTTTGTCGCTAGATTTAGTGACTTTTCAGACCCTTATTTTTTTATTTTTTTTTTATTTTTTTTAAGCGCCTAGCGACAAATCTATAGGGTTTGCCCAAACCTTATTTAGTTTCCGAGACTCATTGGTACTGCCGCGCGAGGTCTCAGGATTTTTGTGCAGATTAACGTCTTGGAAGGGAGAGCTGGTTATATAGTCTTAATGGATCGATTTCAGTCACTATTTCATATTCATTCCGTTGTCTGAAAACAGAAACAGTAAAATATATAAATGAAAACAGTTTTATTGAGAATTTAGCTGCATCAAAATACAGTATGTGGGCACAGAGAGGCAAAGAAATGAGAAGTAATGGGAACCTGGTATTTCTATGTTCTTTTTTTCATGTGTCTAATAGACATGTCCTTAGAAAAACATCTATGACCTATGAAACATGTCTAGTCTTCAGGGCCGGTTCACAGCTATAGAAGGGTGGGCTGGCAGATATGTGGGTGGGCCTTTTTTATGTTGCGGTGGGGGAAAAGTCTAGATATTTATACTGTTGATATTGCTATATTAGCTATATTAATTATAGGCTGTTATATGTACACTGGGTAGCGTAAATGACAGCCCAACTTTCAATTCAAAACGGCGGAATTTGACAAAAGAAAAAAAAGGCGAATACTTGATAATGCAGTCGAGCCGACTGTTACTATAGTAACTAGTAATTCTTACATTCAACATTAACAGCAAGTCAAAAGGGGTAAGCTTGCAACTGAACTGTATAGCCTACATGCATTTTAGACGTTTATATGCTCGTGCCCCGTCCATGCAATGAACGCACGTTATTGAATGATGTTTCTTTAAATATTTCTGCCCGTTTTCGCTCGTTGTCAGCCTCTGCTTTTCTGCAGCAGACTGAAGCCTCCGCGTGAATTCAGCGTGCCTTTCATTCAGCTAATAAAAGAAAAATGCTGCAATTTTCTGGAGTTATTGTATGATTGTTTGGGCAGTCTCAAGCTATAGCTTAAACTTCTCAAAATACAGTCCGCTTCAGATTAGTTTTAATCTATGCACAAAAAATTTACGTAGTCTTTATCTAATTCTGATTGGGGTTCTTGACAGCTATAGAAGGGTGGGCTGGCAGATATGTGGGTGGGCATTTTTTCTGTTGCGGCTTTTGCAAGGGGGAAAAGTCTAGATATTTATACTGTTGATATTGCTATATTAACTATATTAACTATAGGCTGTTATATGTACACTGGGGAAAAAAAAAAGCTTTCATGGGCAGCCTAGAATATCATGCACTTTCACAACAAAATAAACTTTTTTTTCTTTATTGAATAATAATAATAATAAAAACCTCTTTGTTCTCTTTCTCTGTATCATTGTTTCTACACTGGTGATTTTTTCAACTAACTTTTTTATTTATGCCAAACAAAGGCCATAATCATATTTAGAACATTAGGGGGACTATTGTTTTGAGGAAAATATTAAGACCAGACCACTATGGTAATGGTAAAGGAACTAAAAAAAGAATAAGATTTTTTTGTAATCAATCTGAACTGCAAATAATATTTTTATTTTAAAAATATGCACCCGTTCAATTTTAGTTGTATTCCTAATATGTTGAAAACGCAAGACAGAAAATGCTATTGTCGTCACAATAATTATGAATTACATGAATCATGTACAGTGTGTATATATATATATATATATATACACACACACACACACAGCGGGTAAAATAAGTATTGAACACGTCACCGTTTTTCTCAGTAAATATATTTCTAAAGGTGCTGTTGTCATGAAATTTTCACCAGATGTTGGTAACAACCCAAGTAATCCATACGTATAAAGAAAACAAAACAAATAAGTTCAGATGAATTATATGACAGAATTATAATTTTGGATGAACTAGCACTTTAAATGCTTCATTAAGAATAATAATTAAAGCAACTTCACTTAGCAAAATTTACTCACCCGCAGACTATCCCAGATGTAGATGAGTTTATTTCTTCATTGGAACAGATTGATCAATATCAAGCACCATTTACAAGCGAAAACTGTTCAAAACATAGCCTAACTAAACAAATATGTCAGTCATTTGAGAGGACAACAGGGGATGGACTTTTTCACTGGAGGAAGCATTATTATGGATTGTGGACTCACATTTTGACCAGAAGCAACAATTAAAACCCCTTAATTTTGGATTCATTTCTTACAAACATGCAACTTTTCACTTCACAAGACATTAACTGATGGCCTAAAATTGTGTGGATTATTGTGATGTTTTTATCAGCTGTTTGGACTCTCATTCTGACAGAGGATCCATTGGTGACCCAGTGATGTATTACTAAATTTCTGCCGATCTGTTCTGATGAAGAAACAAACTCTCCATCTTGGATGACCTGAGGTTGAGTACATTTTCAGCAAATTTTCATTTTTTGTTGAACTATTCCTTTAAGAGTTGCAGTTGTTAATACAGCAACGTCATTGTGTCATGCAATTGGCCATGTGTTATTTAATTTAATACTCAGTTCTTGGAGTCAGTCATGACAGTTGTAATGTCTGATTCTTGTCTCTCTTTCTCTATAGTCAAACTCAATTTCAGGCTTTTGTCCATGTACCCCCATAGGAGTCCATTATTATGCTGTGCATATGTAAGAGAGTGCCGGATTTTACAGCATAATCAATTCGGGACTTGACACACTTTCGTTCGACAGCCCACTTCTTATGACTCTGTTTGACTGCTAACCGGCATGTGTGAGGGTGCTTCATACTTTGAAAGTTTCTCTGAAATGATTTACATTGAAAGTCATTCAAAGTTTGCCGAGGAGGCAGTCTCAGGAGAAGAGGAAAACATCATAAGTGAGTCAGTCTGTAATTTGAATAGCTGGCAGTCCGTTTACAAGACTATAAGTTTTGTGCTATTGTGAAACTGCGCTCTCATTAATCTTAAGTATTCAATTAGGTTTGTCAGAGATGTAAAAATAATTCCTCTATTTTTAGAAGACAAAGACCCGGAGTTAATATCGCACAATGCAAGGAGTCCATTCAATATTGAACCTGAAATTTGATCCAACAGATATTATCGTATGATAATATACAGTTAATAATGTGAGAATTTCATTATGTGAAGCGAATGCATTTATGTATGACTCATCACAGTTAGGCTTATATTCAATAAACGGACACATAAACTGGCCCCGGGGCCTTCCAGAATTTTGAATACATATTATAAGAGAAAAACCAGCGAATGTGGCGTGGTTTCAGTTTAGGCTCTCAAAAGATGAAGGAGCCTCAACATTTCTTTGATATGTTCAAAATGAAATAATTATAATTCAAGATGGGGGGGGGTGCTAGGAAGAGGGGGAACATATTGCACCCATTCAAATCTAACTTTGTTCCCCAAACTGGAAGATTGGATTTTCTTTATTAAATTATCTCTCTTGTTCACACACTCAAGGGGGCCATTGGCTGTAGGCGCTGAAAGAAGGAGGCGAGAAAAGCGAGCGAGGGTGGAAAAGAATCTTGTCTGGGTTGTTGGATGCGAAGCTGGCATAATGCTGGTTCGGGGAGGAGAATGAAATGTTTTGTTCTGCTGATGCCCTTCTCTGAGAAGGGGTGAGTTTGGACTGCTTTTTTAAAACTGTCCGTCTCTGCTCCCTCTCTGTCTCTCTCTTGTGCGAGACTTTGTTGTGTGCCAGCATCAGGCCCTGAGCCTCTCACCGCTCCGGGCCTTTGATGTAGCCCCGCTGTGCTGCCACCCCCTCGCAATCCGATTGGCAGACGGCAGGCGGGGCGGCTGGGGCAGTGTGGGAGTGGAGGAGGGATGAAAGTGAGCGGGGCAGTGAGAGGGCACCTGCACACAGAGCCTGGCCTGTGCCTCCAGCTCCAGCCTCAACTGCGTACCCTGACCGCACTGTGAACTTCTGTGTCAGCCATCATCACACAGTCGACGTGACCCTTCTCCCCACCGCCTGTTTTTCTCTTGTCTGTTTCGTTCGCTCTCACTCACTGTCACTTTGTCTGTTTAAACGTGCATGTGTGTGTGTGTGTGCATCTCACTTTTGCACTTGAACTTGAGCATTTTCTGTCTTTTTTTCTTCTGGAAAAAAAGTATAATTAGTTGTATTTTGGAACATTGGCTATAGGATAAAGATAATTGCATTAAGTCTTGAAACATTCAAATACCATTAACTGCCAGAACTGAACTCTTTTAGCCATAAATCTGCATGTTACTTTTGTCATTTCACATTTCATCACAAACACATGTATGAGCAACAATACATAAATAGCTGTTGCTGTGCTGTCACTATGTTAGCTATAAATTCATAAACACACAATACTGTGATTTATTTATAATTTTCAATCAATTCAAACTGATACTGTACTTCCAAGATTCAATTTTGACAAAATCTCATCTCTGTTAGTCAGGTAGGTATATCATAATTCACAACAAAAAAATCTTACATCACAGAAAACCAAATGTTTATGTCGAAAACCATAAAACACATGTATATGATCCAAGAATGTACCATTCAAAGCCTATGGTCAGTAATATTTATTTATTTATTTAGCAACAACAAATTAAATTGATCAGAAGAGACAGTAAAGACTTTCAATGGGCATATCATTGTAAACATTTCTATTTCAAATAAATACCATTCTTTTGAACTTACTATTCATCAAACAATCCTGAAAAATGCATCACAGTTTCCACAAAAATGTAAGCAAGCACTGTTGTCAACATTGATAATAATAAGAAATTATTCTTGAGCACTAAATCATATTAGACTGATTTCTGAAAGATCATGTGACACTGCAGACTGGAGAAATGGCTGTTTAAAATTAGGCTTTGCCAACACAGGAATAAATTACATTGTTGTAAAATATTGCTGTTTTTACTATATGTTTAATCAAACAAATGCAGATTTGTTTAGCATAAGAGGACTAGGTAAACTTAGAAAAAATAATTAATTAATAATAGCTGTAAATTATATACACTAAAAAAAATGGTGCTGTATAGCACTAAAAGCGGTTCTTTGGCTCGTAATCATAGGGGAACCACTTTTAGTGCTATTTAGCACCTGTTTTTACAGGTGCTATATAGCACCTTTGTCAAATGGTGCCATGTAGAACCATAAGAGGTGCCATATAGCACTTTTTCTCAACAATGGTGCACCAATCATAACTCATCCATGGCTCCCAGCATGCATTGCGACATGAATAAATTATGCAGCTGCATTGTATTGCTTAGTATTTTACTCAGATGCATGAAATTATTTTACCATAAGTTCCTTGCCATCACATATGTGCTTTATAAACATTATTGTAACAGCCAAAGAGAAACTTATTTTAACTTAAAATTAAAGTCAAGGGTCAAGAGGCAACTAAAACAAACACTATTCACCAAAACGGTAAGTTGAAAAGAATAAAAAAACATCTAAACCTTAATTCTCAATAAAGAACTTGTGTTTTAGATACTCCAGAAATAAAGTCTAACTGGTTAGTAATGTGTGAAGTTGGTGTTGCTGTTTGTGGAGAGGTCCTTTTTTTCTGAGGTCAAAGGTCTCATGTGGGGGCCCTGGAATATTTCCTTACGGGGGCCTTGGGGACAAAAAAAAATTATATCTACAAGAAATAGACTGTATTTTAATGTTGTTTTAACCCCTTAACTAAGAGACTAAGGGCTTAACAGGTTCTTTATATGGTAGTGGTGCTATATAGCACCTTTACCACTCTAAAGAACCGCTGAAGAACCTTTTTTTTTAAGAGTGTAGTGTATATATGATTAAAATATTATTAAAAATAATACTGGCCAACAGAAGAGAAAAAAATCCTTCTTGTTAACGACTGCTATTACAGAGACAATGCTTATATCTTATGTTGGAAAGTCGCAATAGTAGAGATGATTGAAACTCTAATAGAGCTGCAACAATGCTCCTTAATTTCTCCATTTAAGACTCATGGTTCTGCAATGCCAATTGAAATGAACATTCAGATTCTTTGGCATAATGAGTCAGTATCTATTTAATGTGAAGCAGATGAACACTGGCCAACATCTGTTAAGTTCCAACTGTAGGCTGATTTGCAGCTCTTGAGCTCCGTGGGAATTTGATTAACCATAAAATGGTGCATTATGTCACCCCTATTAGGGCCATTTAGTGTTGCCAGAAGGTCAGCACAAAAAAAAGACCTATCTTCACTTTTATTGAGACATCTCAGCAAAAAGGGCTCTGTTTCAGAACAGCTGTATTCCGGGAGAGGCTCCATCACAATGAACCTCTATGCACCCCTTTCATCTCTCCCATTGCACGGCAGTCAGAGGAACCTGTGATGTGCCCGTGCTCAGAAAAGAGAGGAATGTTGGCTGAAGCTAAAATCGTGTACTTTGTAGAGGAGAACTTTGATTTGTGTTGGAACGCTGATGTTTTGATAGTAATTTTGACATGAGTCATGATACACCGTGGATATGAGAACAGATTGATGATGTTTGGCTCACAGTTGGTAGTGTTGGTAGATTTTTTCAGTCGCATCTGGACATTTCTCATCCTTAAAAATGAAAGTATCAATCAGACAGAGACAAATTATTGGGCTAGCAGGAAAACGCGCAGTGTGTGTGCTGTCCAATTAGATTATTGCTCTTCAAACATTTGTATGACCTCATGGCATTAATGGAAGTTTGGCAGTAATACCTCAATGACTTGCAACAATGCACCCTCAGGTACCTCCAGTTGAGCTCGGCTGCAAATAACTATCATTTTACCTCAATCAGGGTCATGCACCAGCTCTCTCAGAGTGCCCATATGCAGGCCAGGCCTGCCTCTCAGGGAGCCCTTCATAATTAAGACCTCTCCTCTGGTCAGGCCTCCTTTGAGGACACATATCTTAAGCTGACCCTGCGCAAATGCAGTTGTAGCAAAGGTGACCTACTTGTAAATGAGGGTCACGCTTCAGGTGGTGGGAGGTCACAGGGGTTGTGGCGGTTGGCTCTCTTTGTGCTCTGGGTCTTGGCCTCTTCTTCCACCCCCTCAGCAGAAATCTGTGTTCGATTGGGTTAGTGCCGATAACGTATGGAGCTGGAGGGCGCGCTGAGGGTCACCTCCATAAGCACGGAGATGTGAAAGGTGACAGGCAGCAAGAGCAGAGCCAATAGAGACCACTGAGCATCTGTCACATCAGCCAGACAATACTGTTTGCTCAGCATTAATAGAGTAGATCATGTCTTAAAGATACTTGGATGTAGGTTACAGGGACTGGATCACACCGTGACCTTATAAAAAAACATTTCAGCTGGTGTTTAATGCATGCTTTGTTGTTATATTTAACATAAATAGATACATAAATACCATGCTGAAAGGATTACATCTTGACCTTTTTTAAAGACTTTATGATATGGCCTGAAGAGCGCAGTTTACTTTCCTGCACTGATGTATCTCCTGTTGAAACAGAAAGTTTGGGCAGGACATATTGAAGGGCTTGTGTCCTTTTCTCTCCATACTGTAACCAGTAGGTTGTAGTTAGGTGTTTCTTCATTTTTCTGCAATTTTATGTCTCGTAATGATTTTTATTAAGAGTACAAAGTTTGAAAATGAAGGTAAATATCACTAGTGAACTGCATTTTTTTTTTTATCTTGTGTGTCAATTATGCAACAAAGTGTGTGAATATTATTTGTGTGTGTATTAAAGATGCATAAAATGCTAGCTATGAAATTAACCTTAGCAAGGCAAATGAGTTGACCATTTCATTCCAAAGTTTTTAAAATGTCGTTTCCACAACAGAATGCTATTTGAAATATTCATGACCTTCAGAAAAATATTACAAAGTAACAAACTTTATCTATAATTTCCACTGTTTGATATTGGGGCAAATGAAATAAGCTTAGAGTGCAAAGTGTGTTTTTAAGAAACTACACATAAACACTCCACACACTGTTCAAATGTGTTTTTTAAAGAAATGAACGTTTTTTATTCAGCAAGGATGCAATAAATTGATGAAAAGTGGCATTAAAGACATTTATAATGTTACAAAAGATTTATAATAATTATATTATTATTATAGCATTATTTGAGAATAAAATCAGCTTCATAGAATGATTTCTGAAGGATCATGTGACCCTGAAGACTGGAGTAGTGACTGCTGAAAATTCAGCTTTGCCATCCCAGAAATACATTTCATTTTAATAAATTTCATTTTAGAATATAATAAAATACAAAACAATTTAAAATGTAAAATTGTAATAATATTTCACAATATTACTGTTTTAGCTGTATTCTCAAATAAATGCAGCCTTGGTCAGACTAAAACATTATAAAATCTTGCCAACCACAAACTTTTGAACCGTAGTGTTGTACATCAAAGGCATGAATCATGGTTTGTTACTTGCTAGACTGCGGCAGGTGGTATTGGGGGAGTGACATTCTCATTGTAGAGAGCATTTGATTGGATGAAAATCTGTAAAGTGCAGAATGGGTCAATCATGTTTTTGGTCCATTTTCTAAAAAGATTTTCAATCTGCTACAAGTTAACTTTTAGGAGTATGCTATGTAATATAAATTACCAAAGCTAAAAGATGTGTCTACAAGCATTTCATTTAGGATTTTTTTTACATTCATTTTTTAAGCTATGATTTTTTCTATGGTATACAGCCACATGTAGGCCTGATATTAGTAATTATTAAGAAAACAAACGTGTGTTTGGATTGGTTCTGATTCTTCTTCCATATTTTGCTCTCTCGGCTGAGTGCAGACATCTTAAAGAGTGGAGGAGACCGGGGGGAAGTGTGAAAGTACTCCTGCACGGTCCCTCAGACTCTCATAGCAAAGCGTTAGAGCAAACAGCACTTAGGCCAAATCCCAAAGGCCGTGCCTAGAGTGGCCCAGCCCACATTAGCTCTAGCACAGCTCTCTGAAATGGACTCGGCTAAGCAGAATGAAGCCCATGAAGCAGCGTGCACACCATGCCGAGGGCTTTATCAGGCACAGATCAATGGATGGCGGCATTCTCCTGGAGCTCCCGCGCTGCCAGGGCCAATACCGGGTCTTCTGGGAGTGGGGAACGAATGGGGGGAAGCTGGGAGTCATTGATAGGCTTAGTCTATGTTTGTGTTTGTGTGTTTTCAGAGGCGTGTGTGTGTTCAGTGGTGTGTGTGTCTTGGCCACTTTCATCAGGTTTTACCAACAGCAAACACATAGTGGTTAGTGAAGCGTTGTGGGGCGGATGAGCTTTTCTCTGGGGAACAAAAGATAGGGAGACGGCGTAGGAGGGTGGGTGCGGCCCACTCTGCCGGCTCGGTTCAGCTGGCCGGCTCCAGAGGCCCCTGCCCTTCCAGCTGTAAAATTGGCTGACAGCGAGACTCTAAAGCCCCATACTCTTAGAAGGGTACACACTCAACTGCAGCATTTACCAGGCCTGATTGCCCCCTTAAGCAAGCATGCCTTTTTCCCAAACCTCAACCGTTATCTCACATATGGAGATTACACATGAATAAACAGCCCATGGTTGTGTTTGTTGCAAAACACTGAACTATGTTTTCTAAGAAGTTCAAGAGTGTTTTTTGCTGTTTTTGACGAATACCATAATATACTGTTTGCAAAGTTGTATTCACAGCTATTTATAAAGTATTGGAGGACTGCAAAAGTAAAATATGAAAAGTTCAGTGGCACTGTACATACAAATGAAAATAAAAATGCAAATTAAGCAATATCAACAATACCGTATTTAAATAAATAAATAAAACCTATGCCGTAATTTATTTAACATACATTTATTTCATACTAATACTTTTATACTATACTTCAAATACATTAACATATTTAATTTCACTTTATTTGAAGAATTTATTATTGCACAATGCACATTTCTTAATAGTATGCCTAAAATGTTTTAATGTCACTCACTATTAATGATGATTGTTTGATCTCTGTATAATACAGTCTTTAAATGCAAGATATTTAAAGTGTACCTGAAGTATACTTGTAGTAGTTCCACTTTAGTACGATCAAGTATACTTCATATCTTTAGTTGGTCTTCAGCACTACTTCTGCACAATTAAAGTGCATTAAGCACAAAATTAGTTTTTCCAGTTTAGCAGACTTTAGGTATACCAGTTTAGTATACCCAAAGTACAACTGCAGGGTATTATTATTAAGCACATAAATATGTAAATGTATTTGTAGTATACTTAGCACAACACCTCGCTTTTCAGAACAATGAGCTTTGTAAAAATTGACGCGTTTCAGAAAGGCGGGGCATAGAGGAGAAACAATAATGTACAGTATGTGGAAAATAATGTGTTTTTTTAACCTTAAACCGCATAAACACATTTCATTACACCAAATACACAAAATAATGTTCTTTTTAGCAACATCATATGACCCCTTTAACTAAAACTAAAATGATAATTTACTTTTACTCAACTAATAATAAAATATAATAGTACAAACTATTTCAAACGATTAATAAAAACTAAAATAGTATATCAGTAATACTACAATAATACTGGTTTAAACATTGTTTCGTGTTCCAGAAGAAAGTAAAAAGACATGAGGGTGAGTAAATGATTTTTTTGCGTGAACTGTCCCTTTAAGCAAAATCGAAAGTGTGATGCTTTTATACAACAGTTGTTAAGCCTATTTTAGTGTTCATTAGGTAATGTTTCTTAGATAATCTGTCAAGATATAGGTCCACAATACCCAAAGACATGCTGTATACATTCTTGTGTTTAACAAGCAGTCTATCATTTGATATTAAAATAAAAAAATATTCTTATAATTACTTATACTATATTGTTATACTTATAGAAGTGTCACTGTGTTGCAAAATGCATATATTTACTTGTAAAGAAAAACAATTGACCTAGTAACGAGAAATGAACTCTTAAAATTGCCTGTTCGAATTGAAATGATCAAGTTAAAAATCAGAGCATAAACACGCCATTAACCTTCCTTGTGTTTGTTTAGTCCTTTTTGGGTGCTCTTATAAGCATCAAGCTTCCTCTGTGCCCAGCGAAGTTACTGCCTTAATCAGAAATTGAATGAAAATATCTTCGGGAGCACCTAGCCTTGAGAATTAGCACCGTGGATGAAAGATTTGCAACAAGAAGGACTGATTAGAGAAAGGATGTGGCCTTACGAATCATCCTAAATGTATGAAATTGGCTAATGTCAAGGCCGTGGCACGAGCTCCCTGATGCTCGGAGCGGGCGAACGCGCAGGTGGCGCCAAGCACAACAGTCAAGGCCCCGCCATCTTGTTTACATGATTCTCAGGTCTCTCCTTTCATCACGGCGGCCGGCGCTCCTCCTGCAGGAGCTCAGAGAGATGGAGAGAACAAGAGAGATTGCAACTTTGGCCCTATTGTTTAACAGCGGAGGACACTGAAAATTATTCTGAAGAGCAGAAGACACACGGCGGCTCCGTGACCTTTAACTGCACTTCCTTAGCTGAATCTCATCCAATTAGACCACTGTATATTTTCTCTAATAGCGGCTGATGAGGCAGGGCATATGAGCCAGCACGCCCGGCCCCGCGTTGCTATGCAGCGAGATGGCTGCTTAGCAGCAGAGGAGCGCTGGGGGATAAGTGAGCAGAGAGCTTTAATTTGATAGGGTTAGAATCCTGCAGGCTCCAGGGTCGCAGGTCATCAGGAGCTCGTCTCACACTGAATATGAAGAAATCAGAAGTAAATTGCTTACATCTGCTGCTGGTGGTTGGGGCCGGCTGTGATTGGCTCCTGGAGGTGGATGCCATCTCGCATGGGCTAGGCGAGGGGGCCTGGGTGTAAAGAAAGCTTGTAATTGGAGTAATTCAGCATTAATAGATGTTAAAAACATCCTCCGAGCAGCTGCTACGAAAAGCCAAGCCTGTTTGAAATGCTTTGAGATCTATAGCGTGTTTTTTTCCTGCCTTTTTAATTCTCTCGTGTTTTCAGTTTGTGCCATGACTACTGATGATAGCAAGCTTGTGGCAGTGCTGGCAGCACAAGGTGATGTGAAGGTCACCTGTCACGCACAGCAGCAAAAGAACTGTAATATTTACATGATTATTCTTTGTTCTGTATTTATATTGAGTTATTGTGGTAACGTAAAGCTGCATTTATGTGGAAATTACTCAGCTGATATTGTGGGGGTTACAGTACTCGAATGGGATATATCATTAAAACTATTAAAAACATTTTTGTTAAATTGAAATAAAGCTGAAATAAAATAAAGAGGAAAAACGTAAACAAAAATGATAAATGTTGCCTAATTACTAAAACTAATAGAAATGACAAAAGCACATAAAACTACTATACATAATTAAAATTAGGAGGATACACTGAAAATATAAAGTAAATTATACCATAATGAAAAATTTAATAAGTAAGCTTTATGAAACTGAGAGTATATGAATAATACTAAAATAACACTAATATACACTGATATGTAATACATCATATCATATTACAGTTTACATTATATAAACAGCATTATATGTCCTATGATCTATTATAATGTGTGTATAGAGAGATAGAGAGCGAGTTATATATATACAAACTTTTTCCCCTCTCTACATACCAGCTTTAACACTTCCCTGGGCTCACGCCACTGCTGTAAAGCCGTCTCTGCAGCCCTGTCATTGGGACTGTGTCCAATGGAAAATTAGACTGACTGTGAATTATCGCAAATGTTCTGGCAAATGACACTCCATTTGAAGGTCTTTGTCACCAATTATGTGTCTATTAAAAAACAGTCAATCAGTCAAAGTGTAAATAGCTAGCTCTCAGAGGGCTCACTCACTGACAGGAGGCTGTCGATAATCTATCTGATATGATTTAGCTGTTAAGAAACTAGGGACTCACCTTAATTGTGGCTTCAAATCTCCCGACAAACTACATCTATTCCTTCTCTTGCGGCTGATGGCTTTAGCAAACACTTACCGTGGGCTGTAATGTTGCCTGCGTGTAAAACATTCAAAACCTGCACGGTTTGCTGTTGCCACGCTACTTTTTCTGTAAGTGTTTGAAGTTTACGTAACCCCAAAAGCTTGGTTGAGAGGGTAGAGCCCCTCACGACCCCCCACTTCCACCACACCCCTTAACAGTCTACTGAGCAGCTCCGACATGTAACTAAACAAAAACACTAATTGGATGTCTGGCTGACTAATTTGATTTCCGAAAGAGCTGAAACCAAAACCCTGTTAGCTCCTTTCGATGACAGACGCTAATATTATGTTCTCACGCTGTAACTGCAGTTTTAGTGGGTATCCTTTCCCCAATCAAAACAACCGCTGCTTACCATTATTGCATTATGTTACCATTTTGAAATAAATGACTGGTTCAGGCTAGTTGCTGTAGCTTGGACAGACCCATTAGAGTCATTGTGCTTGTCTGTCTCAGGTGTCTCAGTCACTTGAGATAATTATATGGATAGACATATCGGTGAAGTGTTACAGTAGTTGTATTTATATGACTGGATCAAATCTGTTCCTTCCTTGTCATAATGTGCTCAGTTGGACGTGATGGGCCCTATTTATAAATTATGGTGATTATTTGTTAAATTTTTAGCATACATCCTGCTTCCGCAACAACTGTCAACAGTTTCAAGGAGGACAGACGTAGAGCGCGAATAAAGATGAGAAAAATAGGTCTAATAGTGGCTTCTGCTTTCAAGTATCCCCCTGGTACAGAGACTTCAGCTGTCATCTTCCAAATTTGAAAATTTACATACAGCGCAGATATTATTCTGCCTTTCCACAAGCACTCTGTTTGGAAATCTTACGAGACTAAACACATTTTTTGCCGTCACTGATCAAGATGAAAGATCTTCAGTACGGCGTTTGTATGCTTCAGTCACTAATGGTTGATTTTTGATGTTTGATTTTGGCGGATGGAAGTATATCAAGATTTACGGCGTCTTAGCTCACTTAAATTGGCCATTATGGAGCCTCATCCTTCGGAAGAAAACGCTATTTTAAAGACCATGTGGACGGATAAAGTCCCGTACTTTCGTTGCGGAGCTGTATTGACAGGTGGATATAAATATCCCCGGGGACAAGCTTTCAAAGAAAAACAGATTAAATAAATGAGTCACATACCTCAAAGTGAAGCTACCTTTTTGACACTACTTTGTAAGCATGATCTGCACCAAATATTCATCAAGACACAGATGATACAAATCCCTCAGAAGATAAGCACTTTCCTCAAAACTCTGCTAAAAGGATTTTACTAATGCTTTGGTCCTTCCCATCTGTTTGGATGGAAATCTTAGACTCGAAAGGTTCATTGCTTCAATTAGTAATTATATAACGTCTGATGCAACATTTCTTGTAACCTCCTTGCTAATTTTTAAAAAAGAACGAACAAGGGTTGTGCATTTCTTCGAGCTGTAGCTCAGCTATGCTTAAGCGTCGGAACACGGTAATAGGAATATCTAGAGGTCAGTCAGGGTTAGTCAGGCTTCCTCCACAGGAAATGAGCTTTTGGTGTGCTGTGTTCCCAACGTAATGAGCAACGCCCCTGTGTTTAATCTTTGCTAATATTGTTATAATAACTGGATGAATTATTAAAAACAAGCAAATATATGACTACATAATCCTAAGACCACCAGTGTGCAGAGGGCTGTGTGAATGCTGTGCTACCGTGTTTTCCAATTGTGTGTGTGTGTGTGACTTGAGCTTACTGCAGACTGTGATTGTTTATATGGAGGTCTAATAGTGCAAACACGTAGCAGTAGAACTAGCTATATTATGTAGTTATATTTGTTAAATTACCAAATTTAGGGCTTATCTAAAAATGTAAACTTTACTTTAACAGTTATTTTTCTTTAATTGTTTATACCCACATGCTATGATTTGATTGTGTGATGGATATACTTCTGAAGGTCATCATTTTTTATTTCATTTATTGGTGGGATTTTCATAAGAGACGTCAATATCAAGTTTCAATTCGCGAATTCCCATATTGTGACCATATTGTTTTTATCCAGCACGACTGCGAGGGCAAAAGCGTCCCCAGCTCAAGATGTTTTGCGAGTCAGCAAAAGCTAACGCTGATGTCGGTAATAGCCCGGCTTTGCTCTGAATTTCCATGATAAAGGTGGACACAAAGATGGAAAAAGGGGAGGAAGAATAGTCGCAGAAATGAAGAGGCCCTTTTCGATCCGCATAATATTTCCTTTCGTGAGCATGAAGCTCAGTGTTGGACACACTTTAATGTCGAAATCACAAATGAGCAAATGCAAGTGTTTTGTCAATAGCTTGTAAATAGTTATTCATATGATGCTAATTTTACCCGGTCATTTCCATCACGTCATTCTACGCTGGAAAATTGCAATTAAGTTTGAACAGATAAAAAAAGGAAAGAAACAGCAGACATGCCAACTGCTCTGCATTTCAAGGCTTGATTGGACTACCAGCTAGTCAGTATGCTGCAGTGGGTTTCATCGCTGTTAATTGATCCTTTTTTTAATTAATGTGGAAAGAGGAAGGCCGTATCTCTGTCCTGTCTGCTTGTCCTCTCTGTCTGTCATAACAGTATCAAACTCCAGCTCACCGAGTTGTAAGCTCTCTGCTTTGTCTTGTAGGCAGGTGGACTATTTTTGGTACGCTTCTTTGCAAAACCATACATATGTGTGCTGGAGATTGTCTGGGTTCATTAACCAGGCCGTTTTCATTTACATGCTTTTGCCTTGTGATTTGCATAAGGGTGCATGGGATATTACACACCCGGAGCAGTTCTTTTTATTCTGATACCTTTATTTCATTTTTCTGAGGCTTTTACGTCCTTCCACTCAAAAAGGCATATGTGAATATCAAATTACCTCCTGTTCAAAATCTAGTCATTTACTTTTACTGTATCATGTCCTTTGAAAACTAGTAATACGTTATTTAAAACTAATCGAGAATTTACTCTTAAACAATTTGAGTGGCAGATAATCTCATACGTCATGTAAATTACTTTAGAGTTATAATTGTAACTAAATCCAAAAGAAAGATTTGCATATGGGTCCCTTGGCCTGTGGTAGTCGAATGCGTTTCTTTTAAATAATTTTCAAAAGAAAAAAAAAATTAATATAATCTTTTGCTTTAACTTGCCATTTTTGACCACAATCATCTTGATCATTCAGAGGTGTGAAGCAACATTTGAATGCAAAAAAAAATTTTATGATTGCTGTAAAAGTTACCAAAAAAAGGATTCGCTTTTTTTTCCACCTCTCGGCAGACGATGAAAAAATAATGAGGAATGGCAGCTGAAGACTGAACATGTACCTATCTGTTTCTGTCTAATTAAATCTGTGAAAGAGGCTCAGACTTGCTTCTGCCATGTGGTGCAGACATGCTTGCAGCTCTTTTTGTGGTGGCATACTGCCACCTATGGGCTTAAAAATAAAAATGGCTGGAGTCCCAACAGAGGGCGGTTATTATTGCCTTTACTTACGGAAATACATTTTCATAAATATGAAATGAAGAATTATATATTCAAAAACTAGCAAATACTATCACAGATTTTTAGAGGGAATTTCCCTTACATTCATGTGCATGAATTAATATAGTAATTTTAGTGGAATAATAATATGGGTCTTTTTTTTTGTCAGATCTATGCATATATATCATTCATTTGAGATGAGATTTTCCATATCTCCAAAATAAAGGATATTAGAGGACAGCAGCTGCAGAAGGGTGCAGATATTGAGCCTTCATTTATCTTCCAAGAATATGGCCATGGCCGTTGTATCAGGCCTAGAACTGCAAATGGAAAAAAAGTAAAGAAAAAAAAAGCAAGAAAAAGAGAGAGGCTGCAAGAGGGAGATGATGATGAGGATGATGAGGATGATAAAATAGAGAAAAAAAAAGCCAATGTTTCCAGATTTTTATCCTCCCACGGTCAGAAGAGTGACTGTGAGGAAGTCTTGGCCAGGCCACCTACGCTCTTCACATCCTCACATCTCTGCCGCTGTCTCTCCATCATTTGTTTATTCATTCGTCTGTTTTACAGATGTCCCGCGGCTGCTGTCCCGCTCTCCAGGTGTTTAGGGAACTGTCAAACTTTTGATGACTTCATTGAAAAAATCGTTTTTGTTTTTTTTTGTCCTCTGTTCTGCATAACATTTAAATAGGCAATTGCAATATGTTCAAGTATTATAAACATATTCCAAGAAAGTACAGTAAGTTATTATTAGTAGTAGTAATATTACCATTATTATTGCTGTACAAGTGTCTGTGTTAAACTTGATGGCCAAAACTTAATCACAAGAAACATTTGCTGGGTAGTATTGAATAATTTGTGACTACTTTTCAGAATAGTACTCCAAATAGAAAGTCAGTACTCTATCTCTGCTTAACGTGCGTGGAAAAGGACACCGGGCGTGTCCTGCAATTTGGTGCAGGAATTCATTTTATTTCCATATTCATGTGATTTGGTAACATTAGCTGTATGTGCTTTGCTTAACGTTCAGTATATGCCCAATAGAACCAGGAAAAGCACAGATTTCTTAAACATTGACATGAATAATATGGTCATCTCTCAAGTTATCTGCTATTATCTGGAAAAGTATCATGCAGAAAAATGATATTTGCGAACCCAGGAAAGTTACTTATTTTTCAGTCAATGTAATAATCCTAAGAGCCCCTTTTTCCCTGTGTCATTGTGCTGAGGCGCTACGTATGTTAACACTATTAAATCACCTCAGATGTCTAAGTGATTCAATCTTATTCACTGTGGACAAGTGAATTGAATTCCCCTAAAGTGCCTGTCTAGATCCTGTCTATGTGTGACGGGTTGCTAGGTTGCAGAGAGAGTTCGGAATCTCTCCAGCGCTGTGGTGTGTGTGTGTGTGTGTGTGTGTGTGTGTGTGTCAGAAACGGCTTCTCATTGGAAAATGTCTCGCGAAGGTTGAATTAATGGGTTATCGATATCAGGACACATCACGCTGATGATGTCTCAGATCTAAAGAGCTGACCGCTTAAAAGAAGCACATTTTATATGATTAACTGAAGGCTATGTTGCACATACGGGCCGGAAATTCTCAATGTCCAAGTGTTTCTAATTGCACATCACGATATTATGAGCTAAATTCCTAGTAATTAATGAATTAAAAAAATGTTAGCTTGTCTATTTCAGGTTAACAGACGGCATGGCAAATGATGGAACATATTGTGACATCTGTTTGATTTTCTCTGCATACTGTATATATGTGAATGTATGTTTGTATGACTATACTGTAAGTCTCACTTTATTGCATTTAAGAACATATTCAAAACACATTATACTCGTCCACTACTAAATAAGAAACTGTAGTAGTGCTCTTGGCCTCCCCTCCCCAAAACCTCATGTTGTTCCCCGTTCTTGGCCCTGTCCTGTCAGAGACGCTCTATAGCACAGTGGTGCTTAGCGACCCTGACTTTCTGACCTGCTTTCCCGCTCAGCCTCAGCCACTTCTGCATGAATGGCCGCTGGCTCTCCATCTCTCCGGCTCGTCTAACTGATCAAGGACCGGTGTTAGGAGTGCCAGGCCACACCAGCGTGCCCATCTTTGATTCGGTTAGTTTATTATGCTCTCCTGAGAGCCCGGCTGTTTCAGCACAGCGTGACAGTGCCCTCCAGGTCAGGTATAAGAATAACAATAGGGGTGCCTCTTTCCATCCTCCTCAAAGGCGGGGTCTGGGTTGTTCTATTAGCATTCTTAATTGTGGCCATGCAAATGGTCTGAGTGGAAGATGTGGAGAGTGAGCAGACAAGATGCTCTGCTTTTTTTTTTTTTTATTGTACTGTTTGCTTCGTCTGACCAGTGTTTGTGTGCTGAAATGGCAAGCATGACTGGATTGATTAGAGGAACAAGTGGTTTATGAACACTTAAAGGGATGGTTTGCCCCAAAATTGAAATTCTGTCATTATTTACTCGCCTTTATCTTGTTTGGGAGAAAAGTCTTAACTGCTCTCCTGCATATAATGAAAGTGGATGGGGACCAGGAACTGTCAAGCTGTATGACTTTTTCAATGTAATCTATGTCTTCTTATGTGATAGCTCTGAAATATAAGTAATCTCCCACTGAAAATTTGAAAGAAGTTGTCACCATTCACTTGTATGGAAAAGAGCAGTCTGAACATCTTGTTATAAATATTTATATTTATATTCTTTTAAAAGGCATATTAGGATTTTGCCTGAATACTATATGTTGAGAGTTTTTGACCATGTTACATTTATCTTAAAAGGAAAGTTTACCCAAACATGCAAATTCTGTTGATTTTTACTCACCCTCATGTTTGTTTTCAAACCTTACTTTCTTTATTCTGTGAAACACAAAATAAAGCAATAAGCCCCAAGAAGCTGTGGTTTACAGTGAATTTATAACAGCTAAGGGGGCTTCGCATCGTGCCTAACAACGCCCCTTAGCTGTTATAAATTCACTGTAAACCACGGCTTCACGGGGCTTATTGATTTTATAAAACGGTTATTCCATATACGTAGTTAGGTTTCACAAAATAAAACAGCAAATAAAGTGTAATGATATTAATAAAAACAGTATTCTTCCACCAAACAATGTAGTTCCTCAGAAACAGTTGTGGTTGCAACAAAGTGGTTGCCAAGCAACACACAAAGTAAACAAAGGTGTATGTTTGTAGAGTAATTTACAACAGCTTCGAACACGGCTCAACCAATCAGAATCAAG
>NW_015653168.1:481937-486172 GCF_001515625.1 Sinocyclocheilus rhinocerous | reverse complement strand
GGTTTCACAGAATAAAACAGAGCAAATAAAGTGTAATGATATTAATAAAAACAGTATTCTTCCACCAAACAATGTAGTTCCTCAGAAACAGTTGTGGTTGCAACAAAGTGGTTGCCAAGCAACACACAAAGTAAACAAAGGTGTATGTTTGTAGAGTAATTTACAACAGCTTCGAACACGGCTCAACCAATCAGAATCAAGGACCGGAACTATCCATTTTATAATGAGATATTTTGAAGACTTCTGGGGTCTAAACAACATTGGACCCCATGGACATGCATTAAAAACTTGTTTTTCCTCCCCAAATAGGTTTGAAATGACAAACCCCAGATTTGGAATGACATGAGGGTGAGTAAATTTTTGGGTGAACTGTGCCTTTAAATACATGGTTATCCTTCTTGGCTAAGAAAAATCAGTCTGTAACTGAAAAGATGTCAGTAATTTCATCGACTATTGTAACGGCGGCAGCAAGGCAAGGCTCTATTACCCAGGGACTCTTAATCACGGCAGGTCCCATAAGTAAAAGCCCTTATCATGTGCGAGGAACAGCGCTGCGAGTGCCTCATAGATAGAGTGGAGAGAAGCAGACATGCTCGCTCTAATTCCCTTTGACAGTCTGGGGCCTGTTTGCTACCTGGTTAAGCCCCGGCTTTTTCATTTTGTGTTTGGTATAAACTGACAAAAGGGAATATCGCAGCATACAGCTGAAGGAAAGTGGAGAGCTCTTTACGGGTGATTGACAGCTCTTGTCAGTCAGTAAGAGGCACCTGCTTAGGCCCTGGCGGAGTGCGTCCTTCAAGCTGAGGCGCAGAGGTGTTGTCGTAATTATCTGGGAAAAAAGGAAACACAATTAACAGTGAGCATTTAGCAGTGAGAGATTATTTACTGAGGCCTGTCCAACAGAGGCAGACGCAGACTTGTGCGGGTCTAGAGAGATCTGGGCTGTCCGTCAAGTTGGGATGTCCAACCGGACCAATCCAATTAAAGCCGAGATGATTCCACAAACCAGCCCTTTCTTTCCTAAAATGAAATTCCTTCAGATGATAATTGGCCAATATTGTAATTTCCTCAGAGTATGAGTGTGTCGAAATCATTTTTAGATTGAAATAGTTCCTATACATCTCGAGTCAAAAATAACACCGCTGCTATTGTGTGTGCGTCCTCAAAGACTGCCTGTATGAGTCCTTGGTCTAGAGCCATCTACATGGGAGGTGGGTTATTCAGAGGCCACAGGCATGGAGCTTCTGATTGAGTCATTGAAGGAGTAACAAAAGACATGAAGGCTTGCGACTGAGACAGGGGTCTGCCAGCGCTTCTCGGCACCAACGCAGAACACAGACCCTCCAGGCAGTACGGGGCGAAGCAAAAAGAGGCGCTGCGATGAGCTACAGAACAGCCCTTTCACTCCAGAGAAGGGAAATCAAATGAGAGACTGGGTGTGGGGTCCGCAGGTCAGCGAGCAGGTGGGCGCGAGAGGGAGAGGGGGAAGAACGGGCGGCGGAGCGGGCCGTCACATCTGGGCCGAATTAGAAAGGTAAAACAACCGAGGCTGAAAGCAAAAGAAAGGGAGCCGTGTGTGAGGATGTGAAAGACAGATCTGCTTTCTAAAGTAAGACCAGGTTAGCGAGGCAGCAGGGGGCCCAGATGAAAGTGATTAAGCGGCCCGGCTTTGAGAAGCAGGTGCCCCTCTGCTGGAGAGAGCTTCCCCTACATGTCTAACCACAGACCGACAATGTTTACACTACCTACCTTCATGCTGCTCTATGACTCACAGACAACCTGGAAAATTATCAGTCAAAGCTTTTTCCTTAAAAAGCTCAACCAACATTCAGCATTGTGGGCTCGATTCAAACGGCTTGAATTTGAATTTTTGCCATGCTTTTTCTACAAATTTAAACTTAGGATAATTTAGCTATATTCACATTTTAATCGTAGTAATATTGTTGTGTAGTATCTAACGTTCTATTCTTATTATTATGCACATGATTAATTAAAAATGCTAATGGTCTGTTTTTAAAACATAATAAAATCATCTGAAATTATTGCTTGATTTATTAGCAGTGTCAAGCGGTTTGTTCAATATCGCATACACCTGGCATAAAACGTAACATTTTATTATACTGTTCTGTTTAGATGGTTTGAGATATGAATTAGAGAAGCTACATTTCATGATTGTTTGTTTTAACCTGTGTTGTTCTGACTTTATAAAACATATTGTGCTGGCTGTTCAATTATTGAAAGTGGATTACCTCATCTCACTTTACCTCATCAATTAATTGTTAGAGTTATTTGAAACTATCGTGCTGTGAGATTTCTTGGCCAGTTGATTTAATGTCCTCGGTTCGCCCTTTCTCAACTCAGACAAACCATTCTTCCAGCAACCAATGAATACAGTGTTCTGAATAGTCCCATAATTCCCCATGGCTCTATAACATTCACTGTCTACCATCTTCTTGTCCTCCCTTGTTTCCCCGGCTAGGACTGACACATTTGATAATTGATTAATCGCTACATTAGCTAATGCAATAATCAATTATTCTAACTGTTTTTTGGGGGAGAAACAGAGGCATATTAAAAAGGCATTTATGTCAGCCGCTCGGTTGTAAAATGTTTTGGGTGCAATGTGAGCTTTGTCTGATGATAAGCGCTTCTAGCATTTTTCCCCTTTCTCTCTCCTCTTTGCCCATTCGGCTGCTAACTTAGTTAGGCAGCACAATGAAGTGGAAAGTTTCCCTGGTTCGCTTTTCTCGTTTTGCAGAATTTCATCGCACCGTTTATTCCAACATGACAAGAGTAGCTCTGTGGGGCAGCGTTTGTTTCCATGCATCTGTTGGCTGGCGAGTGGGAAGAGTCCTGGCTAGGCTTGAAGGCTAGTGTGTAGGAGTCTACGGATACGCAAACTTACATATAGAGGCTATGCAAAGCAGCTTCAACAAATCTTCTCTTTTTATGTATTTTTTTTAACTAATTTAATTTTCTACGCTGAACAAAATATAAAAAAATGGTAAAGTGTTAGTAAACAAGTGCAAAGTTTCTGAAATAAACAGAAACTAGATGAGATAAACACGTTGTGGGCCTATATTAACACTCGGTACTTCAATTTGCTCATTACGCTGTTACGCTACTCTCTGAAATACTTAAATGGAGTGAAAGAATGTTCGCTTTGACGCGTTTGGATTAAACAACGTCCGCGTCTTTGTACAGATATCAGAAGGATCCCAGCTTAAGGAACAAGTGGATAGTTTATTTGTAATGGCACCCTAGATTGTGTCTGAGGATTGATCGGAGCATTTTGTTTTGTAAACGAGTCACAGTGTCATTGAGAATTCACAAAGAAACATATGTTGAAAGATGAAGCGGTACTAGATCGGACTGCAGCTGCATTACATTGTATGATTTCATAATGCTTTTTCTGGAAATTACCATTTTATTTGTATTATGTTCTCAAAACACTCAAAACGTGCAATAGCGAGGAGGCGTTGATACTGTTTCAGTTGTTACTGAATAGTACTGTTTTGATACTATGCAATGACGTTAGCCAATCATAACAGTGGCTGATTAATGAGAAGCCTTAAAGGACACACCCCCTTAAAAACAGCCTGTTTCTGAGAGAAGTTCAGAATGGGGTTTGAAAATAATAATTTTCCACATATTTATTTATTTTTTTTTTTTGTGCAAAAAACTTTATTAACATTATAAGTAAGCCTCAAAGAACATATTAAAATAATTTAAAAAAAAATACGTCATGACCCCTTTAATTTCACTGTGTATTTGTACATGAGACAAGACAGAGTTCCAAGACAGAGTTGTGCTGGTTAAGAGAGAGCCCGCACACATGCTTTTCTGATTGGCTAGAATTTTGTGATTTTGTTGCATCAGCAGTGTTGCATCTGCTGTGGACAGACACATTGTTTGTCGCTGGAATCTTCTCGCGTCACGTTTTATAAGAAAAGGTCCAAACTAGTGGTCGACCGATATTGGTTTTTTGACAGCCGATGCCGATATCTTGGAAAGCAGGGTGGCCGATATAAAGCCGATATAATTGTATTTATTTTAATTAATATTTAAGAAATTTGAAATCATTTTTAAAATGGATTAATAAATACATTTGTAAAATAAACATACTTTAGATGACAAAGTATTTTCCACAAACAAATATTTAATAAAAATATAATTAAAAAGGAAGTAAACTAGTCTGTAGCCAACAGAGCACTCAGTATTCTGGGAAGTTTGTG
>NW_015653168.1:479787-481675 GCF_001515625.1 Sinocyclocheilus rhinocerous | reverse complement strand
CTGGATTTGACTAAGTTTGCAAGGTTTGTGAAATAAAATTTTCATTAGCCATTCAAAGATTTGTTTAAATGATGTAAATGCGTATTTGCTGAATGCTGACGGCAAACGAGAAAGTATTATAATGTTTGCCTTTTCTATTACTAATAATATAAAAGCAATCGTTATAATACTTTTTGTATACATTTTAATTCCTTTGTTTAACAGTTGTATCGGATTATTAGACAGACTTCTATCCCTATTAGACAGAACTGTTAACAACGACGGCGAAAAAGAGGGAGAACGGGAGCACTGTGTGCTCAGGCGCTGCCGCTCTCAGTGCCGTCAAAATAAATGTCCACATCGGCCAAACAGAAAAACTTAACGGCCGATGCCGATATTTGAAAAATGCCAAATATCGGCCGATATATCGGCCTTGGTGATATATCAGTCGACCACTAGTCCAAACCACAGAATCTTTATCTTGTTTCTCATGGTGCATTCAAGTCCTCCTACAAGCTTCGTATTTACGAGTTGACAAGTCGTAATTACGACGTCAGGTGCGTTTCAGTCACTTTGGTCAGAACAAGATGGTGATTTAAATTTTCTACATAAAATTCAACAATTTTTAAATTTTAAAATTCTACATCTACAAAATGATTAATAAAGAATTTGCATCGTGTTCTTGCTTTTTTCTGGTTTATTCCATTTATGAAGGTGATGTAAACTGAATCATTATATATACTATGGTAATTAAACAATAATATAATATTTTGTTTATGTAACATAGTTTTATTGTACATGACAAAAAATAAGCATTTTATTCATTTCAACAAATTTACCATCAATACAGACAGTGCATATCTATAGTCTTTGACTGCATCCCACTTGTTTTCTCACTGACACGCCCCAACTCGGGAAAAGTTTCCCACTTGTAATAACGACTTTATGGTGGCGTTCATGTGCGTTCAGCATGTAAATACGATCTATCCAACATGACTTGAACGCACCAAAACAAACGCAACTGGCGCCATCATGCATCAGTTTTTCAGTTAATGAAAATTACCTCAGAGGACTGTATTATTGCTGCAGTGGTTCTTCTTGTTGCTAGGCTGCTTGATTTGTAGGCATTAAGATAATGTACAGGTGAGATTAGCCTATAAAATCACTTCAACCTAAAAAAAAATTCATGTCCACGTTTTGTGAGTAGCCTTAATTTTTCAGTTTTCTCACTATACACTAACCCTTTACATTAAAAGTTGAGGAGTAGTATCCCTCCAATTCCAAATAAAACAGTTCAGATGCAAAAGCCTCTAAGTGCCGTTTGAAATTTTTTTCAAGGCTCCTATGTGTAGGTTCAGTCATTTCACTTGAATAGGTTCTTTTCATTGCCATTAAAGTGAAATAACTGAATGCTGATATAGTGTTGCTTTCGTCAACGAAAATTATGACTAAATATCGTCGTCAACGAACCTTTATTACGTGACGAAAACGAGACGAGACGAGAATGCTGGTCATGTGACAATGACTATAATTAAATGTATAATGCAATATCGTTGACGAATAAAAACGAGACTAAATGTGGTTTACAAAATAAAAACTATGCTAAAATGTCTCTTCATTTTCGTTGACCAAAACGAGACGAAACGAAATGTTATAACGTTATTTCGTCTCGTTTAGTCGCGTTATTATTATTATTTTGCAGTATTTCTGTTTCCTGTGTCTCGCTTCAGGGGCTGCATCAGGTCACACTGCGCAGACGCAGGCGACGTCACTTCCTCAAGCCCCACTCGCGGCATTATTTAAAACAGTGTTTCCCAACCGGGGTGCCGTCTGTCGAGAGCAGGGGTGCCTGTTTTTTTTTAAATATTTTTAAATTGCTAAAAATTTTCAAAAAAGCAGCTATTATATA
>NW_015653168.1:465332-479666 GCF_001515625.1 Sinocyclocheilus rhinocerous | reverse complement strand
TCATCAGTTTTCGTCGACTAAAACTAGACTAGACTAAAAAGAGTATGAACGTGACTAAAACTAATAAAAACTAAAATGACAGTTTTGCACAAAGACTAGACTAAAACTAAAATTAAAACAGGCCGCCAAAAACAACACTATGCTCATATTAGAAGAAAATTTCAGATTGCACTTATAGAGGCTTTTGCACCTGAACTCTTATGCTGACAAAATGATGTATGCAGTAAACTGCAGTGGCTTGTTTAAAACATTATTTTTTCATTCTATATTACTAGGATTTCTAAAGACAACTAAACAACTTAGTTTGAGATCTGTTAAATGAAATTTCTGTCCCCCACATCACTGTCATTCAAGCCAAAAGCTTCAAATAATTAGCTCAAGTCATTATCATTGCTGGATCATCATCAGACTGGACCGAGTGCCTTCTTCTCATTATTCAATAGTGAACAGATTAGAGTTCATTATGTATTGCGAATGGCTCTACCTGTAGGTACCATAAACTCATAAACTCATAGGACTCATGAATAGCTAGCTTAATTACAATTTCACACAAATCAAATGAAAGAATGAAGGAAGGAATCAATAAATCAGTAGATCTCTGGGTAGGTGTCTGGGCTGACCTTATTCCTTTATTTGTTTTCTCTTTTTACCACTCCTCTCCTCGTCAGTGGGGAGCAGGAATCCCAAATTATCCATAGGGTTACGGGGCGCACTGCCCCGGAGCCCCTCACCCCATAGCAGAGGTAACATATTCAATGGCCTGGGGCGAGTGGTGCTGCGAGTGAGCCCTGCTGCATACTGATGGGTGAGCAGGGGAGGCAGTAATTGGTGCAGTGGAGGAGAGGGGAGAGAAGGGCAAGAACAGGGAGATGATGGCTTTGTTTCCCCCTGTCTGTCTCACGCCTAGACTCCTCCCCCTCCTGCCATCATCCACCCCGTACCCCTCCGACACACACTCGCATGCTTCTGTCCATCAAAATACTTAAAGAGGTAGTTCACCCAATTATTAAAATACAGTCATTGTTTACTCACGCTCATGTCGTTGTTACTGTACAGAGATGTTCTTGAATGGAACGCAAGGGAAAGTCCAAGCTTCTTTTTCTCCATATAGTGGGGACCTGTAAAAAGCTGTGGTCATCATTAATTTTCAATCTAGGGAAAAGAGCAGCTTTAAATTTCCCCTAAATACGGATTTTAAATTGATTACACTATATGAGTATAAATGACATTCAGATTTTTTTTTCTTCAACTATCCCTTTAGGATAATAAAAGTCTTTGCTGTCAGATGATGCACTTGGTAGACATTCTCAAAAGGCAGAATATGAACAAATTGTGGAAAGTATCTACCGTCATGCTGCTCTCGCTGAGAGACAGCCTGGGCAATGATCATTGTCTTCAAAGTTTGCTTTAAATCATTTGTCTTGAAGAACCACATGTTTATTCCAACCACAAAGGAAGAAATATGACATCTGTGTGAGTTTTGGACGTTTTATCCAATATGATTTTTATTAGAAACTTTCAAGCACTAAATCATCTTACTGTTCATTGTACGTTTTCTACCGGGCTTACAAAGAATATAGCAACTGTCAGAATATCCACAAAAATGGGAACACTCCATACATTATTTATATACACATTCATTTTAACCAGCGTTTTAATAATTTGAATTCTAATTTATTTTCATATGCAACAAGCGATTAAAAAATGCCATTGTTGTTATGTACAGTTATGTAGTATGATGTATGTCATGTACTTACATCCATTTTCCACCTCTGCTTCTTTTTCCCTGCAGTTCTGAAGAGGGACAGATGTGTTTGTAATCCAGGAATTATCATTTCTCTACACGGTCACCGCATGTCTGAACAGTGCACAGTGCGGCTGTAGCATAGGGGTAAGTAGAAAAATATAACCACATGGGCCTCCGCTGCTTGTCAAAGCTAAAGAGGAGAAACTAACAGAGGCTTCAGTTTGCTGGCTAATTGGGCCCTGGTGGCTGACACCGTAGACTCATGACCAAAACAAACATCATTTCAATATCTCCACAACTGGACCCTTTAAACCATGATCACAGAGCAAAGTGGTTCCAACGAGAGACCACATCTAATTAATCCGAGTCAGGAGCTTTAAATTAAGTTAAATCTTTTTTTTTTTTTTTACATCAATGGTGTGTTCAATTACGTTGTGCACAGTGGCATGCTTTAGATCTTGAGGACAGTTCATATGGCTGTAATTAGCAGGCCTTGTTAATGAAAAAGGAGGCAAAGCCTGCCCAGAGATTGACTGTACTATCAGTGGCAGTGGGCAGTGACCTTTGTAAACTTCAGTCTCCAATTATAATTGATATGTAGGGTGATTTTAATAACTCCAAGTTGATTTTTGGTGTAAAACAAAGACATTTTTACACAGTAAGGAAAGACAAATGTAACAATTATTTTCACCAGAGATGAGACCAACCCTTACAGTAATTGGAAAAAAAAGGGAACAGACCAACAGAATATTCTTTGCATGCAACTTTCCATTAATTAGTATATTTTACACTGAAAACATGATAACCGGCAAATGATACCTTAATTTGTTTTTTAACATGATCTAACCCATAAAAATGACTTTTGTTGATATAAGTTAAAATACAATTTTTGACATCATTTTTGCAACATATAGCACATACATTTTTAATGTAACCTAATATATATATATATATATAATTTTTTTTTGTAAATTCTTACCTTTTGTAACTATAGAGTTAGCCCTGTTTCATACTGCACACAAATGAAGCAAGTAAGCCCTATTTTTTATATTTTCAAGATTTGTAAAACAAGTTGAACAGAAAAATAGAATCACACAAGCATCACTTTCTGACTGAATTTAAATTATTCAAGCCGTTTATTTTATGGGTTTCATTTAGTCTATAATTCATAATTTATGGCTGAAAATATTCACTTTATTTTTATTTTATTCTATTGTGCTGCAGTTCTGCTACGTAGTAAAAACTGTTTAAAAACGCTAAAGTCACTTTTGCAGTTACACTGTTGCTTACAAACTGCTTGTGCTGCTTTGTGTGAACTGGGCTGAATTGTAAAAAGCAATCAGTCCGATTGTCTTTTTGAGCAAGCCTTTACCATCCTGTGATTTCACCCTGTCGCTTTTGTGCACTGGCACATTCCAGAACACCAGATATACATATTCATCTGACTCCTATAGAATGTGTCAAATAGAGGTGTCCTAATTGTGTCCTTGATGAAAGGCTATTAATATTGAACACTTCTGCAGTCACCCACGTGTCTGCACTTTTTTTTTTTTTACCGTGAGACAAAAAGCAGATCTCTGCTTATCTCTAATGATACCTGAATCCCATGAGGTGAGAAGAGAAACTGCGAGAGGCTCCAGTAGATTCATCAAGCCAAATATTGTGTTCTTTCCTCTGGAGGCTGAGAGTCACATTGCATTATATCACTGTTAATTAAAATGAAATATGCGGTTAAATTATTCTGTGTATTGTTGCCTGACAGGGTGTGCGCAAGCTAAACACTGACCATTGATAGCTAACAAAGGTGTCCTTTTCTCTTTCTTTCCATCCCCATATCTTCCTTTCTATCGTTTCACCAATTTCCACTTCCGTGGCGCTCTGTTCTCAAGGTCCTTCCTCAAGGGTGTGCAACGCAATTCAGTCATGGGATGGAGAGAAAGAGATTTCCCATGTTTATTAAGCTACATTTTTTTTCTTGATTATTGTTATAATGTGTCTCCAAGAGGGCTGTCCTTTTCTATTAACATTGTTTAACATTTCCTTGCTTTGACGATAAAAGGAAAAGAAAAGGATGGAGAAAGTAAACACGCTCCTCGCAACCGGTTATCAGCGCAGAAGGGGTGACTTTGTTTCCGAGGCGGTCGGCGGCCCTCCCCATCATCCTTTCATCTAAGCCTGGCCTTTCTGATCCAAGAGCCGAGCCTGTCAGGGCCGCACCTGTAACAGAGGGACCTCTGGCCCCACGCTGCTCACTCGCCCGCCTGCCCTCAGACTTGCACTCCGTCTCTCAGCGGCACTCCTCGCCCCTGCCAATGCCCCTGAGACTGGCCTCCACCCCAGCTGTTAGCCACATTCTAATGCACTCCGAATAATATTAAAGCCAAATCAGTTGAAATTATTAATCCGGACAGGCCCCTAAGAGAGATGCTTTTAAAGGCCAGCGACTTAATTTAAGCTCTTAAAGGCTACCCCAGCGCACTTGATGTATTGCGAGAAATTACGGCTCGGTGTCAGTGAGCGTAATACGCCCACTGTATAAATAACATGCAAACTACGAGTTCGCAGAACAAAGGCAAGCACCCTCAGGCTCAATTGCAGTCGTGACTTTAAAATGTAATTAATATTTGTACCCGCTTCTGACTGTAATCTTTGCTCTCGTGTTGGCTAGTCTTTGTTCATCTACATATACGTTGCTGACTGATCCACAGCGGCTTTCCTTCCGAAGTACAGACAGGAGATGTGGGAATATCTTCGACAGGCTAAGCGTGTAGGTTAAGGTCCTCAGTTGGTGCGGCCCACCCTGAGAAGAGTAAAAACAATCGGTTTTGTCATTTGGATCTCATTAGTGTCTGATTCCAGGAAAGTCCTTCTCATTATTGGTGTCAGAACTGAGGCCTGACCTCGGCGATCTCAATACAGCGATGTTGAGCCCCTCAGCAACACGACGAGTCTCTGATGTGTTTTTATTTGGACGTACAACTAAGGAAAACAAATCAAAAGTAAAGTATTGTGACATCTTTATGTTAACAAGAAGCTTTTGCTTATTGCTGCCTTATGAAGACTCCGCAGGAATACATGGCAAGTTGAGGGAGGGTCATTTTCACACAGGGGGAACAGGGGCATCTTATTAAAATGAGATTTGGTTGGCATTGCTTCTGAAAGAGAATGCGCCACCTGCAAAGGAAGTATTGCAGCAGTCGAGTTATTTGGCGTTTCAGTTTGACGCCCGCTTCGGGGCTGCATATCAGAGAAAAAAAAACAGGTTGTAGGGGTCCTTGCGCACAGTCTGCCCATGGTGCTGCCTGAAGGACTACCATGGAAACAAGGAGTGCGACAGGCTCTAGGGGGACCTGCCACAGCTGCAGGCACTTCCTTTCTGACAGGCTGATGAAGACATCAGCTTCATACCAAGCAAAACAACAACTATTGAAGGAGAAAAAGAGAGGGAGAGAATGATGCAAGCAGTGTTAACTGCTGTGTGGATGAGATGTTCATTAGTGAGTTTGGGGAACATATTCAGGGACCATATTGCCTGTTTAGTAATCTATAGAGGTTTGAGGTTTCAATCCCAGGAGACTGAGGCAAACTGATCATTTTTTAAACATGATTTTGTTTATTAGACAACACAGGAGGAGAGGGGGGGAATTATTCCACCATGTATTGTCTCCATTGTCCTCCATCCCTAGGTTTCTAATCAAGTTGAGAATTTAATAAAATGTAAATATTGCAAAAACAATTTGTGAGTGAAGCAAGTTTCAATCTTATGTGTTCAGGAGAATAAAATAGTCAGTTTTTGTCAAATAGTCACTTTTTTGGCCACAAATTAGAAATCTAAAATGAAGCCACTGAGAAGGACACAGGTTAAAAATAAATCAATAAATATATAAATAAATAAATAAATGATAATAATAATAAAATAAAATATCAAGGGCAAGTATGAATTTTTATTTTTTTTAATTTGATTTGATTTTGATTGCATGTTTCTATCCATATTTTTTATGTGATCCAAAATGTGTATAACACTGTTGATCTATAGTTAATGGATCTACAGTGCATATTTAACATAAAAGCTGAAGAAGAGAGCATCCTTTAATAATTAGCAATGTCTAATTAGTAAACAAATCTTTATTTTCAGGATTTTTTTTCAATGAACTTAACTATAAAATTCAGTCTTCTTAATACAACACGCCACAATGTCACAGGCCATGTGATGACATAATAGTTTTTTGTTGAAACAAGCTATTAAAAAAAACTATTCACAGTTGATGATGTTTAGAGCCGATTAGTTGACAGTTGAGTGCTGAATGTTAGAGGGTGTGCTAATATTTTGTGCATTCATTTTCGGCCCACAATTTGACTTTTCTAAATGTCTGAAGCATCAAAGCATAAGATTTTCATCAAGGCAGTTTACCCAAAAACACTTGTCAACACGAGCTCTCAGAGATGAATGCTGCGTCGGGCCTCTCTTTACGAAAGATTCCAATCGGCAGCCTCTCATTTCATCTGCGTTTTTGAAACGGTCTTGAATTTTTGAAGACCGCTGCACTCCTCCAGCACAAGTACTTCACATCCACTTAGAGGCTCGCTTTCAAGTTTTGGTGCCAACTCGGCGACTAGCGCTTTCCTGCAAGCATTGTTTAATTGGTTTCACCTCACGCAGACATCTGATGGGGTCTCATTTACTGAGCTAAGGGACACTGGCCCTCCCCTCCTCGCGCTCCCTCTCTGTGGCCCCCCAGCGGAGTCGGTGCAGGAGTTTGTGTGTGGGATTTCTCTCGTCAGAGCGTCGCGGGTCACCTCCACTCCCCCTCGCTTTGAATCGGACCCCCGGTGGCAGCTCCTGGGAGAGTGCCGTGATGTCTCTATCAGACTGTCAAAAGAGATAGCCCCAGGCTCCAGCAGGTCCCTGAGAGCCAATCAAACTTCACGCTGCACCAACCGATGCTCTTTCACCAGCACCAAACTGCAGAGGAGTGAAGGGAGGGTGGGAGAGATGGAGGGGGGCAGGCTGGGATGCTGAGCACTCCAATCAGTCTGAACAAACTCCCTGAGCTGGGGTCTCGGGCTCATCTGTATGGCTACGGCTATTTTTACAAAGCATCCGCTCGGCTATTTACCTCGCTCGCTAAATTATTGAGGGAGAGCAGGCGAGTGGACGACATCTGAGGAAGTTTCTTCTTTCTGTTCGGTTTTACATTTCTTTGAAAGAAACTTTTCCCGGCTTGCTCTGATAAAGTTGTCTGTACATCGAGGCAAAGGACAAAACTTAGCGCTGTAAAAAAGGTGCAAATGAACGGCGCTCGCTGCTAACTTTATTAATATGTTAATAATGGCTTAATATTAATTTCAAATCGACACTCTGAATGCCAACATTCAAGATGCACCACTTTGGAAATGTTGCTTTCTATAAAAATGACTCTCTGATAGCGGAGAGGCTGGAATATGTCTGTAATATGAATAAATAAGTTGATGAGGCAGGAAATCTCCATTTGCTCTACTTGAAGCCCCATCACTGGTGCTAACACTACAGAGTGATGGGTCTAGTAGAGAGCCATTAGGCACTGGAGGTGATTTTAATGAAAATGGGAGATGCTAAGTGCGGGGTATGGAGTGTATATACTCACTCGCTCTCTCTCTTCCTCTCTTTCTCTCAATCTCCCTCCCTCTTTATGAGAGATGAGCTCTCTCATCTGGACCTTGTTATTGTCAGCGAACTACAAAAGCGGTGCATTAGCTGACTGCTCTGGACACACAGAGACTTTGATGTTTTCCTCCAACAGTGACCAGCATCCTCTTCTGAAGTGTGAGCTGGGTAATAATACTGTGTGTATCTTTCACAAATAACGCAGAGTTAAGGATGCGAGAGAAGAAAAACACATTTAAGATGTCAAACTTTTTAAGTCATGTTTATCTTCTGCGTAAATGTACAAAACATGGAAGATTCATAGAATAAGCGAACAGCGTATGTTATAAAATAACGATTTTGAACAGTAGGTTGCATTTGCAGGGATAAAAATGTTAAAACAGTTTAAACAAGTACTGTATATCATAAATATATTTTGCCCTCATTTAAATATTCCCTGCTGTAAACACAAGCAACAGGAAGCACGTACGTTTTGTTTGTTAAATGAGCCAGAATGTGGTCTCTAAAAAGACATTAATATATGAAAAGGCTGTGTTGTATTTCATTGCATTTCAGCGTGAACACATGCAGAGACTGGTGAAGCCCGTCTTTACCTTCATATGCTCAGACACTATGACCATGTGAGTTCGCGAGGGCCAAAGGCCCCGTCAGGAGGGGCCCCTCTCTCACACACACACACACACAGTATCACACAACCGATGAACACACCTCAGTGGAAATAGGGATGGTTTGGCACAAAGGGGGCTCCTCCTCCACTCGCACGGGGCATTATGACTTAAACAGACCGTGCCTCGAAACGCCGTCCGTCCCTTTCATCCGACATGTCCGTCGGGTTTCAGCGCAAGCGTTTCTTCTTCGCTGGGCCCTGGTTGCCAAGCTCAGCTCTCGGCTCGCTGTACTGCACCTGTAAAAACAAACAGCTCTTTGGTCAGACGCAGGTAATCGGAGCTGAGGCCCGCTCACGGTAATGGCTCCCCTGAGGAGAGCCGGTGCAGGGGGAAAGCCAGGCGGGCGCGGCTGTAATGAATCATTTTTTAAACACAGGAGCAGAGGGGATTAATCACAAGGAGGAAAGATTTGAAAAGTCAAGGGTTCCGTACCGACACAGTGGTGACTACACCACCCCCACCTATATGGGAACTATACCGGTTGAGCAGACCCGCTGTCTTAGGTCCTCGCAAACCGAGCAGTTGCGAGTTGTGTCCTTCCTGAGAAAAGTTTGTTGGAGACTAATTATAGCAGCTTGTAGACAGGAGTAAGTGCCTGTATAGCTCCGGCTGGGGCATTGCGGTTACAGATGATCACACACTTCCCCCGTTTCAGATGAACATGCTGTTTACTTTACTTAAAGCAGGGAGTGAACTCAGGTCGGAGGTGAAGGTCGTCATGATGAAAGTAGAGTTTCACTGAGGAAACTGAATAAAGATTTTTCCTGCAGCTCACAGCTTATCCATGTACAACTACTAGACTGCAATTAAACATTCAGATATGGCATTCAAAAAGACATCTTTTGAACGTTTAATAAGAAGTTGCTATATGACTAAAAAGTCAGTCCTTCTCCTTCTGCAAGAAGAATCAAGTCATAATGTGATGATTCGACATGTGAAAATGACACTTTTTATCCCATGACTAATAAATGGGATAATGTACCAAATTTTAAGTTGCATTCCACATGCATTTGCATTTCAATTACAAACTTGCTGGTCATTCAATACTAGTGGTTGACTGAGCTATTTAATACACTATTAGAACTGTTAAAGGACACGGTATATGAACAAGTATTATAGCATTTTATAGCAGACGCTGTAAAATTTCCTCTCATGATGTCAGCATTCAGCAAATATGCATTTATATAATTCAAACCAATCTTTAACTACCTAATAAATATTCATTTCCGTGAATCTTGCAAACTTCAGAAAATCCAGAATTTTTTATATTGATTATTTTTTAAATGATTTAAATATTATGTAAAATAATTATAAATTTACTTGCAGCATGTGTTATTTACTATCTTTTTTAAAACTTGAAATTAATCACTGTGGTATCATATATCGGCTTTAAATTGGTCATCAGCTCTCCAAGATAACGGAAAATCAATACTGGTCGACCACTACTCAATACATATATCATAAAGAATATTTTGGACACATTATCGAGCCCAAGTGCTCCTGGTTTTGTAATAACCTCCAAAAGCATTTCACTATGATTTCATCATAAGCTTCTAAAAATGGCATTAAAGGCATCTTCTCTTGTCCAAGGCCACCGTGCAGTCCAAATGACATACAGCATCAACAAATAATTAAATACGGCATGAGGCTGATGGGACTCGAAAGCGTGGAGAATGCATCCAAATGCTTTTCTTGTTTGTTTCTCCTCTAAACAATAACCTGGAGGTGTATCTGTAAGGTAGGGACTGCACACTAATTACCAGGCCCTGATTATGAGAATGGGAGATGGAGCACAAGGGAACAAAGTGACGCGGCAGCCTCAGAACATGAAACTGTCCTCAGAACTGACAGATGCTGCTTATTTTAGGACAGAGGGCCGCTGTATGAAGTCCAGTTTTGAGGGTTTGCATTTGAAGAACAGCACAGGCACTAATTGCCTAGTCATTTTCGGAACCGTGAGACGGGAGTCAATTTGAGCTTTTGTAACGTGCTGTTTATTTGGTCAATCCATTTTTAGCATAAAGGTTCGGACATGTTAAACTTAACGGGGACAGCAAGGATTTGCATACCTTTTTGGTCTTTACTGGTATGCTTAATGACCACTGTGCCATTTTATTGGCATTTTGTTCTTTAAAAAGTGGCATGCACTTTTTTTGCTTTTTCTAAAGATCATTCTGTCTTCCCATTTTTGGTGCGTTCCATTTAAATGAACAGCAGGCAGTTCATCCAACCACGAAAACATACTTCAAAAGGCTTAAAAACTCAGCAATGGTTTCCATCTTGTTTTGCCAACTTGCTGCTTCCACATGCCAAAACCAGTGTGTCATGCTGGCTTCCTCCAACCACACAGACATATGTTAACGTAAAGTTGCAGAGGTTCGTCCCGGGAGGTTCGTCTGAGCCAATCACTCAAGCTCTCCAGTATCTAAGCATGACAGGAAGCACTGACAACAGTTAAATAGCCTTGATGATGGAAAGAAGTATCCTACGCAAAACGCTTCGTGACAGCAGGACCCGCTTTGCATCCCGAATCTCACTCAGGGTCCGAAAGACGGAGCGAGACTCTCAGCGTTTGGCTGCACGTCCGCGGGCTTATGATGTAACCCCGAATGACATATCAGCCATGGATAATGTTTCATCACATATGGCGCCCAGCAGGACGGCGTTGGCTCAACACTTCATTAATCGAGTCCTCCAACCTGATGTGACGGGGGCCGCCACACTGCCAGTGTGCAGACACCGACCCCTTAGCCAATCCCTGAACCCTCTAAAGCACCCTTCTTTTATCACAGGCCGACAAAACTGATAATCAGGGACAAGGCTGAAGCGTTACGGCCGAGGATAGATCAGAGCGGACCCCATCCAGGCAGCCGGGTGACTCCATCAAGACATGCTGGGAAATAATTGGGCCGGGGGCCGCCTTTAAAGGCGCGAGTCCATTAATAATCAAACACAGCCAGAGGAAATATCCTGGATAACACTTGGGAATTCTCTTAGAGCAAATAATGCAGACATCTTCAGGGAATTCCTTCCTTGTCTTTGTCCCTCCCTCTCCCTCTAAATGTAAAACTGGACCCTTACCTTTTGAACATCAGAAGGCACCCTCTTGAGAAAATCCAGTATTTCATTCTTGTCAATGGCATATGGGTTGAAAAGCTTCTTGGTAAATTTGTTAACACCTGTGAAAACAAGCATGCATTAATAAATAAAGTTATCCGCCGCACCTGCACGTATCTTACTGACAAAACAAACCTTGACCCAACAAACATTTGTCACTTTATCTGCTATATGAATATCATTCTGCTATGTGATCATACGTGCATATAAATAAATACTTGTGGTCTGCTATACAGTCATCACCGTTCATTCTACTGTATGATGCCATATAACTGCAACAGCGACATCATTGAGCCAACATTGAAAACATCCCACATTATCTGACCAACAAATTTTCATAATTTTCTCATTTGAAGATAGAAACATTCTTTAAAAAAATAATAATACATTAATGCTCATAAGTTCATCAAGTACACCATACATTGATCAAAAGTGACAATAAGACATTTATTATGTTACAATAAATAAATTTATTTTGAACTTTCTATTCACCAGACAATCCTGAAAAAAATATGTATCACTGTTTCCACAAAAATATTGAGCGGCACAACTGTTTTCAACATTGGTAATAATAGGAAGTTTCTTGAGCAGCTAATAAGCATATTAGAATGATTTCTGAAGGATCATGTGACTGGAGTAATGGCAGCTGAAAATTGTAGTTTTCTATATTCTATTTTAAATGTATTTTAAATTGCAATAATATTTTTTACTGTATATCATAAATGCAGCCTTGGTAAGCAAACAGACGTCTTTCATAAACATTACTAACCCCAAATATGTAGAATTTCATATTTAAGGCAAAAAAAGTATTTTTTATAAGAATGTGTACATTTCTTTCTTTTTTTTCCTGCACATTTTAAAACCAATCATCATAGGTAAAATTAGGGGCATTAACAGCAGAATAACTTCGCTCACTCTTTTTTTTTCTTACTGTACATACATCATCAAACTTTCACAAGTTTACAAAGCCTCAGTCAGGAGAGGTGCAGCTGGCCTTCCCAGCCAACAGCGGATCATGTTCATGATTCTGATCAGCTGTCACAGGTAGAGTTATGGAAATGGATCACTTTTTAAATAGCTTTCGTCAGGCGTCAGTAAAAGATTTGAGCTCAAAGCTCAGAGACAGTAAAGTGTGACTCTTTCAAAAACACCTCTGCATGACTTCCATTTAAAAGAAAGTGGAGACAACTTAACAGCAGCATTGGAGTATCACGCATGATTGGGTGAAAGGGCTACACATGGTATCTCACTTACTTACCCCACATTAAAACTATGTACCGCAGTGGGATGTAGTACAAGGCGGCAGTCGCCAGAAACAGAACCAGGCAGGCCAGGAACGACAAGAACGGTACTGCCCAGTTGAATGTGCTGTCGATGGAGACACAAGCCTAGTTAATTTACACACTAATTAAATGTACATACTGTACAAGTACATACATGCTATATTAATACATGAACCGTACTTATTAACAGTTCAGGTTAACATACACCTTCCTACATCAGAGTTTTAGTGCAAAATAAAATAAAAATCTAAGATTACATTATTATAATAAAGCCATACGGTTTTGAGAAGCCATCAAATTTTGGAGATTGAAGGTGTAATAAAGTAGACAAAAAAGTGCATTATTATACGAAAAGACATAAATAATAATCACAATAGGAATAGGTCACTTAAGTAAAAAAAAAAAATGGATTTGAGGATTTAGATCAATCATGTTAGTAAGGTATTTACCAACAAATAAATCTTTGGTCTTTATAAATGAATCCTCTTTTTTTAAACTTGAATGTGCCACTAAAACAGTATTTTTAATTGAGGGTTCATAAAAAAAAAAACAATCGATGAATGAATCGATCAATCGATGAATGAATCAAAAAAATTAACACAGTATGTAAGCTTATGAGCATAACTGCATTCGTGAGCTTCATAAGAGGTATAAAATGCTCTGTTCTTACTTTTTCACTCTTTCCCCAATGCAAGCCACTTCATCTAAAGTGTTCTGAACTGTAAGCACAATTTCTTGAACCATGTGGATTTTTTCCATCAGTCCTTTTTTCTCTGATTCCTGAAGAGAAAGAAAAAAAAAGACAGAGACTGATGAGGGAAGTCAGCTGCTAGACGCCGACAAAGGAAGAGCAGTTTATTTCCAGAGTGCCATCATCAGTATTTCATCTAGTCAATGGCCTGTAATGAGCTTCTGTAACATCTCCTCAGACGTGAAAATGTGTCAGCCTCTCCTCCAGAGCTGTCACGGATCTGGGAGTATTTCAGCATTCGTCAGGCGCAAACAATAAAGGTGCATCACAATCAAAGATTAAGCGGAGGAGGAAAAAGATGTAAAAATGGCAATCAGAAAGCATACAGTGAGAGAGGGACTCGGGAGTTCGAGAACACAGACGGCATAAGACGCCAACTTGCGAGGTCGTCTAATCCGCGAGTATCTGCCGGGCAAGTCTTGGCTCATTTCCTGGGGTGCGAGCTTTTTCGAGTACCAGTTCTTGGCGTACGAAAGCTAAGAGTTGCCCACCTTATGGCAAGATTGAGTGCAGGGTTGAAATCATTGGATTTATCGTTTTCTGTATCCGAGCTTGTGGGAGAAAGATTGCAATGTCTGAGTGTAATCCTGTTATACAAAGCAATGTTTTTACTTCTTGTAAGAGAGATGGGAAATCCCATTGTCTTCTTGTATTTGATGAATCACACAGTATTGGGTTGCAGTGTAATTCAGAGACATGGGCTAAATGGACTTTCGATGAGAAAAAAAAAAGAGAGAAATTCTATTCCATTTTACTTAAAGAAGATTGCTAGGGTAATCTAACGTCCAAAGCAACATGATCACATCAGAGATTCCTCCGACATAAGAGCCCATGAGTATAGTTCTCCAAAGGGGGAAGAGAAGAAAGAAAGGGAGAGAAACAAGAAGCCCTCACACAAAAAGGAGAAAATAATGACAGGAGTAATGACGGAGCGAGAGAATAATTGAGAGTATGGGGGGTGGTGAGAAAGACAAACATGTGATCGAGCACTGTGTATGTTTGTCTAAGCGACCGTCCCCCAGACAGCGGCCCCGGTGAGTCGGCCCCTGGGAAAGCTCAGCCCAGACTCCCCACTGTCACTCTCCATTCGGTCCCAGACACAGGAAGGCGGTCATGCCTCCACT
>NW_015653168.1:453626-464337 GCF_001515625.1 Sinocyclocheilus rhinocerous | reverse complement strand
TATGTAAGCTTATGAGCATAACTGCATACGTGAGCTTCATAAGAGGTATAAAATGCTCTGTTCTTACTTTTTCACGCTTTCCCCAATGCAAGCCACTTCATCTAAAGTGTTCTGAACTGTAAGCACAATTTCTTGAATCATGTGGATTTTTTCCATCAGTCCTTTTTTCTCTGATTCCTGAAGAGAAAGAAAAAAAGACAGAGACTGATGAGGGAAGTCAGCTGTTAGAAGCCGACAAAGGAAGAGCAGTTTATTTCCAGAGTGCCATCATCAGTATTTCATCTAGTCAATGGCCTGTAATGAGCTTCTGTAACATCTCCTCAGACGTGAAAATGTGTCAGCCTCTCCTCCAGAGCTGTCACGGATCTGGGAGTATTTCAGCATTCGTCAGGCGCAAACAATAAAGGTGCATCACAATCAAAGATTAAGCGGAGGAGGAAAAAGATGTAAAAATGGCAATCAGAAAGCATACAGTGAGAGAGGGACTCGGGAGTTCGAGAACACAGACGGCATAAGACGCCAACTTGCGAGGTCGTCTAATCCGCGAGTATCTGCCGGGCGAGTCTTGGCTCATTTCCTGGGGTGCGAGCTTTTTCGAGTACCAGTTCTTGGCGTACGAAAGCTAAGAGTTGCCCACCTTATGGCAAGATTGAGTGCAGGGTTGAAATCATTGGATTTATCGTTTTCTGTATCCGAGCTTGTGGGAGAAAGATTGCAATGTCTGAGTGTAATCCTGTTATACAAAGCAATGTTTTTACTTCTTGTAAGAGAGATGGGAAATCCCATTGTCTTCTTGTATTTGATGAATCACACAGTATTGGGTTGCAGTGTAATTCAGAGACATGGGCTAAATGGACTTTAGATGAGGAAAAAAAAGAAAGAGAGAAATTCTATTCCATTTTACTTTAAGAAGATTGCTAGGGTAATCTAACGTCCAAAGCAACATGATCACATCAGAGATTCCTCCGGCATAAGAGCCCATGAGTATAGTTCTCCAAAGGGGGAAGAGAAGAAAGAAAGGGAGAGAAACAAGAAGCCCTCACACAAAAAGGAGAAAATAATGACAGGAGTAATGACGGAGCGAGAGAATAAATGAGAGTATTGGGGGGGTGGGGGGGGAGACAAACATGTGATCGAGCGCTGTATATGTTTGTCTAAGCGACCGTCCCCCAGACAGCGGCCCCGGTGAGCCGGCCCCTGGGAAAGCTCAGCCCAGACTCCCCACTGTCACTCTCCATTCGGCCCCAGACACAGGAAACCATAGGAAGCCAGTCATGCCTCCACTCAGCACTGCAGCGGCACACAGCATGTCCTAACATAGAGACTAGGATATCAATCAAAAGAAAATCAACATGCCTCCTCTTATGAGTCATTTCAAATCCCTGCTTTGTGAGGAAAGTGTCAGAGGAGGATAAAGTGCAGACGAAGATTTATTCTGTCAGTGTATCAACTGTATTTGATATCAGCTCAAATGTCTTTAGTGTTTCTTTGCTTAATGAACAGCGTGACTCGAGACCAACCGCAAGAAAAATGAACTTGCAGTGCTCCCAGAACATATTTGAACACTTAAATCATATATTATATAACAAAATATCAAACCAAGTGGCATTTATTTTAAATAATCACAAAGTCTCTTTTCAAGGAAAACATAAGTAAGTTTGCTAGGTTATTAAAAAATAATAATAATGAACTATTAATAAATATAACAAAAAGGTTTTTGCTGGTCCTTTCTACAGCTCGTGAGATCTTAAACTTTGCTATCTGACAGAACAGATATTTACTAGGTAAACCTATGAGCACAATTGAGTAGGGGTGTAACGGTTTTGGGGTCATGGTTCGATATGAGTTCGGTACAACAGGAAATGTTTTTTTTTTTCTTCTTTTTTTTTTTTTACTGACAGTAGTGCTACATGCATGTAGCATGAGCAGCTGTTTTTGATTTGAATTAGATTGTATAATTTAAAGCTAAATTACTTGTGAAATTATGCTACATAAGTCAAAACAAAACCAGCAGACGGACTGAATGAAAATGCAAATTTATTCTCTGACAGCAGGTGGCGCTTATAGAACAGCAGAGATATAGTGCCTTGTTTATCACTGTAAACAATAAATATGCATTATATGGAGGTAAGATGAAAAGAAAATGCCATGGAAAAATGAAGATGGCCAGTTCCTCTCAAAGGTACGCTCATATAAACCCGTACATATTTGTTTTCCTATATTTCGAGTATCACGAACAGTGAGCTTGATCTCCCTGGTACAGTATTTTCTCCTCTTTATGGACTTTATAAAAATTCCACACAAATTGCATGTGGGGAATTGAATATTGCATTCTGGAATAGAGATCGGCCAAAATAAACTAAAAACCACTTCCGATTAATAGTCGGTCGACCGGTGCACCTCCAAAACCAGAAACTTTCGCAAAACAAGCAGGCGGTTTTTCGAGCCCTTGCGTGCGATCTGAACTCTCCGTTCTTGTTTTGGGTTAGTGCATAGATTGTCTCTTCTTCTGCTCTTTCCTGTTGTGACAGTTATCGTTGCATTACCATGCGCGCCCCCTTTTGAATTGATTGCCAGTGACTGACTGTATTGATCATCTGACTGCATGAACCAAACCTCTGTACCATGATGGTTTGTGAAGAATACATGTACCATTACACCAGTAAAAAGTATGACATTTTAACTTTTTTAGTCTTTCCCCAATGTAAGCTACTTATAGAACAGTGTATTAACATTAAAGTGTCACACTTAATACTTAATACATCCACTTCAAACTAACTTGGAAAAAAATGGGGTCCCACTTTAAATTAGGTGGCCTTAACTACTATGTACTTGCATTTAAATTAATCATTTGGTACAATGCACTTATTGTGTACATGCATGCTTTTACATTTGTATTTAAAAAATACCTGCACGTAATTACATCTGAAATTAATTTCTGTAATTGCATTTATAATTACATTGTTGACCCATCCCTTACATCTTAACCCATCCTTAAACCCACACATACCACCAAACCTGTCCCTAACCGAACCCTTAGCAAAAGTGTTTTGCAATACAATATGAACACAATAGGTACATTGTACTTATTTGTTGATGTAAGTACATAGTAGTTAAGGCCAACTAATATAAAGTGGGACCCAAAATGACTTAGAAAAGTGGCATCAGTTCCATAGGCCTTTTTGTTTGTTTGTTGGCTTTGCTTTAATATCTTATCTAATCATATTTTTAAGTGTGATTTAAAGTGTCCAAAATCTTTTTGGGTCACTACTGTACATGTTATGTAACATTTGTCACAGTTTGCTTTGATATGGCTGCAAGTTTTCATATTAATGGAGACCAAAAGATAACACTGAAAGCATTCATAGAAGCACAATATACAAGTTCTGTGGACTACTGTGATTCATCTCCCTGAACCCCCTTGAAGTCAAACATCCTTTTTTCCGCCTCTGAAGTGGAATCAAATTTTTTAGCAGAAATAAACTATCCGAGCTACACGTCTACTGATTAGAAAACCTGTGTCAGATCATATTCTCAATTCAGATGAAATTGTCAAATAACTTTTATGTTGGCTTAATAGGGAACAGATTGCACAAAGGCGAACAGAAAATGCAGTTTCACAGGGATGCTCGGCACAATCAAAATACCGCAAGGCAGGGTTCATTTAACATTCCTTTAATTGAGTAAATGGCATCAAATTGGAATATTCATTCAAAGCTGGTGCAAATATTCGCAACTCACTTATTCCACAATGGAATAACCAGAGGAACGCACCTAAATAAAACACCTGCGTTATTGTCAAAATGTGTTGCAAATGGGTTTGTTAAAGCTGACAACCAGAGTACAAACAAGCACAAAACACCCAGCGCTCCCAAATGGATATGTCACAGGATTGTGCACTCTAGAATACACAATGATTATGACATCAACACTCTGTCCTTGTGGTATGTGCTGAAGGTGATATGTTAGATGTGAGGGGGGAGAGGGCTTGCGGGTTAGGAGACCACCGATGGTACCCTGGGGTGCGGCGGAAGAAGGGGGTCAGCTCTCTGCCTGTCTAACCAAAGCGTGGTACTCTTAGGTGACCTTGTGCCCAGGGCCAAGCGAACAGGGCCTCCTGGTCATACGGGACACACATCCAGCGGGTTGTTTTCTCTTCCATCCTCTTGTTTTCTGATGCGATAAAACCAGCGTCAACAAAATTGATACCGAAAGCCGAAGGGAAGATTTGTAAATTTCCCTCTCTCCCCCAGGACAGATTCGTGCTCATAGAGGAGATCTGTTGTGTATTATTTCTGCAGTATCGCGGCCTCTCCTATCTGCTTTCTTTAGCTTCATTCCATTGCATCTGCGTCGCTCGGCTGCAGGTTTACATATTCACATCCTCCAGGGGAAAACATACAGAAAAACGGGTGGTAATCGTAACCTTCTCAGAGGGGACAGCCTTTATCCCCATGTTAACCAAAGAGTAGGAAAAAAACGGCGCTTTTGAAGTGATCAAATTTAACACCGATCATTCTCCAACCCCAAAACATTAACTGCGATGACTTTGATAGGAAGTGTAAAGCTAGACTGTTTGATCTGCCTGCGTGATACCGAAGTCCAAGTGAAAAAACAAAACGGGACTTTGAAACAAGCCATCTTAAATTAGAGCTGACAACTTAAAATAAACACGGACATCTGGGTAATTAAATAATGAAAGGAGATATTTCATTTACACAAGACGTGAAAGGGTGTAAAAACACAATATATATCACTAGAAAAATACTGTTAATTCTGATACTCGTAATTCTAATTAATTAATACAAATAAATAATGAAATAAAAATAAATAAATGCACAGGAATGGAATCTCAAGGTGTAATATTTCAGGCTAATTATATAAATAAAACTAAGCTAATATAATTTTTATGACATTAGCTTAATTTAAATGCACACATTCACAATCCACATACTTATTAGACGTTTTTTTTCTTGTTTCTCCCTCTAAGATATATTACAATTGTTTAGCTGCTGGGCGTAAGCTAATGTGCTTGCACACACATATCATGCGTTTCATCCGTGAATTATCTGCTTGGCTTGGATAGGATTTGGAAGAGGAAGCTGTTTTTAACAGAGGGGTTCCTCTCAACAGATGAAGCTAGCCTGCGGTCATCATAGCAGAATATATTGAGCACATTATGGATATGAATCCTAGGCCCTAGCCATACAGCGCAAGGGTCAGCGCTCGGAGGCTCAGAGCTGCACACTTCCGCACATCCAAGTCAGAAAGCAATAACGCATTATCTTCCTGTTAACCCGTTCTTCTCCGAATCAGACAGCGTGGACTAAAATGATTATGAGCCTGCCCTGCCTCATTATGAATTTATTCAGCACTCGGCATTCAGATTTTGACCATTGTGACCGTTTACCAGCCACATGCGCCAAACAATGAAACCATACCTAGGGCCCTATTAAATCTTCTTTTTTTCTCTTTTTTTTCTGGATTCCATTTTTTTTTCAGTTTACATTTTTCTAGACTCTAAATTAAATTGTATTCATCAAAAAGCATGTCTAATTAATTGAAATAGTGAAACTTGCAATATTTCACATAAATTGATTTAAAGTTTAACAAAAAAATAATTTTTAAGGCCCTATGAAATGTTTTATTTTTTTTCTCAAATTCAGTTTTGTTTTTATCAAGTTCTTTGTTTTCCATTAATTTTCTGGATTCCATTTTAATGATTTCATTACATTTTAATAATCAAATGCATCTTAGAATTTAATTTTTTTTTTAAATAATGTGTTGTGTATTTAGCCTACATTTTTCTGGTAAATAAATTCTGGTAAATATACCTTCAAAAATAATGTTTTCATAATATTTTTGTTATTAGTAGTAGCACTATCATTACATTGATATATTTTTGTCACAGTTTCTTCAAGTTAAACCAAACTTTTATTTTGACGGGTTGCTGTGAAGACCTTTAAGTTTCTGTTTGTATATGATATGACGATAGTTTTCTCGAAAGAATTGGTAAAATGCTCATTATGTGACTCTAAGAGCAGTTCTAGATATTGTTTATGTACTCATATATTGAGGCAGCAGAGGCTGAAAAACACAGCGAGTGTCAAGCACTTCAGTATGTGTGTAGTAAACGAAAAGGAACATGCAGGATTCATGTTTAAACAGTATTTGTGCGGCTTAATATTCACAGACACTAGTCCGTATCATGTTTTGATTTAAATATACTAACCTACTTTTGATTTATTCATCTAAAATTGGGAAAATTCCATGACATTGTGCATTACATTGCATATATTAAATACATTAAATTCTATTTTTATGACTGGATTCTGCGATTCTGTCCCTATTTTCCACATCGTGGAAATCATAGGGCCCTACATACCAGCTTAAATGTTTTGGGGTTTTTTAAATAGAGATGTTTGTACTGTTTCTAATGACTGAATATTTTAAGTATAATTGGATCTAAGCAGATTTGGGAGAATTTGTAATTAGTCTAATGACTCATCTTAAGCATTAAAAAATAAAATGCAAAAAGGGGGAGTTCAACTGCAGTCCAGCCTCCCTATTTAGCCATGCCTGCCTCAAAATCCTTACAATGCCTCTATTCCCCAGCGGAAGGCAAACTTCAATTAATGATGCCGTTCTGTGCTTATTTCTGCGTTTCAAAGGACCACAGCAAAGCAACCAAATCCATTTGTCGTATGAGCGAGAATTCCCAGAGGACTAGTGTACAAGTACTGGAGGGAAAATGGGCTTGCTGAATCGTCTGTCCTCATTTTGAACATATTTAAGTTGCAGTTCTGAGTTAAATGCAGTATTAAAGGTACAGCGTACAGCCCATCTATGCAGCACCCCAAGGACAGGTTCTATAAAAGTCAGCGGTTAATCAAAAACCACGCGTGGCACCGGCGAAATACCTTTTCATCCTCGTCCTCGTCCTCGGCCACGGACATGTTCTCCTGCAAAATAAGGAGAAAGAGATAGAGAGCGGATGAGATTGAGACACACGTGTGCAATGGAGCATTTTCTTAACAAACACCTCGTAATGAAACCTTCGCTTGTATATACACCCCCATTGGGAGAGGCCCTGTTGCCGTAGCAACTGCCTCTCGGGTGACCTCGCACAAAAGGAGGAGGTGAATGAGAGGGGCCTTCCTCACAAGAGCGATGTCACAACCAAGCAATCTCATTTCTTCACAACATAAACACGTACACATTCACGCATTTAATCTCAGCCGTTCGGGTGCCTAGATCGCTCTCTATCAAGTCATCCCTGACCCTTCGATGCTATTGAATGTAGCCGTGGCGCTCTGTCTCTGCTATGCCGAGGGGTGAGCGCGAGGTGATGCTGGCTTTAACGTTGCCAGAGAGCGCAGCCCCACCCCGAGACTGAGATACGGCGCTGAGACGGGTTGCTGGTGCACTAAGAGCTGCTACATTCTGAGTAAGGACTCAAATATGGTTTATACAACCCACTGGAGATGAAGGTCACTCAAAGTGTGACTGCTATGTTAAAACTCACAACCAAGGGTGATAGGAGCATCTCAGACATCTTAACCTTTGTGAATGTCGAATTCATAGACAACATGATATTATTACGATGGACTGACCAATTAATGTCTTTAGAAATGCTGTAAAAAGACTGTTTTTGGTCTTGTAATGTGATACAAATTGCACCTAATGACTCACTGGAATACTTCATTCTGAGTGGTCAATTAGCAACATTCTAATGATGGTATAGTATATAAAGTGTATATCGGGTTTTCTACATCCTGTGCTTGTTTTATGTCACCCCAGTCTCATTCTTGTTACAAAATGAAATAATTTCAATTTTAAATGAATATTTCATGACTATTTTTCTTGTTTGTTTGTTTGACAACTAGCCATGAAATAATATATCATAATGGAACAATATACAGTCATTTTTTGTTTTACTACTATGAATAAAATATTATACATTTGACCCTCTAACTTTAGCACGCTCTAATTCTAATTCTATTTTATCTGCTTGTTGTTTTTTTTTAAACAAAAACATTTCTATTTTCTATTCTAACTAGTTTTATTTAAAAAGAAAAAAGTGCCTCTAACACTAGCATTCTCTATTCTTTTGTCTATTCTATCTATTTATTTTCTTTTAATTTATTATTAGTAATGACTCTCTAACACTAGCATTCTATATTCTTTGTGTATTCTACTTATTTTCTTTTAATTTATTATAAGTAATGACTCTAACACTAGCATTCTCTTTTCTTTTGAATTGTTCTATTTTTTTTAAAGATCCTCTAACAATACCGTTATCTATTCTTTTTGTATTCTGTCTACTTGTTTTCTTTTTATTTATCATTAAAAAAAAACTTGCTACGTATATTGTGATAGGCTAACCGAGACTTGTGTAGCGAATCAGCTCATGGGGAAATATGAATAATTAATCATAACTAGTTATAATTAATTATAAATATTTAGATCCGCTGTAGATATTTACTTGACCTCTCAGGGTCAACTGTCTGTCAATTCTAAGAACGTTAATTTCCTGGTTAAGTTGAGCAATAAAACCAGTGTTATCAGCCGTGGTTGCCATGGAACCTGGTGTCTTTCTGAGGTGTTAAGACGCATTTCGGGGGAAGGGTCCATAGGTCCTCATATGGCTTGTTAACTGAGGGGTGTTACAGAGTATTTGTTAAATATAGCTAACAAAATATATATTGTGTGTTTGATTGGTCCAGACGCTACACTTGTCACAGCACTTACATATCATTACTTTTTTGTTGGTTTTGATTGCTTCTATTGTCCGCATTTGTAAGTTGCTTTGGATAAAAGTGTCAGCTAAATGTAAATGTTAATAATACATACACTACTGTTCAAAAGTTTGGGCTCAGTAAGTTTTTTTTAATTCTAAGTGATACTTTTTTCAGCAAGGGAGCATTAAATTGATCAAAAGTGACATTAAAGAGTATAAAGACATTAAAAAAAAAATTTTTTATCAAGGAATCCTCAAAAAATATATCACAGTTTATGTGATTAAGCAGCATAACTGTTGATATTTCTTAAACACAAAATCGGCATACTAGAATGATTTGTGAAGGGTCATGTGACAATGAAGACTGGAGTAATGATGCTGAAAATTCATCTTTGCCATTACAGGAATAAATTGCATTTTAAAATAATTATTTGGAATTGCAATATGTCAGTATTAATGTTTTTCCTGTATTGTATCATATATTGGTCATGTTTGGCTGTGAAAAAATACAAATGACAGCACTGTCTACTTAATTTGAAATCATTCTACAATAGAATCTGTGAGGTTTAAAACGGATGCTTATTTCTTAATCCTGTGAGTCACCAGCGTTGACTCTGACTTATTAGGGAGCATTATCTGTACAGCTGAGTGGGCGACATCACAGCACTCACCAAGTCCTGACTGTAGCTGGCCATGCCTGGTGTGATGTGGAAGTAGTTCCAGCCAATGAGCAGAAGGAGGAAGAGAGGCAACATGAACAGCTCCCAAAGCCACACTGTCACCACAAATATCTAATAGAGACAGAGAAAGAGAGAGGGTATCAAACAGGGTATGAGAATCACAAACAGCAGAGTTGGCAATGCTGCCCACACTAGTGTTAATTTCGGTAACTATGACTATGACGAAAAATGTTCGTCGACGAGCTTTTTTCCCATGACTAAGATGAGACTATAATAAGGTCAATAAACAATAACTAAGACTATACCAACATGCAATTTCGTTGACGAAATAAGATGAGACAAAATGTTATTGCGCACAGCTCTACACGCCTCTGCTAGGCGAGCTTTCATGAGTGCGGTTGCCAGATATCAAGAGTTAAAATCCCCGAATCAGAGCTTCGCTGTTACAAGAGTACATTTTCTTCCCGGTGTTTTGCTTAATTTAAGCAATCTGGCAACCATGCTCACGCGCTCGCTCCTCATTGCGAATATTTTTCGTTTGTTTTAGCTGTTTTCGTAATGTAGACCGAGAGATTGCATAAGTCTTTGGTATTAATTTATATAATAAAAAGCCTATAATAAATCAGTACACTAGATGAAGTAAAATACACTATGTATAGCCTATGTCCACATTCTATTGATTTGTGCTTACTAGGGATGCTCCAATCAGGATTTTTGCAGCTGATACTAAGTACTGATTACTTGTCAAGGTGATCGGCCTATACCAATGCCGATTCTGATGCTTCAAGCTTTATATAGACGGTTTCATCGGGCACACGTGCCTGGCCCGAAGTTAACTTCCTGTCTGTGTTTGTTTATCAGTCTGGCTATTGCACCGGCTACAAACGCAGTTAAAATTAAGGTGATGAGTAGACTGAAGTTAGGCTCAGGTGGTTGTGCTGTGGGTTGTGTTTCCCATACATTTATTTACCAGATAAAGTTTGAAAGGAGTAAAGCCTGTGTTAATGCTATTGAGTAGGCTAATATGACCAAAGAAGATATTTTGTTTTATAAATAAATGTTCATTTAAAAATCAGCCCACGATCAGCGTAGCTATTATGGTACCGTTATCCCTTACGGCTACATCCATTCATCATATCATCATGCAAAACATACACAACAAATAGCACATTTTTCATTGTTTCTCGAAACGTCATAGCATTTCCACACCAGCATGACTGTGGCGCCAAATCATTTATGTACCCACGCATCATGTACGTCGTCACGCATTGACGTCATCAAATTGTGGTGA
>NW_015653168.1:453056-453230 GCF_001515625.1 Sinocyclocheilus rhinocerous | reverse complement strand
TAGCATTGCCACACCGGCGATGACATGACTGTGGCGCCAAATCATTTATGTACCCACGCATCATGTACGTCGTCACGCATTGACGTCATCAAATTGTGGTGAAAAAAAGTTAGTGACTACCAATCGAGTCATAAAATGTGATTATCGGCCGATACCGATCTCCGGCCGATCGAT
>NW_015653168.1:452698-452947 GCF_001515625.1 Sinocyclocheilus rhinocerous | reverse complement strand
GGGGGAGTAGAGCGCAGTCTCGGGAGTACCCCCCGGCCTGCAAGGGGCGATGGGGGTATGTGACAATTGGGGGCGGGGCTGAGAGCCATGGGAACGAAGCGAGGCCGGTGGAGTAATTGATAATGAGCGACACCTGCACCTCTCACCGGTCTCGATTCCCACAGAGGAGCTCCGGAAGGATAAAAGGAGGAGTGACAACATTGAAAGACGAGAGAGGACCAGGCCTGGATTTTATTTTGTGTTTTGTGT
>NW_015653168.1:450653-452656 GCF_001515625.1 Sinocyclocheilus rhinocerous | reverse complement strand
TTTAACCATTATACAGAATGACGAAAATGTGACTAATATTTAATTGACTAAAATGCTCATACATTTCATTGAATAAACAAAAACAGGACAAGGTTGTCTAAATATGAGAACTAAAATTTACATTTGAGTAAGACTAAGACGAAATTAAAAATGGCTGCCAAAATTATTACTGCTGTACGGTTAATTAATAATAATCTTATTGCTAAAATGTCAAGTTTTCATTGACTAAAACTAGACTAAAATAATTTAGATTTTCTTGGACTAAAACTAGACTAAAATGTTGAGACTTTTAGTCGACTAAAACTTGACTAAAACTAAATAGAATAAGGTTGACTAAATATGATAAAAACTAACAAGGACATTTTACCACAGGACTAAGACTAAATTGAAAATAGCTGACGAAATTAACACTAGCCCACACACACACATATGCATTTCCTCTAATATGCATTTCTAAGAGTTTACATTGAAAATAAACTCTTAGGAAATAGAAGACTTTACACCGGGACTCTAAACCTCATCATAACAACAACAAAAAAAAAAACTAGTGCAAAGCTGTATCTGAGCTTCCAGCACCTCATTTACAGTAGGTGCATGTGCCAGCATCTGTGTGGTGTGGTATAGGAGATTTTAATATTTCAAAAATCCATTTGCATTGATTAACACTGTGCTGGTAGTGTGTAATTTGGATGTGACAGAACAGAGCATCTGACAGGAGTGGTCCTCCACACTTGCTCTGATGCACTGCATTTACTTGCATTTCTGCTGCCTGACTGATGGCATGCATACGTGTCTGCTGAAGGGCTGGTTGTAGCATTTTACCTCTGCAGAGAGAGAGACTGCGAACACTCAGGACCCCTGGTAGAAATAAGATGAATAATCCTTCAGAATTCCATAAGAGAAATAGGTGCGCAACACCCACAGCACTGCACAACACGCCGCTAATTGGACGGCTGAATTTAAACCCGGCTAGCGGCACCTTAATGAGCCTGAGAAATAATAAGACGACACGCAGAGGGACGACTGTAAAACAAGACTTTTGGAGGAAACATTATTGTAAAAATGCACATTACAATTCGACCAATCTGTAACATTACATCTAAACTTAAGCAGATTGTGTATTTATGCTACAAATAACTGATGCATGTACTCAAAGAAAACTAGGGAAGCACAATATATCGGTTTCATAAATCAGACGTTTTCAATGTACTGGTCTGGTATCAGTTAATATTTGGTACACTGAAGAGTATATTGGCTGATACTGAGTGTTTAATAGTGAAACTTTCATCTTCATACTTTAAATTATGCTGAATAATTGATGTTTCTGTCTGTGTCCACACAAGAACTAAAAATAGATTAAAAAAGAAAATGTGCTTTATACAATGAGATAGAGGCACATGGTAATAATCACAAAATTAATATATTGGTCAATATAATGGTCTATCACCAGTGTTGGGCAAGTTACTGATTACTCCTTTTAAAAGTAATCACGTTACTGTTCTGATTACTTTATTTCAAAAGTAATTAGTAATTAATTACATTACTAGTTACGTTACTTTTTTCTCCATTAAGTTTATGAAATCCCAGCATACACGCTCCCGATAAATATTTGTTATTAAAGCATCAACATTCACAGAACACTTATTTTTAACTAAAGCAAGCGGCTGCTACGTGCATGGCATGGCAGAATGCCAGCAAAGAGTGCTGCATTTATAATCTCTAAAAGACATTTCAGTTCATCGCAATCGCACAAATCTCTGTTATAACACAATAAATATATGCATAATGAATCTTTCATAATGTCTCATTTCAAATTTTAGCACTGCTTTGCTCAACACTGCAAACACGTGTTATAGCCTAAATAGAAACTCTGCATACGCTTGCACCTGTTAATCGTTTATATTTTATATTAGTTCATGTTGCTTTTGTGCAATAGATGAATAACAATTTATTTGTTATTACACGGGGAGTCCCGTGAATCATTTTATTCTCCCGCATCCCGC
>NW_015653168.1:446491-450551 GCF_001515625.1 Sinocyclocheilus rhinocerous | reverse complement strand
TCAGCAATGTAACGCGGCAGTAACGTATAGAGGCTTCGGCTTGTAACTATACTCTAATTACTACTTTGAAAATTATAACGCGTTAAATTACTCCGTTACTAAAAAAGTAATCAAATTACAGTAACGCATTACTAAGTAATGCGTTACTGCCCAACACTGTCTATCACTGATGTATTCTGTACAATTAATCTGTAAATATAAGAATATGATATTTAATAAATATAAATGGTAACACTTTAGTTTAGGGACCAATTCTCACTATTAACTAGTTGCTTATTAGCATGCATATTAGTATAGCATATTGGCTGTTTTATTAGTACTTATAATGAACATATTAATGCCTTATTCTGCATGACCGTATTTTAGATCCCTTGATCATACCCCATCAACTAGCTTACTAACTAATAATAAGCAAATTAGTTGTTTATTAAGGCAAAAGTTGCAGTATATAGTTATGGTTAACAGTAGGAATTGGTCCAAATAAATGAATACAGTAATGAAAATAATAATATCATCAGTGTATTTCCACAATAAAATCAGCACAATCATCTATGTAACCTGAATTTAAATCAATAAATCGGAATGTTTACACCTGTTACTACACCTCAAGTGATGCATCAAAAGCCAATAAAACCCATTATAATTAATTCTGTCTACACTGGGTGCTGCAACCTCAAGCGTTTGTGGAGCAACGCAACAACAATTGTGCCCGGTGTACACATGGAGTTAGTCCCATTTCATTTGAAGGTCACAAGATAGAGCTTGTACGATTGCACCTACACAGAACAACAGGCTTGCGTTTACATGGCATCCTGGAGGCTTGTTAGAGACAATATGTTTGACTTAAGTTAGCCGGGGCCTGCAGGCCTTACTTTAGCTGTAGTACAGTACCAGCATGTTCCTGTCATATCAGCCAGTGGCCAGACATAGTGCTCTGGGGGCAGTCTACCTACTGCCACTCCCATGATAGGTTCACTTTCACACATGCCTGCACACACACACACACACAAAGCCACCAGGGATATGAGAATCGTGTTTAATGCACAGAGCACTTGAACAACAACCCCCGCAGGCACAACAACAACAGTACACACATCTGGGTCTTTCTTTAATAATTCATTATAAATTTAGTCACACCGTACTATCGAAGGAGATGGCTGAATCTCTTTAACTCCTTATTCAATCAGTGCTAGCGCACAGATTCAGGCTAAAAAACGTATTATAGCTTGTGAAGGTTGAATACGAGCGGCATCCCGCTGAAGTCGCTTCCACTTTTGGGACCCCACGCAGAGGGGCCCGCCTTCATCCTCACCCTCAGATAAACTCGAAGGGCTTATCAACAGGTTAGCTGTCATAAGTGATACCTTCCAAAGAAGTCGAGGTAGAAAGTAAGCAAGTGGGAGAGCTGAGATGGAAAAAACCTGCCGACAGCCCAGCAGGAACGTTGAACCCGCTTGCCCTGCCTGGAGAAGCTTCTACATTAACTACTAAAGTCTAATTGCCTGGCCCCTGTCTTCCCATGCGAGTCAACAGTAGGAGACCATTTATTTGCAGCCTGGGAGTCTAGAGAAAGGATCTGTCACAGGTATTCATAATCGTCCACTAATGCTAATTTCCGCTCAACTGCTCACAGGCTTGGTGGACAAGATAAAAGCACACGGAAATACAGTAAAATGTCTTGTGTCATCTAAATGACTGGATAAACAAAACCTGTCAGAAATTCCTTCATTTCGTCCCCAACGGTGTGCGTGCGTGTGTATATGTGGAAGCATGCTGGATTTACATGCCTTTTCCCCAGTGCTAATAAAAACAGAACAGCGAACATCTGGAAAAGTCTTGCCAATTTCAGTGCGAAGGCAGTGTCTGGTAGCCTCGAGTTAATAAGCAGAGTTAGCTGCTACTCAAATCCTGCACTGCTCCTGCTGAACGCACTCGACTAATTCTCCACTAAGTGGTTTGCGTTTTATTAGTGCAGTGATTAAAGGAAAGGAAGGAGGAGGTAAAACCTGACAGACAATAGAGTTAACTTATATTGAAGAAGAAATCCAGCTGTACACTGTTTTCCTGTCAGATGCAGTGATGTTTTACTAAACTTATTTCTGGCCTTTTTTTTCTTACAGAGAACATGACACGGCTGGAATCAAACCTATGCATTCCACATGACATGGTGGCCACAGAGAGCATGTCTTAACTGCTGAGACTAAACCAATATGTTACATGAAACAAGTGACTAAACAAAATGAAATGTAAAATAAATTGTTAAATTCTTCTTGAATTACAGTATGAGCAACTAAAGTCAAGCCTTTTCTATTCATATGACAGTGATGTAATGATAGTGACAGTGACGAAAATAAATACCAAAGATGGCAACTTCTATAAGACCAGAAAGTGTTACTGTTAACACTTTACAACTGGCTCATATCTCCAACTCTGAGAGTTCTTCCAACACACCAAAAAAAGCAACACACACAAGACAAGCATACAGTGCATAGAGGCTATTGCATTGTTGTCCAGTGTGTTTCCATTCACACTAAATAAATGCAGGTGAGTCATGTGCATTTAAGAGAGTCAGTTTGGTTAAATAATGCAATTATCAGTTCATAAACGTATACATACACGATATTAAGCAAAGCTTACACACATATTCTGCTGCTGTATGAGCCTAAACATCATTTAGATTGAAAGATGTTGACTGTCCAAGGAGGAAAAGATTACTTTGAATTATACTAGAGTGGCCTGCTGTAGGTGATGGAGAAGCTCTCTCTCCTCTCCTCAGGCACCAACAAGGACCACCAGAAGACTGGCCTAGCAGGAGGTTAAGAACCGCCTGACGGATATGTTTTAGTGTGCAGCTAATATGATTGCACTAAATGTATTTCTGAGGCCTCTCTAGACGATCCCCTGGTCAGAGGAATTCCTATACCTAATAATAAAGCACTCAGCGATTAAAAGTGTGAATAAAATAAGTCCTGGAGCCGAAGCCAGGCTGGCAGCAGTACACCACCCACGCTCTCCAGGGAGGGGGAGAGGAGAGCCACGGCAGGAACAAAAGGACAAAGACGCCCTCACTAAGAGTTTATACAATCCTGCAAATTGATTAAACGGCAAAGGGGTGGAGAGAGGCTACCAAATCAGACTACTTACTGACAGACTAAACACAAGTGGTGTGGAGGGCTGGGAAACAACACTCCACAGCTACTGCTAAATGTAAACACGCATCACTGTGGGAGTACAATAACCTCCATCCATCTGAATTTCAAAGTCAGAACATGTAGAGAAAAATATATACACTATATATATATACATACTGTACAGTGGGGTTCAACAGTCTGAGAGCAGAAGTGAAAATGCTTATACTTAAAAAAAAAAAAAAAATTCATTACAGAGCGTATCACAAAACATTATTTTGGTTGAAATTATTAAATGAATATGAATTTCAGAATGTCTTTTGCTTTAATTACAGCAGCACTCGAGCTGCAGGAACTCCACAAGTTTGAGTGAAACCTGATGGTCATGTTCTCCAGTATGATTTGAGATCATCCACAAAAAAAAATAACAGAAATGAGCCCCACCCCCCCTTCGGTCAATTTTATTTATTTATTTTTATTTTATTTTTTATTTTTTTTTTTGGATGATCTCAAAATTTTATATGGACTACTGTTGAAATGTTTGGGCTTGGTAGGACTTTTTATAAGTTTTTGAAATATGTCTCTTATGCTCACTGTATTTTCAACATTGTATTGATCAAAAATAGTAAAAAATAAATAAATAAATAAACTGAAATATTGTAATGTATTATTACAATTTAAAATAAGTTTTCTATTTTAATATATTTTACAATGTAATGTGTAAAGCTGAATTTTAGCAACTATTAGTCCAGTCTTCAGTGCCACATGGAAATTGAAAGTGTATAAATTTTTGATTGACCCCTAACACTCTCTCTCTCTCTCTATATATATCTCTAGATATAAAAATCATAAATATTTATAGTAAAAAATTTACATCTCTGTTACATACATACATATATATATATATATATATATATGTGTGTGTGTGTGTG
>NW_015653168.1:389037-446327 GCF_001515625.1 Sinocyclocheilus rhinocerous | reverse complement strand
CTCTCTCTCTCTCTCTCTCTCTCTCTCTATATATATATATATATATATATATATATATATATTGAATCCCAGGTTGTTAATGGTTTGGGGCTTTTGGAACCCACTGTATAACTACAGTACCTCATGTAAACAAAAGAACACAACACCCCTAACACAACACTGACTGGCTAAAATAACCCAGAATTTATAAAGGGAGATTAGTTTAGCTAAAAGCATTTTCATAGGAGCAATATAAATTCATTCAGTTAACAAACACAGCAAGATGAACTGAGCAGCGTAGGGAGAATTAGCAAGATAACACTGAACATATTGGACTGCTCTAAGATCCATATGAAAAATGCAAAACTGTTTTGAGCCACAACACAGCCAAACCAACTAACTAGACAAGTCTCAGTGGGTATGACTTTGTAACCATTTAGATTTGAGCAAATGAATAAGATATTGACCAATCTCTTCAATGATTGCTGAACACATTTTTAAGAGGCTCTTTACATGGTTAACTTTGTTGTGCTTCTCGAAGCATTAACATTTCAGATTTGTGCATTTTGACAAGGGGAAGTCTATTATGTGTGTGTATCCTCTCAGAGCAAGTGAGCACTAACTAAACCATGAGGGGAAGTTTGAGTCTCTCTTGTGTCCCTCTCATGCATTTATCTTCGGCAGCAGCGAGACGCAGACAACGGCAGCAGTGCCAGCCTGCCTTATGAGGGTCAGACGAAGGGCTGTGGACGGATGCCAGATTACATGAACGTATCTGTGCAAATCTAACAAGGCTGACTATTGGCTGCAGGCTTAATGCGTATGTGTGTGTTCGAGAGAGCCGATGAAACCGGGCAACTTTAATGTGAACAGAGGATCCTTGCAGCATCGCCACACTTTCCTCTCTTTCTCTGGCTGTTTTCCAAGGTGAAATGGAGGGCGAAGCGAGTAACCTACATTGGTGTCTTGATTAAAATACAGAAAAATGACACAACATTTACAGTGAACCAAAGGCTCCAGTGGCTGCTAAAGCCATGCGTGTCTGCATGCAAGAAGAGAAAAAGAGAAAGAGAAAGCTTGAGATGCATGGAAAAGGTTGTGTCATGTACATCTGTGGTAAATGAACACCAATAAGGTTGTGGTCAGATTGGAAACTTCCAGGATTGTATAAATGGTGTGACAGCTATCAGGTTTATATTTCTACTAATATATCTATAGCTGTTATTTACCAAAATGCTCATCTACAAATTGGAGACATTCAGAATTTAAAACTATGCAAATGGTCATTCATGAACGATTTGTTTGCGTCTGTCACGTGACTAATGAACAAAAGACTTGGGATATAAACAAATCTTTTCTTTTTTTTCTCATAATTTATCTTTGGTTCTCTAATTTGGAATATGACCAAAGATTGCTTATGTAAACATGTATGAGGAATTTGGCTTTTGAATCTATAACATTTTGAATTACTAGAATAAAGATACATTTATTCATTGTGCTAACCTCGATCAAATGATACAGTCAGTAAAATGATGAGTCTTCCCATCACTAATAAATGGTGTGAAAGCAATCGTGTTTAAATATTTATATAATAATATATCTATATTAAATAATATCTGTTATTCACTAATATGCCAATCAATTTTAAAAACAGTTCAGTTTTAGTTTTATTTGATTTATTTTTAAAATATATGTTTTTTTTGTGTTTTTTTAAGTTTATAAAGTTTTATTATAATATTACAGAATATTTTGGTGGCTAATTAATGTAATTAAACCATTTAATCTGTTATAATGTAAATGTATGTGAACGTGTCTTAAAATATAATGATGGATGTTTTAATTCAATTATTTCAAAATGGTCTCATCTGGCTATTCCTGAAAACATTAACAGTTACAAATTATTACAAATAATTCTGAAATGAAGACAATAATAGTCTATTTATAATTCCTTGTAAATCTAATAATTCCCAATCACGATTAACTGTTGCATTTAATTCACGTTGGAGCGTGATCCTACACACCGCAGGCTGTGAGTGTATGATACGTGTTTGTGATTCACAGCAACAGCCGGCTGGACTGCGGCTCATGTCCTTATCAGCGGAGCGCTGGAGTGGACCGTGCACCCAGAGGGAAAGAGAGTGAGAGAGGAAGAGATAAAGTCTCTCTGTCACCGGCGGTGTGGAGGCCAGCGTACAGAGCCCTGTGGTGCCTGTCAGTGGCTGGCATACCGACCCCACCCCGCCGCACTGGCCACCAGTGTTTAATCCATGTTGGGAGCGTTAACATTCAGCGACCTCAAGGGTGACAGATCTGCCATGCGAGCCTTCTCCCCTGGGGCGGGCGGCACCCCGAGTGTCAGCTCGGCTTACGGAAGCTCAAACACGCATACGTCACTGGCTGCGGCCACGGACGCCTGGGGAGAGTTGTCCTCTGTGACTGTGGAGGTGGCGAGCGTGTTAGTGCTGGTCATTACGGCATGCAAACGCACACAGACGTGTGCATCAGGGTTAAAGACGGAGCATGCTTGTTCGGCGGCAGTAATAGTGCGGCGTGCAAGCTGTTTATGCTAAAGCGTGTTTATGCACAGATGGAACAAGAATATTAAAAATATACACAAATTATGCAAAGCAAACAATGAATATGTAAACATGCAAAGCGCACTTGTGCACTTCACTCGTAAGTAGAACGAATAAGCGTTAAACAGACAGACGAAGGGAGGTGCTACTGTCAGCGTGAAGGATAAGAGGGATGTGCGCGGGGTCAAGGCAGACTCGGCGTTGAGCCCCAGGAGCGTTACGGCCCCAGGAGCGTTACGATGACACGGAGCATACACATCTCAATAACAACACTGACACTGTCAAATCTCCAGCCATCACTGCACTGTTAGCGGCCGCTCAAATCCAGCTCTTTAATTATTAATCCCTTCCTCCAGAGTTTCAGGAAGAGCCCGTGCACACATATCACTATCAAGGGTTCGCCCTCCTGTCATACTCGCAGCACAAACTCCCTGACAGTTTCTTAAAGCCCATGAGGCACACAGCGGGACTCACACACATATGCGCACATCCGCTTCAATGTAGCTGCTGTCCAGGGAAACTTTCCGAGTGAAGTGAAACAAAGGTGAGGGACAAAGAAATCCCAAGACAGATAGAGATCTAACACAAAGACTAGGACTGTCAATCGATTAAAACATTTAAGTGAATGACATGTTTATTAAATAATCAAATGTATTGCATATTTAAATATTTGGTAAGGAAAGGCCCAAATTATGGTAATTTAAGAAAGTTAAAGGGACCTTTTTAGCCAAAAATGAAAATCCTGTCATTGTTTACTCAACCTAACCTACTGTGTTACTGTGGAACAATAAGAAAAAGGATTCTGATAAATATATAAAATTTGTATATTTTGTCCATAGAGTGGAACTCAGTGGTAAACTAAATGTTTTTGTACCATCATTCTGCAAATAGCTTACAGTCATACAGGTTTGGAATGGCATGAGGGTGAATAAATGACAAAATTTTCATTTTTGGGTCAACTATCACTCGAAGGCATTTAAATTTAATTTTAATATATTATTGTTGGATTTTCTGTGCAAATGTTTTCTTCGATGTATTGTTTATTGTTGCCTGTCTCACCCATGACCCATCACAGAATTATCTATATTTTGTTTCTTTTCTAATGCTGTAAAAAGAGCGTTAAAAATATAAACTTTTATTATTATTATTATTAATAAAATTATTACATTAAATTATCTTTATTTTTTATAATTTTTTCTCTATCATATTTAATTCTGTTTGCTCAATTACAGCATTTAAAGGACAAATATGCAGCCGATCACGTCCTGAACACCCCATTTGGGTTTATATCACTATAAAGATGGACAATAAATGATTAAACCAAGTAAATCATTATAGATTTAACTAAAATGATTTAGAAGACAATATATTGCTTTCGTTATTTCTATATCATTGAACATAAGCAGATCACTGGTCTACAGTCCACAGTGAAGCTGGCTTACAGTAGTTCACACAGGAAGTGTGATTGCATTCCATCTGCACTACTTGGTAATTGTTTGCCTACGCACACACGTTTACAGATGTGTACAGCCATTACGTTTTGCTGCTTTTTAGCAGCATGTTTTTAAGTGTCAAGTTAAAACAGTTCAACTTTTAAAGACCCGTTTGGACTGCGCTGACTGTGATCTCATAAAAACCTTGCTCAACTGGGGGAAAAAAGTCCTTGTTGGGGAATTATAATTAAAGTATTATTTTTTAAGTGCATATTTTATTTTAATGTAATTAACTGTACTAAATGAACATTAAATTGACAGCCCTAGCACAGACACGAGGTGCAATCCAGGAAAACCCCTCAATATCAGAAGAGCATTGCGTTTTTCTGAGAACATTACACGAGTTAACTGGAATAACGAATCAGGTCGTGCAAATGCTGATAATCAGTCTAATCCTGGCTGTCCCAGTAAGCCAGCTAATAGCTTAGACCGTGCCCGCCACTTCATAGCGTTCCCTCAGGACCCAGGAACCTGCGCAGACCCTATCCTGCTATCATGCGGTGCTGGCTGTTCTGTTAGACAGAAACAGGAAGAGAGAGAATGAGAGAGAGAGAGAACGCTCCGTCACAGCTGCCAACTGTGTTTACAGCTGCACGGCATCAAACATTCATCAGATGCCATCTTTACAGTCTGTGATGTGAAGCAATCAGCATTTCACAGCCTGTCAAATGATGTCGAAACCGCTTGCTACCTGGCAGTGTCAAAAAGGGAAAAAAATATAAAATCTCAAACATACACACACGCTTACACACACGTCCAGGTTTTCCTTTCTAGTCCACGCTACTGACAGACTAAGCAAGCTCGTATGTTAAAATATTAATTCTACTTAAATACTTAAAACACTCTAATGACAGCAAAGCTCCAAATCAGCTTTCAAGTGTAAATAATCTCTTTTTTCCTCACCCTTCGATCCCTTTCATCTTTATTGAAAATGCTTGGATCTACAGAGTTCAGAAGCAGCGAATTTGGCTGGTTAATGCCTGGCTGGGTAATGCTCATTTAACCTGTGGTGGAAACTTTTTGGAGTCTGTTTTCTCTGTGTAATGCGCTGTAAGAAATTACTTTGCTTAATGCTTAGCGTCAGAATTGTCATCGGCCTGCTCTCGACTAATACCTGTTCTTATCATCGGCCCCTGAGAGTGCATGTTTCGACGGTGCTGTAGCTCCATCTACAGGCCAAAGTGAGACGTGCAGCAGAGAACTCCGTGTGACCCCTCTGCAGTCTCCACTGATGTATGTCACATTCATCTTTCTCAGTCTAAGTGCAAGCCATGTCTAAATAGTGGTATTTTATAAAGATTGTATCTGTCATGGCCCTCCTTCTCAGACTCGCTGTAGTTGTCGGACTTTATAAGTACTGTTTCTAGACTCATTACCGTTGCATAAACAAGAAATAAAAATATGTAAGTAAGCGGTCTGTCTGGTTACGAGAGCACGGCTGCATGCTTTTGAGAGATATATCAAGATACTTTTCCTCAAATGCATATGAAGAGGAGACTGGTAGTGTTTAAAAACAGTGCCTTGGGTGGACATGCATGAAAAATTCAAAGGAACATTTACAGGGGGATTTATGCAATAAGAAACAGACAAACCAATCCACCTTTTTTCCTTGTTTTAAACATAAACCTCACAACACTGAAGAAAAACAACTATATTTTTTTATTAAAAATTTTTTTTTTAAATTAAACATTTTAAAATGTTAAATTAAAGGTTACACTTTTAAGCTGTCCTTTTTACTGTGTTATTATACAATTAAGTTCTGAATAAAATGTACAACATCATTGTAAGGTTTGGGTTAGTATTAGGTGTTAGTTGCTTGTAATTTTGTGTAATTTACTAGTATTATAGTATGTACATGTAACAAGGGCAATAAAATATTTATTTAAAAAAAAAAAATAATATTTGATTACTTAAACCAAGATATATTTATCTTAATCACAATATTATCTTATTGTCTTCTTTCTTATAATTATATATCTCATCAAATTTTGCTTCTCAAGTAAATTTAGGGGTGTTTTTTTCTGGAAAACAAAACAAAAACACTTATGAAGTGTTATTTTTGCAGTGACTTTTGTTTCTCGATCAAACAATCAAACATTAGGTGATTCTGATCATCCTGTACAAAGACTTAAAATACAAAAGCCATTCAAGGCCAAATCAATCAATTAGGGACTTTAAAGGTGTACTTCAGTTCAACTTAACTTTATATGTTAAGCTTTCCTCCTTCTGAGGGCCAATCAAAGTTTCTTTCCATAACAAAGAATAAACTATTATACAATATAGCAAAGATTTGTGCATATATACACATGCACGAAGCAGAGGATATTCAAACTAAAGCATGCACCCACACACATATTTCCCACTCTCCGCAGATGAAAGCTGTTTTGCAAGAGGGAGCGTGTATATGCGCTCTGCTGTGTGCAGGTCGGGGTGGTGACCTCTGGGATTTCCAGCACTGGGGTGGGAGTGTGTTCCGGGAACAGGCGCTGCCTGTGCAACCTACAGACCTGGACAAAGAAACCGCAGCACCGCAAATGCATTATAAGTTGCGTAAAGTGTAAAAGCTAAAGGACAGAGACTCCACTGACTCCATGAATAATGCATTGTAATGTATTTTAAATATATGTTTGTAAAGTAAATAGTATCCTCTCTTCACTGGCTACTTTGTGTACTACATTCCAAGTATACAGGCCTACATTATAAATTAAACGGCTGACATGAATGCGATGACATGGATTGGATGAGGAAACGTAGAGGAACACACGGTCTCCTCTAATTATGCTCTTCTTAGAGGCAAGCATCTGTCAATGTCTGACTCTGTTACCTTATTACCGCAGCCTACAGATATACATATACCCATAGAGCGAGAGAAAGACAGATATGTGTTCGTTAACCCTTGAGGGTTACACGCTGTTTTATAGACGCTGTGCAACATGTATGGTAATTGAACATCATGAGAGAGCACAAAAAAGCATGAAATTGGTCTTGAAAGCCGTAAAAAAGGCATAGTTGAGATTCACCCCTCCGGCCTGTTGTTTCTAAAGCCTGGACAATTTACACAGGTGCCCTATTTTAATTGCTCCTGTCATCTCCATACCTCAGCATCACCTGCACAGCTCTGAACGCAGTGGTGCGGAAACAGGCCACATGCTAGTGGAGATGAGATGATATTCTTTCTGTTCTCAACCCCACGTGTGCAGACAACGATAGGGCCGGCAACAGGACGTCCCACGCCTCTTCCCAGCTTGACACCCCATCTCCTCAGGTGGATGGGCGCACACTCCTCCAATGACTCCCCTTCAGGGGGCACTGCTCATTCCAGTAGTGAGCCGCAGCAGCACGGGAGACTGCAGATTACACTACGGCTCTAAGAAAGCCTCTAAAAATAACTGTTTGTGTGTTATAGCAAGGCTTAAAATGCATCCTACTTGGCTACAATAAAACACAGCCCTGTGTGCTGGAACACACTGGAAGTTCTGTCTGTTTACTGCTAGTGTTGATAATAGTATACACAACCATTCATAAGTTTGGGGGCAGTATGATTTTTTTTATTTTTATGAAATTACTATTTTTATTTAGCAAGGACACATTAAATTGATCAAAAGTGACAATATGTTGCTAAAAACGTATATTTCAAATAAATGCTGCTCTTTTGAAATTCTATTCACCAAAGATTCCTGAAAAACATGAATCATAGTATTTGCAAAAATATTAAGCACCACAACTGTTTTCATAAAAAGAAATGCTTCCTGAGCAGCAAATCAACATATTAGAATGATTTTTGAAGGATCGTGTGATACTGAAGACTGGAGTAATGGCTGCTAGAAAATTCATCTTTGCCATAACATTTTAAAATATTTAAAAAACAGTTATTTTAAATTGCAACAATATTTCTCAGTTTTGTTTTTACTGTATTTTTGATTGAATGCAGCATCGGTAAGCATAATTACAAAAGTCTTACCAACCCCAAACTTATGAATGGTAGTGATTGTAACAAACAGATCAAAGGAAATCTGATGCTACTTTGCCACACTTTTTGGAACTTTTTACTATCGTTTAATTTATAGGAAAATTATTCAAATCTGAATTGCGCAAATAAGTACCAAAGCCTGACATGACCGGAGCATATTGGCCCCTTTTTGGCATTGTTCAATTGACATGAAATGATTGAAATGGAATCAAGACAAGTCTCAGACCAGATTCAAACCTGAATCTCTCAAATAAGCACCAGAGCTCAATGTACCAGGAGCACATGTGTTCCTTTTAGCCACTGTTTATTCGACAATAACTTATTTTTAACAGTATCTGGACATGACTTGGCCCAGATTTAAACCTAAAACTCCCACATAACCACAGAAACTCAATGAGGCTCAATAACACATGAATAACATGTGTTAACCCTCTAAGCAACAACTCCAAACACATCGCAACAATTCCAGTAAAACACACTTCTTATTTTTTAGAAAAAAAAATATCCTTTGTGGATTAAGTTGTGGTGGGTGTTCAATAACAGTTATTTATTTAAAAATAAAATAAACGGATAAAAAAAATCATTGATTCACAACACTTTAAAGCTGCACCCTGACAGGGCAGGGCCAAATGAGCACGGTCTGTCTTCCGTCTTGTGAAAAGTTGCTATTAAGGAGCAGAGCGTTTTCTTCAAAGAGGGATTACACAGATGCGTTCTCTAACCTCAGGTTACTAAAAGGGCCACAGAGTTGAAATCTTGTAAACAGTGGTATGAAGTCTTACCAGGAAGGCTGTAATACTCCTTCGCGTGTTCTCCCAGTGGAAGCAGCTTTTAATATACTGCAGCGTATAGAGAATGGCCATGCTGATCTTCCTCACTCGATAGATATTACATGCTAAAAGCTAATGGGGACAAAGCAGTAGTTAGCAAGATGTGCCTGAGGACGTAATGCTCACAACATGACATTCACTCAGGTGTAAAGAGGCTTTTAAACTGAAGGTTCATTGGTGATAAATATTAATAAGTCAAGTCATCTTTGGTGTCTAAAGAGCTTCAGGCGGTGCTAGAGGAAAAACTGACCGTAATGAGTCTCTAAAAGGTGCCAACAACAAACCTAATATTAAGAGAAAGTGGAAAATATGGTGGCAAATGATGCTGTAATCGTTGTCGATAAAGCTCACCTTTTTGTTAAACTTTGGGTTGTCCTCTGCAAACTTTGTTTCCTTCGGCCGGAAGGTTTTCACACCTGCTCTGATCTGGGGGGGAAAAAAACTTTTTTTCAGTAAAGGCTATTTGGTATCATCCATATTATTCATAAATAATCATATTTATTTAATATGATGCGCTTACAGGGTTGTAGAGAACATTCAACTCCAGTGTGATGCTTCCTTTGGTCGTCCTTGATAGATTATTATTCTTCAGCGTTCTGGTTATTTGTTGGCCATTAGAAACCTAAAGGCAACTGTATGTTAATATGGGCACAATGATTAAAAATGTATAATCAACATTGATTATGAAAACTTCTTTCTGTGGCATTTACAGTCAACAATGGAATGGCAACTTTTCCCAGGACGTCTGGAGCTTTGTCCCCGTCATCATGATAGACTGTGAGCGCCAGAACATCATGGATGTCCTTAATGGGACTAAGGACATGTCAAAATCAGTGTGATATCAATACCATGGACATGCATATTGATACAACAAAATATCTACAACATCAGCATAACTTACAATGTTAGGGCTGTTCTCCATTCAGGATTCAGGGTTTTGGATATTGTGTGAGTTTGCAGCTTGCTATTACCAAGCTCAAGGGTACAAAAAGGGTCACTTTTACCTGATAAAGTTAAGATATTCCAACATCATTATGACTGAATAAATCTTTATAATAGGCTATATACTTAAAGGGGTCATATGATGCTTTTTTAAAGATCATTATTTTGTGTATTTGGTGTAACAGAATATGTTGACATGCTTTAATGTTCAAAAAACACATTATTCTTCAAATCCTGTACATTATTTGATTGGCCAGCTGACCCAGTGCATTGTGATTGGCCGAACACCGCAAGCACTCGTCGGAAATGTAACGCCCCTTACCATAATCTCGAGCTTCATCTTTCAAAATAAATGTAAAGACAGTAAATAATGTCATTAGTTTTACCATCAGTTCAAGCCTGAAAGGGGAACAGAGTCGCGTGACAGACACAGTGATGAAGCTGGTATGTGTTTGCAGTACACAAGCCACGGTTAAGACGCGCGCGCACGCGCGCACACACACCGCTCTCTCTCTCTCTCTCTCTCTCGCTCTCGCTCTCTCTCTCTCGCTCGCTCTCGCTCGCGCGCGCACGCACACACACACCGCATGCTCTCTCTCTCGCTCGCGACACGCACACGCACACACACACACACACACGATGCGCAAAACTCCACATTTGAACAGTCAATAGCAAATACTTAAACTAATAACAAAACAGTAGCTGATTCAGAAGCGCCAGACTGTCATAGCAAAGTCAGAATTACCTCCTCTCCTAGGTTCACGAAACCGTCGTCCATAAAATGCATTGCTGTTCTGTTGTAAGTGATCTTAAAGATTCCTAAATGCATCTACTTTCGGAAGGCTAAATAAAGTGCTTTTGCTTTCGCCTAGAAACACACAGTGTCTCCCTGACATGCTGCTTCAACACTAACTGTGGTTACTGAAACCGCGCCTTCTTTCTTTGCGTGCACATTTTGCGGGATTATGCAAATATTTCCACATAGTGGGGTAGATATGTGGGGGCGTGTTAGAATGAGCCGTTTTAGGGGGGCGTGGCAGAGTCTTAACTTTGATAAAGAATATCTCTTTGGTTTTGAGACTTTAGTCTTTGCAACTTCGGGGATCTTATCTATGCACAATCAGCTTGTAACACTCCAAAGAGAAAGGAAAACTTGAAATCGCATCATATGACCCCTTTAATAACTAACTGACTGTACAATATCCCCTATATACATTATGGCATTATATTTAATACAGATAAGTACCACTTAAATCTGTTGATGGAAGATCTGTGGCTTTTATTAACTTGATTTGAAGATAGCCAACATCCTTCAAGTCCCGCAGAGAGTTCATCAGTCCCTGTAAATACAAATTATCTTTTAATGTTCTTAATGATAAAATGATCTTTTATCTTAAAAAAGTCAAATAATCATATCAATGTACAAATATGTACAAGCTATACAAATTACAAATAATTTACATGGACTTGGAAGGTAACAAAAAAATAAGTAAATAAAAAGAATGAAATAAAAACACAAAACTAAAAAAAAAAAAAAAACTAAAACAGCACAATGTAATACTCACATATTTCTCCTGCATCTCCTCAAAGGTTGTAGGGTTATCTAATGGAGCTGACTGAATGTCTGAGATGGACGCACCAGAACACGGAGTCAGTGTGACCAAAAACACCAGTCGGCCCTTGTTTGGGTCCAGCTCATGAGTATATAACTGCTTCTGATTGACAGGAAGTCTGGTCAGGTCAATATCTAACCTGAGAAGAGAAGAACCTATTAGTATTTCATCAGTGGATAGGCATGTGTTACTAGTAAAAAATGTAAAATAAAAAAAAAATGAAGTAAAACAGACTTTGCTCAAAAGTAACATTTATAATGTTACAAAAGATTTCTATTTCCACAGTTTCCACTAAAATATTAAGAAGCATAACTGTTTGCAACTCTGATGATAATAACAAATGTGTCTTGAGTATCAAATCAGCATATTAGAATGATTTCTAAAGGATCATGTAACGCTCAAGACCGGAGTATTGGCTGCTAATAAAACAACTTTGCCATCACAGGAATAAATTACATTTTAAAACGTTAAATTTTACAACTGTAATAATATTTCACAATATTACTCTTTTAACTGTATTTCTGATCAAATAAATGCAGCCTCAGTAAGCATAAAAGTCTTCTTTCAAAAACATAAAAAAATCTTACCAATCTCAGACTTTTCAAAGGTCGTGTATACTGTATGTTTATTTAAAATGTAAATCTTTTACATATCCGCTAATGGTTCAGCATTTGCGTTTAAGATATCACAGCTTACTTCTACTGTTGTGTCACTGGATCACTTATATTTGAGATGTCATATTTTTATGGCTCTAGGCTACAGGCACATTCTTCAAATTTCATTTGATAGCAGACATCCTGAAATACAGTATATTTGGGCATTTTAGTAACTTTATGACATTTCTCACTGCCTAGAGGACAGCTGAAGAGAAAACTGGCACATCGTGTCCCACTCTCCCCTCTTTTCTTTAACTTTTAAAACTTTTAAAGCAGTATGCAGTACGCTCCAGCAAACTTACACTCCCCAGCACTCCTCTGACTTCCTGCCCCTCTTGCAACAAACCTCCACCGCCAGATTTTCCTGAGCATCCTGGAACTGGTTAAAGTCGAAGGACTCTCTCCACTGTGGGTTTGCCTTAATACACAGATTCTGAGACAGAAAGATAGACAAGCACGAAAGAGAAAGAGAGAGAGAGAGAGAGAGACAGAGGAAGTTGTGTCAATTTTAAGGCACTCAAAACTGAGACAGCTAACATGACAGGTGTATTAAGCCTTATTCAGTAAGTCTTCAATAAGACATGTGGTGGAGGAGGGGCAGCCGTCTTTTGGAGAACACATCCTCTCTTCTTGCTGGGATTATAAACTCTGACAGCATCCAATTAGAACTAGTTTTGTTCAACAAGCAAACATGCCCAAACAGAGCCAGGGGGCTCTATAAAAAAAGATGACATGAGAATACAAGACTATCTGCATGCAAGGCAAGCAAGGCATTCTGGGCATGCAAATGAGCCGAACAAGACGCGGTAACAGAAGCATCAGGAGAGACGCCCTGCCAGACACGGCCGATCTAATGAGTAGCCTCCTCTGTCACCAGAGCAGTGAAGCCTGGGAGAAGCGATCCGAAAGAGGGGGAGGAGGAGGAAGGAAGGTGTGTAAAGTGGACGGGAATATCTAAAGCGAGGTATGTGAACTACTAAGAAAGTATGGGAGGAGGAAGAGGGGGAGGGAAGGGCTTAATGAGGTATTGAGAGAAACAGAGGTTTAGAAACAAAGAAAGCACGATGATGTAATAAGCAAGGCAAAAAGAGAAAGCAAGAGAAGCGAAAAGATGAGGGGAGAGAGGGAGGATCTCACCTTGCTCCGGACCCTCTGGTCACCCACTCTGAAGCGTACGTAGACGTCTCCCTGACCGCAGTCGGGCATGTCTTGGCCTTCCACCAGGATGACAGTGTAAATTCCAGTCCAAACCTGATTCCTCTGTCCACACGTGAGCTGCATAACCTGCGCCGGGCTTATCGGCTGTCCCTGGAACAGCCAACACATACAACAGTGTACTAGTTTAGGCCAATGCTTGTTGATTCTAAACATGTTTTTACAATTTGCAAACTTAAACATTCGGTTTTCTGTGTATTTAACATTGTTGCTACAAATTCTGGTGATTTAAATATGTTACCAAGGTAACATATTATACTTGGCTCAGAAAGATGAGGTTTTGATGAAATTGCGAGAATGACTTGTGATAGTCCTGGAACCAGGTTTTAAGTGAAGAAATGTTTATACTGTAAAGAAACATTTTTCATCATACGCCATCATGTTACAGAAATAGTGCAGTTATGAATTTATAGATGCCATGTATAGTTTCCAGCTATTACTGAAAAAAAAAAAGTGAATAAATTTTCAGTCGGTAAGATTTTTGAATGTTTTTGAAATGGGTCTCTTATGCTCACCAAGGCTGCATATATCTGATCAAAATAACAAGAAAAAGTGTAAAATCTTATTAATAAAATGATAAATAACTGTTTTCTAATTGAATATATTTTAAAATGTAAAAGTAAAAAATTTTCAGCAGTCCTTACTCCAGTCTTTCATGCAACATGATCTTTCAGACATTCTGAAATGCTGAATAGGTGCTCAAGAAAAAAAAAATCGTATTATTATCAATGTTAAAAACAGTTGTGCTGCTTATTTTATTTTATTTTATTTTATTGTGGAAACCGTGATACATTTGTTTTTCAGGATTCTTTGATAAATAGAACGTTAAAATAACAGGCTTTATTTGAAAAGAAATCTTTTACTGTAACTTTTGATCAATTAAAATGTGTCCTTTCTGAATAAAATACTAAATTTCTTTAAAAAAATGTTGGTACTAAAAGCAAAGGGACACATAAAACTTTTTAATCAGGCATCTTCTACTACTGTAAATAAAATGTCTGCATACATGTGACATCTTAAAGAAAATAAAATGTATTTCCGTTTTTGTAACAAAATATATTATGAAATAAAAGCTTCTCAGAACAGCTAGATGAAATGTGCAGGTGATCCCGGCAACTCGGAGAGAAAAAAAAACAGGTCCATCAACAAGACTGCAGATGGATAAGTACACAGTACAGAGATGACTTGCGGGTTGATAGCCCTGCACTTTCAAAAAACACAGCATCAGGAAGAGGCTGGTCTGTTCTGCCAGTAATCACAGACCAGAGAGCTGTTTTCCCACCTGGCTGCTCGGAGAGTGTGACTGAGCCTTTGCTCCATTAGAATCACACACACACACACACACGGCACAGCAGACAAACCAGCATTAACATTTAATGTAATGGCCACATCTCCATAAACAAGCCTCTTTAAAGAGAGAGCGAGGGATAAGGGGGGATAGTTATAGAGGGAGCGGAGAGAGAAATATAATATCCATCCAAGCCAAGTCTTCCCAAGTGTTTATTTTGGACAAATTTGTGATCGGCGTGGCCAATAAAACAATTCCGCTTAAGAGTAAGTGGCCCCTAAAGAGAGGCTATTCCTGGTGCTAAAAGAGCTGGGGGATTGCCTCCATATGGTGGAGCAGCATGGGGACAAGGGGACAAGCCCAAAGCCGTACCCATTTGGCTAGAGCTTCAGTGCTGCCCGTCCACAGCTGTGATATTACATCCCAACATCTGGGTTATAGCTCACCATGCCTGGGAATGAGCCATCGCACATATCCTCAGCATCTTACACTGGCATAGTGCCTCAAAGACTACACACACACACAAACACACACACACACTCCAGACACTGTCAGGAAAAATAACCACATGCTATGTGCCAATACTGCTGCCCGTTTCCATCTCAAAGACAGCGTGGCAATGCTGTGAAGAAGGAAGTGTGATAGAGGAGGAGAGGTAAGAAATGAGAGACATGTTCCGTCTCTACTGATAGGTGTCAAATAGAACTCGATCTCAGTTGTTTTGGCGGAGGACACACTGTGGTGGAAACACCAACAAAACACATACTGATCTATACCTGATCATGTAATCTAGCAGGTGTCCGTTTGAGTCAATCTCACAACAACTGACTCGCTGAAATGTTAGGGACATTTTACCCTAAAATCAAATGAAAGAAGCAAGAAAGGATATTTTGCATTATGACATAATTAAAGCACATTTAACCTACCATGTCAAATGTTCAGAAAATGCATTTGCATTAAATGCAGCCTCAGTAAGCATAAAAGTCTTCTTTCAAAAACATAAAAAAATCTTACCAATCTCAGACTTTTCAAAGGTCGTGTATACTGTATGTTTATTTAAAATGTAAATCTTTTACATATCCGCTAATGGTTCAGCATTTGCGTTTAAGATATCACAGCTTACTTCTACTGTTGTGTCACTGGATCACTTATATTTGAGATGTCATATTTTTATGGCTCTAGGCTACAGGCACATTCTTCAAATTTCATTTGATAGCAGACATCCTGAAATACAGTATATTTGGGCATTTTAGTAACTTTATGACATTTCTCACTGCCTAGAGGACAGCTGAAGAGAAAACTGGCACATCGTGCCCCACTCTCCCCTCTTTTCTTTAACTTTTAAAACTTTTAAAGCAGTATGCAGTACGCTCCAGCAAACTTACACTCCCCAGCACTCCTCTGACTTCCTGCCCCTCTTGCAGCAAACCTCCACCACGAGATTCTCCTGAGCATCCTGGAACTGGTTAAAGTCGAAAGACTCTCTCCACTGTGGGTTTGCCTTAATACACAGATTCTGAGACAGAAAGATAGACAAGCACGAAAGAGAAAGAGAGAGAGAGAGAGAGAGACAGAGGAAGTTGTGTCAATTTTAAGGCACTCAAAACTGAGACAGCTAACATGACAGGTGTATTAAGCCTTATTCAGTAAGTCTTCAATAAGACATGTGGTGGAGGAGGGGCAGCCGTCTTTTGGAGAACACATCCTCTCTTCTTGCTGGGATTATAAACTCTGACAGCATCCAATTAGAACTAGTTTTGTTCAACAAGCAAACATGCCCAAACAGAGCCAGGGGGCTCTATAAAAAAAGATGACATGAGAATACAAGACTATCTGCATGCAAGGCAAGCAAGGCATTCTGGGCATGCAAATGAGCCGAACAAGACGCGGTAACAGAAGCATCAGGAGAGACGCCCTGCCAGACACGGCCGATCTAATGAGTAGCCTCCTCTGTCACCAGAGCAGTGAAGCCTGGGAGAAGCGATCCGAAAGAGGGGGAGGAGGAGGAAGGAAGGTGTGTAAAGTGGACGGGAATATCTAAAGCGAGGTATGTGAACTACTAAGAAAGTATGGGAGGAGGAAGAGGGGGAGGGAAGGGCTTAATGAGGTATTGAGAGAAACAGAGGTTTAGAAACAAAGAAAGCACGATGATGTAATAAGCAAGGCAAAAAGAGAAAGCAAGAGAAGCGAAAAGATGAGGGGAGAGAGGGAGGATCTCACCTTGCTCCGGACCCTCTGGTCACCCACTCTGAAGCGTACGTAGACGTCTCCCTGACCGCAGTCGGGCATGTCTTGGCCTTCCACCAGGATGACAGTGTAAATTCCAGTCCAAACCTGATTCCTCTGTCCACACGTGAGCTGCATAACCTGCGCCGGGCTTATCGGCTGTCCCTGGAACAGCCAACACATACAACAGTGTACTAGTTTAGGCCAATGCTTGTTGATTCTAAACATGTTTTTACAATTTGCAAACTTAAACATTCGGTTTTCTGTGTATTTAACATTGTTGCTACAAATTCTGGTGATTTAAATATGTTACCAAGGTAACATATTATACTTGGCTCAGAAAGATGAGGTTTTGATGAAATTGCGAGAATGACTTGTGATAGTCCTGGAACCAGGTTTTAAGTGAAGAAATGTTTATACTGTAAAGAAACATTTTTCATCATACGCCATCATGTTACAGAAATAGTGCAGTTATGAATTTATAGATGCCATGTATAGTTTCCAGCTATTACTGAAAAAAAAAAGTGAATAAAGTTTTCAGTCGGTAAGATTTTTGAATGTTTTTGAAATGGGTCTCTTATGCTCACCAAGGCTGCATATATCTGATCAAAATAACAAGAAAAAGTGTAAAATCTTATTAATAAAATGATAAATAACTGTTTTCTAATTGAATATATTTTAAAATGTAAAAGTAAAAAATTTTCAGCAGTCCTTACTCCAGTCTTTCATGCAACATGATCTTTCAGACATTCTGAAATGCTGAATAGGTGCTCAAGAAAAAAAAAATCGTATTATTATCAATGTTAAAAACAGTTGTGCTGCTTATTTTATTTTATTTTATTGTGGAAACCGTGATACATTTGTTTTTCAGGATTCTTTGATAAATAGAAAGTTAAAATAACAGGCTTTATTTGAAAAGAAATCTTTTACTGTAACTTTTGATCAATTAAAATGTGTCCTTTCTGAATAAAATACTAAATTTCTTTAAAAAAATGTTGGTACTAAAAGCAAAGGGACACATAAAACTTTTTAATCAGGCATCTTCTACTACTGTAAATAAAATGTCTGCATACATGTGACATCTTAAAGAAAATAAAATGTATTTCCGTTTTTGTAACAAAATATATTATGAAATAAAAGCTTCTCAGAACAGCTAGATGAAATGTGCAGGTGATCCCGGCAACTCGGAGAGAAAAAAAAACAGGTCCATCAACAAGACTGCAGATGGATAAGTACACAGTACAGAGATGACTTGCGGGTTGATAGCCCTGCACTTTCAAAAAACACAGCATCAGGAAGAGGCTGGTCTGTTCTGCCAGTAATCACAGACCAGAGAGCTGTTTTCCCACCTGGCTGCTCGGAGAGTGTGACTGAGCCTTTGCTCCATTAGAATCACACACACACACACACACGGCACAGCAGACAAACCAGCATTAACATTTAATGTAATGGCCACATCTCCATAAACAAGCCTCTTTAAAGAGAGAGCGAGGGATAAGGGGGGATAGTTATAGAGGGAGCGGAGAGAGAAATATAATATCCATCCAAGCCAAGTCTTCCCAAGTGTTTATTTTGGACAAATCTGTGATCGGCGTGGCCAATAAAACAATTCCTCTTAAGAGTAAGTGGCCCCTAAAGAGAGGCTATTCCTGGTGCTAAAAGAGCTGGGGGATTGCCTCCATATGGTGGAGCAGCATGGGGACAAGGGGACAAGCCCAAAGCCGTACCCATTTGGCTAGAGCTTCAGTGCTGCCCGTCCACAGCTGTGATATTACATCCCAACATCTGGGTTATAGCTCACCATGCCTGGGAATGAGCCATCGCACATATCCTCAGCATCTTACACTGGCATAGTGCCTCAAAGACACACACACACACACACACTCCAGACACTGTCAGGAAGAAGAACCACATGCTATGTGCCAATACTGCTGCCCGTTTCCATCTCAAAGACAGCGTGGCAATGCTGTGAAGAAGGAAGTGTGATAGAGGAGGAGGTAAGAATTGAGAGACATGTTCTGCCTCTACTGATAGGTGTCAAATAGAACTAGATCTCAGTTGTTTTGGCGGAGGACACACTGTGGTGGAAACACCAACAAAACACATACTGATCTATACCTGATCATGTAATCTAGCAGGTGTCCGTTTGAGTCAATCTCACAACAACTGACTCGCTGAAATGTTAGGGACATTTTACCCTAAAATCAAATGAAAGAAGCAAGAAAGGATATTTTGCATTATGACATAATTAAAGCACATTTAACCTACCATGTCAAATGTTCAGAAAATGCATTTGCATTACTCTAATTTGAATCAGATTTTAAAATTGTATCATAATTTGCAATTTATATTTAAATCGCAACATGCATTTTAAAGTTAAGCATTACAATTTTTTGCTTTATTAAAATCAGCATAATTTTAATTGCGAACATTAACTAACAATGTATATTTACAACTGAAATTTACAGTGCATTTTACAATTTAAATATAAATAAATGAGCAAAAAACTATTAAGTGAGAACAGTCAAGGACACTACATAAACTTACAGAGTCTGTAACTAATGAAAATGATTTTAGAAAACCTCTGTATGTGTATACATTGTCCACTTGACTGTTTCCACTAAAATAAAAGTTTAATAAAGCAAAAAAAAAAAATGTCTACACAGGGTGGTTTTCATTACTATATTTGAGGCTAAAATGTACTAAATGTCATGAAATTAATTTAAAATCTTTATAATTCCAAAAGTAGCCTTTATTCTATAAAATCTTTCTTTCTTTCTTTCTCTATATTTTATTTATTTTTACTTTAATTTTGGAGTGATATTTAACCCAGGAACTTCTTTAAAAGATGCACCCTTTTTAAGACAAGACTTTGTCTACAAATCTAACAAGAGAATCATATCTAAATTTGTAAAACGAGTTCTCGTTAATATTATGTATTATGACCAAACAGGCTATAACTTATATAATATACAGACTTTTATTCTTTACTGCTTCAGTTTAACTGATACGAAATTCAATGCTGGGCATAAATACAGTACACTAAAAGTAAATTCTCTGCACCCCACTCTACAGTAGAATGCGGCAGAGATTTCAGAGAAATTTTAAATTGCAAGCTTTGAACGGCCTTGAACAATAAAAAGCTATTTGCCATCTGCTGTGAGGTAAATAAACTCATCTAAGAATTGACCTGCAAAAAATGCAAGACAGACTTGTACTTGTACAGTGATACGTTTACTTTGGAAATCATGGATTGGTTCAGCGCATCAGACAGTCGCAGCCACAAACAAAAGTTTCTCGCTCTGTTGAAGTTCTGGAATTTTTAACTAAGTGAAAGTGAAAGAAACTTGCATAAATGTTGTACATAACATCAGTGAAGTGTCTGTGCGGAAGATGGTGAGGATCTACTGCCCTCCAGTGGACAGATGTGATACATGAATAAAGATACTGCTGTGATATTTTGAATACATAAAATTGTTTAACAATGTATTCTGTGTATTTCGGCCTGGTAACTTTTCATTCTTGTAGGCAGATGGAACACCTAGACAGAAGTTATATGGTCAATATGTAGAATGACATACCTTATTAAAACTTCCCTTTCTTCTTAGTAGCCACTTCTAAAAAAATGAATGATGACAAATGAAAATGATGTTAGAAAAACTCTTGACACTTGACTCTTCCCACTAAATAAGTGCATACATTTCGTTTGGCAGGTTCCTCTCGGATGGACAGGCAGGCCTCTACAATGATCACTCCCATATCGGTCTCCGCACTGTTGGGGTCCTCCAAAGGTAGTGTCATTGGAATTATTCTGCAGATAGCAAATTCACAAAACTTTATCTGTTCGTCTAATTTTAAGAAATTATTTGAGGTAATCAGAAAAAGTTTACCTGTACAATATCATGGAAGTTATGGAATGACAAAGTTTTCCTCACCTGTCCAACTCCAGTTTATAGACAGGAAAGCTGCTTGATCCCATGAAGTCATTGGATCTGAGGTCACGATCATATACCTGCATCAGTCATCATTTTGAGACGATGATGACTAGTGACTAGTGTTGACTGATTAGTGTTTAAATAGTGTTTAGGATTTTTTACACAATCAAACTACTTAAATGTAAAATAAATATATTTTAAAAAAGCACAAATAGAGATTATTTTCTTTACTTACAACAATAGGGGAAAATCAATTTTGTTTACATTTGTTTAAAATAATAAACATAACCAAAAAAAAAAACTAGTTTTCATGGAATTAATAAATTCTTCCCTATTAGGTGTTTCAAGTGTAGTATTTTTTGTTTACATGTTCTGAATAAATTATTATGAATAAGTATTTGTTCCAAAGTACAATGAACTGATGAGGAATTTAAAGATATAATACTCTTTATGAATTCCCTGATAAACTGAATTTGAATGCAGCTCTAAAAGATGTGATAATAGTTCAAATACAAATCACCACTCTAGCACATTATCTCTTCTTCCTTTTTTTCTGTTCTGGTGTAATAAAAATGAATTACAATCTTCCTTGATTGTTTTCAGACTTTAAGTCTTTTCTTTGATATTTTTTATTTACATTAGAAATAATCATTCAACAACTGTTTACAATTACGTAATAATGTAAACACTTCACAAACCTTAAGATGAAGAGTCTGATCGAGGTCTCTGACGGGAAAGGAAAATGATTCATTCCAGATGGGATTCAGGTTCTTGTTCACAACTTTGCTTTTGTAGATGTTTTTGCCATCTAATTTGAATTTGACGAACAGGTCACTTGTACCTGTTGAAAACAAACAGCTATCAATGTTACTAACAAAAAGGGAGTCTTCAGCATTCAGTCATATTTGCTGCATAATGTTTGCAAATGATTTTGCAGATGAAGGGAACAAGTTTAAATTTATTTTTTTAGTTAGTGATGATTAACACCACAAATGCTGTTGGTTAAGCTTTATTCATTTTGAACCAGGAACATTTATTTAATGACAAAACCTGGTGCAAACTGGTTCATATCATCACACTGTACAAGAACTCAGATGCAGTCATCCAGACACTGAATAATCCAGAAGACTCATTATTTAGGCGACCGTTCTTAGCGCAGAGAGGCAGACGTTTTGTCTCTTTCAGAGTGATGGGAGCTGGCTGATTGTAAAAGAGTAAAAATTACAGCCAGCGTGAATCAGTTCATTTAATGCCGGTGCATTAAAACCCCCAGAAACTGGGAGCAAGCCGTGTTAATCTCCAAAGCCTGTTAAGAAAGTCTGTCTGCGAGAGGGGAGGGAGAGCGGTCCGTCTTTGTCTATGCTGTGGTATGCAGATTGGCTGGTAAGAAAAAGAAAAAAAATATGAGAGAAAAAGAGTCCATCGCTTCATTTGTATGGATGGATAAAGGAGTGCTTGAGAGAACCTACGGGGAGCCTGGAATCACATGACAAAAGCCCTGTGGGGCCGGGCTGACAGGCCTGTCAGCTCGCCTCTCCAAATGAACATCTCCAGGAGGCAGCTCCTCCCTGCCAGCCGCTGACAAGGAAACCTCCAGGCGGACAGGCAGGCCTCTACAATGATCACTCCCATATCGGTCTCCGCACTGTTGGGGTCCTCCAAAGGTAGTGTCATTGGAATTATTCTGCAGATAGCAAATTCACAAAACTTTATCTGTTCGTCTAATTTTAAGAAATTATTTGAGGTAATCAGAAAAAGTTTACCTGTACAATATCATGGAAGTTATGGAATGACAAAGTTTTCCTCACCTGTCCAACTCCAGTTTATAGACAGGAAAGCTGCTTGATCCCATGAAGTCATTGGATCTGAGGTCACGATCATATACCTGCATCAGTCATCATTTTGAGACGATGATGACTAGTGACTAGTGTTGACTGATTAGTGTTTAAATAGTGTTTAGGATTTTTTACACAATCAAACTACTTAAATGTAAAATAAATATATTTTAAAAAAGCACAAATAGAGATTATTTTCTTTACTTACAACAATAGGGGAAAATCAATTTTGTTTACATTTGTTTAAAATAATAAACATAACCAAAAAAAAAAACTAGTTTTCATGGAATTAATAAATTCTTCCCTATTAGGTGTTTCAAGTGTAGTATTTTTTGTTTACATGTTCTGAATAAATTATTATGAATAAGTATTTGTTCCAAAGTACAATGAACTGATGAGGAATTTAAAGATATAATACTCTTTATGAATTCCCTGATAAACTGAATTTGAATGCAGCTCTAAAAGATGTGATAATAGTTCAAATACAAATCACCACTCTAGCACATTATCTCTTCTTCCTTTTTTTCTGTTCTGGTGTAATAAAAATGAATTACAATCTTCCTTGATTGTTTTCAGACTTTAAGTCTTTTCTTTGATATTTTTTATTTACATTAGAAATAATCATTCAACAACTGTTTACAATTACGTAATAATGTAAACACTTCACAAACCTTAAGATGAAGAGTCTGATCGAGGTCTCTGACGGGAAAGGAAAATGATTCATTCCAGATGGGATTCAGGTTCTTGTTCACAACTTTGCTTTTGTAGATGTTTTTGCCATCTAATTTGAATTTGACGAACAGGTCACTTGTACCTGTTGAAAACAAACAGCTATCAATGTTACTAACAAAAAGGGAGTCTTCAGCATTCAGTCATATTTGCTGCATAATGTTTGCAAATGATTTTGCAGATGAAGGGAACAAGTTTAAATTTATTTTTTTAGTTAGTGATGATTAACACCACAAATGCTGTTGGTTAAGCTTTATTCATTTTGAACCAGGAACATTTATTTAATGACAAAACCTGGTGCAAACTGGTTCATATCATCACACTGTACAAGAACTCAGATGCAGTCATCCAGACACTGAATAATCCAGAAGACTCATTATTTAGGCGACCGTTCTTAGCGCAGAGAGGCAGACGTTTTGTCTCTTTCAGAGTGATGGGAGCTGGCTGATTGTAAAAGAGTAAAAATTACAGCCAGCGTGAATCAGTTCATTTAATGCCGGTGCATTAAAACCCCCAGAAACTGGGAGCAAGCCGTGTTAATCTCCAAAGCCTGTTAAGAAAGTCTGCCTTGAGTCTGTCTGTGAGAGGGGAGGGAAAGTGGTCCGTCTTTGTCTATGCTGTGGTATGCAGATTGGCTGGTAAGAAAAAGAAAAAAAATATGAGAGAAAAAGAGTCCATCGCTTCATTTGTATGGATGGATAAAGGAGTGCTTGAGAGAACCCGCGGGGAGCCTGGAATCACATGACAAAAGCCCTGTGGGGACGGGTTGTCAGGCCTGTCAGCTCGCCTCTCCAAATGAACATCTCCAGGAGGCAGCTCCTCCCTGCTAGCCGCTGACAAGGAAACCTCCAGGCAGCTTGACAGGAGGAAAGGGGCTCAAGCAGCCAGGGGAAGAGCTCCGGCGTGACTGAAAACGGTGATGGCAGAAATTAACAGAAGGAAAATGGAGGACGGCGAAGAAGGAAGGAATGGAGGGAGGGGACTTGCGGCCGCTTTTCCGATGTAGTGTCAGTCGGGGAACAACCTGGCCGTTAATTGTTAGGCAAATATAGGTGCTGGAAAAGGCACGAGAGGTAAACTGCGTCATCGCTGTCACGCTGTCATGTCAGACCAAGTGAGAACTCAACTAATAATGCAAATGGCTGCAGATCGACGGAAACTTTTTTCAGACAATGTCTGAATCTTATTGATAAAGCATTAAATGGAAAAAAGGGTAAAACCTAACCTACATTTTTTTTTTTTTTGATGGTGATTTAAAAATAATATTAAAAAAAGTTAAATATCAGAGCAAAACTTTTCAAAACAAAAGGTTTTTTGTGCCCATGATAGTATTCCAAATAGGACACATTTGACTTAGAATTTTTACAATAAAACAGACAGAATATGAGTCTGAAAGTGAAAATATTTCAATATGAAGAAGAAGTCTTTTCACCTGCTTCATTTCATTTGCTGTTGCTAAGAAGCCTGGAGTAAAGTTCTGTATCAAACTCTATTATAGACATGAGGTGGTGTGTTATTCTCAAAGACAACCACACGAGGTCGCAATTTCCAAAAATCTAATTTGCATACTTATTTAATCATATATGATTTGTGTACAGTTATCTCAGGGTCATATTAAATTGTTAAAGCTTTTTCCTTCTTTGGACAAAATATTGAAAATATAACCAAACAGTTGAGAACATGGCTCTTTATATCTCTGCAAGGACTACAATTTACATATTTGTGACCCTGGACCACAAAACCAGTCATAGGTATATTTGTAACAATAGCCAACAATACATTGTATGGGTCAAAAATAAAAAACAATATTTTGTGCCAAAAATCATTAGTATATTAAGTAAAGATCATGTTCCATGAAGATAGTTTGTAAATTTCCTCCCGTAAATATATCAAAACTTAATTTTTGATTAGTAATATGCGTTGCTAAGGACTTTATTTGAACAACTTTAAAGGCGATTTTCTCAATATTTAGATTTTTTTTGCACCCTCAGATTCCAGATATTCACATAGTTGTATCTCGGGCAAATATTGTCCTAACAAACCATACATCAATGGAAAGCTTATTTATTCAGCTTATATGATGTACAAATCTCAATTATAAAAAATTGTGGTCCAGGGTCACATTTGTCATGCAGAATATATCCTGAAACAGCATCTCTACTAAAGTTACTGGCCAAAATACAGTAACAACCCCCTAACAGCTTCAATACTATTTTACATGGCCGAAGAAATGACCTTGGATTGGAAATTAGGAAATACAAAGTAAATAAACAAAAAGCAATTCAATTCTCCATCATTCTGTTCAGGTTTGTTAGTTATTGGCATTCAGTTTCTCCATCAAACAGAGAAAGTGGATCAAGGCAGTTACTTCCTTATGAAGTAACAAATCAAGTTTGATCAACTGAAAAGTGTGATTCACAAGAATTCCACTTGACATTCCAGTGTCTATAATAAACACATTATATTAATATTATTATTTTCAAAAGCATTTACTTATTCATAAGGATATTATGTAGGTATTAATATTAGGTTTATATTATATATACAATGTAATTAATTATTTCTTTTTAAAAATAAATGTTTTATACTTTCTCCAGCAGGTGGCAATATATTCCATTTTACGCTAATAAGATAACACTAGTGCATATGATTGCACAGAGTTTATATAAAATAATAAAAGTTAAAAACAACCTTTGAAAGAAAAAAAAAATGGGACAAAAGGGACAATCATTTTGGTAATTGTGAGGTAGTTTAGGCTTCAATACATTAAAGGCTTTGAGGAAGCACATGTCTGGATTCCGCACAGGATATCTGGCATGCTTGTGCCACCAGTAACCTCACCAAGTCTATAGTGTGCATGACCATTTCATTAGATTCAGTTGGCAGAGAGGAATATCACTGGAATATATTCTAATTATGAAAAATAATGAGGTAGAGATGGTAATTAATAGCCTCTGGGCATACACCTGTGACTTCAAACATGAAAATGAGCTGCCCAATCAGCTTGGTCAGGCCTGCCAGATACACTGGCATTACGTCTGAAGAACCGCTCTGGGTATCAAATGGAAATTCAGTACAATCATTTGCTTGTAGGATTTCAGTAAACCTCAGGCTAAATCCCTCTTCTCTCTCTCTCTCTCTCTCTCTCTCTCTCTCTTCTCTCACTCTCCCTTTTGTATCTATCGCTCTCTCACATTAACAAAAAGTTAAGAGATAAAACAGACACATTTTGCATTATGACACCAGGGACTGTGAACAGCCTCTAGGTAACAACACCTCAACATGACTCTATTTGCATTGGCTCTGTAGTAGGAAAAAAACCAAGGCCAGCTCATTTGTTTCCCAACGCTATGATAAAACTGACTTGATTCTGTGCAATCAAGGTACAACATTTGAATGGAAGACTGTTGATGATGACTTCTAAATCCAAACAATAGTTCCAGAAATATAGCTTTTTTGTTTTCTTAAATGTAACGTGGTTACAGAAGCAAGACAGAAATGACAGAATTATAGACTAGAGGAATATCACTGGAATATATTCTAATTATGAAAAATAATGAGGTAGAGATGGTAATTAATAGCCTCTGGGCATACACCTGTGACTTCAAACATGAAAATGAGCTGCCCAATCAGCTTGGTCAGGCCTGCCAGATACACTGGCATTACGTCTGAAGAACCGCTCTGGGTATCAAATGGAAATTCAGTACAATCATTTGCTTGTAGGATTTCAGTAAACCTCAGGCTAAATCCCTCTTCTCTCTCTCTCTCTCTCTCTCTCTCTCTCTTCTCTCACTCTCCCTTTTGTATCTATCGCTCTCTCACATTAACAAAAAGTTAAGAGATAAAACAGACACATTTTGCATTATGACACCAGGGACTGTGAACAGCCTCTAGGTAACAACACCTCAACATGACTCTATTTGCATTGGCTCTGTAGTAGGAAAAAAACCAAGGCCAGCTCATTTGTTTCCCAACGCTATGATAAAACTGACTTGATTCTGTGCAATCAAGGTACAACATTTGAATGGAAGACTGTTGATGATGACTTCTAAATCCAAACAATAGTTCCAGAAATATAGCTTTTTTGTTTTCTTAAATGTAACGTGGTTACAGAAGCAAGACAGAAATGACAGAATTATAGACTTTCTTGTCTAACTGCATTCTGCATATTAGGAATGACTAGACAGGCTGAACTGAAGTAACTTGAAAATGTTGTCGTCTCTGCTTTTCCTTTTAATTTGCTTTTTGATTGTATAATGCATTACAAAATATTACTCAGCAACACCTCTCTAAATAATGTTATTTTATTTTACCTTTTTTATTTTAGATTTTATTTTTATTTTAAATTCCATTTTACTTTGTTTTATTCTTCTTCAGACAGCTTTAAGGATCACTGAGCCAACATCTTTAACTCTGAGATGACCGACAATGAAAACAGCATGACAATTAAAAACAATTACTATGCTCACAAATTCTTTGACTATGAACTGAAGAACCTTCAACAATCTTCACAATCTGAAGAATTTAGAATTTACAAGACTCCAGAAGTTTCCCAAACAAGATATGATTTCATTTACATGTTTACAGTATAGAACTGCTGGCTTTTTTGTGCTGGGAGTCCAGATTCCATACATTAGCAGTTTCACCTGCAGGACTTCACAGAAAGCTCAGATGATTGCCACAGAATAAATTAATCTTATGTGTTACATTTTGACTCATTTAATTATACTGCCAGTTATCAATTAAAGAATCTAACTCCTCTTAACAGATATCCCTCCTCTTCAAAATCAGCAAAGAAAAAAAAACCATTAGTTTCTCTCTGAACATTAGAAATAATCAGAATAAGGAACCTTTCTGGTAAAAAAAAAATGTCATCTGATATACTTTACACTAAGAATGTAGCTATACAAGACGTCATTAGAATAAAGAACCTTTCCAGGGAAAAAAGAAAAAAAAAAAAACATTTTCATCTGATATACTTTACACTAAGAATGTAGATATGCAAGATCCCCAGCCTACTGCCATGCATATGCACAAACACTATGGACAGAAGAATCTGTTTTGTCAAGTTCAGCATTTAACAAACAAACAAAAAAAGTGGAAATCATGACGAATCGTTTTTCTATGGTAGCAGCTGACAGTGTTGACATCTACAAACCACCATAGGTTTCCTAAGCAGCATGCTCATTTTTTATAATTTATTTTAAAAAAAATTTAAAAACAAAATAGCATCAGATTACATAGTACCATTCAAAATTTTGGGGTAAGATCAGTAAGATTTTTTTGTATGTTTTTGAAAGTCTCTTATGCTCATCAAGGCAGATTTTAGAATGTATTTTACTTTAAAATGACAGTATAAACAGTAATGTTGTGAAACCTTATTACAATTAATAATTTTTTTTTATTATTTTAATATATATTAAATTGTAATTTATTCCTGTGAAGGCAAGGCTAAATTTTCAGCAGTCATTATTCCAGTCTTCAGTGTCACATGATCCTCCAGAAATCATTCGAATTATTAACAATGTTCAAAACAGTTGAGCAAAAACAGTGTTTTGTTGAAACAGTGATACGTTTTTATTTTATTTCATTTTTGCAGCATTTTTCAGGACAAGAAATAGAAATTGAAAGAACAAAATTTATTTGAAACAAAGCTTTTGTAACATTCTAAATGCCTTTACTGTCACTTTTGATCTATTTACTGCATTCTGATTAAAAGTATTTATTTATTTTAAAAAATCTTACTGACCCCATGCTTTTATACTGTTTGAGCAATTCTGGAAATTTGTATTGTGACGCTTTTCATGGTACTTTAGTCCTAAAATGAATCATCTTTGTTGAAGCATTCCTTATTTGTAAATCACTTATAAAAACACGCATAAAAGTGAGTAATGTAAAGTATCTCAGAAAGGAAATGAAGACAGACAGCATCGGCAGAGATGTTATCCAATCTCCCAGGCCCAGGCTGACCCGCAAGAAATAATATGATTCAATGCCACATACTAAACCTTGAATAGTCTACACTAAAACAAGTTCAACAAGACTTTTTGGACTTTTATCAAGAACTCAATGGTCCTCAGGAAGACGAAACAAAAAGAGAAAAGCTCATCAAAAAGCATGGCACCTTTCAGGGTGATGCAACCCGTCACAGTTCTGTGTAGGCTCCCAGAGCCAAGAGTGTACATACACTTTCAAGACTAGATAGACCATCAGAAACTTTCTGTAGAACAACATCAAGCTGCATGTAAAGAGTCAAGAGACATTTCATTTTGGGAGCCAGTTGAATAGAAAGAAGTGGAAATTAATGTAACATCAAGACAAGTCTCTCAATGCATGAATCATTCCATCTGATGCCAAACCAGTCAAAACATCAGGGGGTGGCTTATACAGTTTCAATACCAATCTATAAAAAGATTTTCAAATCAGTATTTTTAGAGCTGATTAAGACGTATGCTATGATGTACTAATAGCATTACTCATTCATTTATAATTACAGGAATGTAGTCTTTAATTATGCAAATAAAGTCAATGCAATGCCTAGAGTAAACCACACCACCCAGCATCATCGTAGTTTAAATATCTGTATTAGTCAGAGGTCAGTACCTGAGCGGTCTCTGATAACCAGGTTTTTGCCTTCCTTTAGGTTGATGGTGAGGAGATACTGGAACTTCTGCTGTGCTGAAGCACTTTGACTGTCATTTAATCCTACTGGGAACTGACAAGTAGAGAGCAAAAGACTTAGGCCTAGTCAGTGTTGGATGATAATTATGATTATGACTATTCTGGAGTGAAGTAATTGAAGAAATACTACACTGTTTAAATTTTCTTCTGTCTTCAAGACAACACTTCCTCTTATTAAAATACTCACATTTCGTTCTTGTTCTGCAAGTGTATCAAAGTCACTGGTTTCATTGGGAATGTCCTGAGAAAGAGATTAATGTTTGTCATCCATAAATCATGCATCATTGTCTACAGTTGGTAAATTCAGAATTTGGCAGCATGCATTTCTTTTTGATGTCAAATAAAATAATACTGAAAGTCCTTAATAAGAGATATTTATTTATAAAAGCTGTATTCTGAAATAATTTACAGTGGTGGCCAAAATTGTTAGAATGCCTGACAGATCTGAAAATATTGACCTTTTTTTTGCCTCCAAAACATGATTTCATTTCATAATGTTCATGAAACATGCAGATGGTTGCTCTGAGCACAACAAATATCAGATGAAGCGAGTAACTGATTTTATCCACTTTTAACTTTAATATTTGGTATGTCCACTGTTTGCAGCAATTACAGCAGCACATGTCTCTGGCATAGTGTCAATATATTTCCTGAGAACTTCAACACTAATGTTATCCCATGCCTTCTGCAACTCAAGCCAAAGACTTTCCTTTGAATGTACAATAGATCTGTCCAGTTTATTTTCCAACTCGCCCCAAATTTGCTCGATGGGGTTGAGGTCCAGACTTTGAGGGGCCCAGTCCATCATTTTCGATATTCCAGCAGATTCCTTTCATCGTGGGTAGTTTGTTTTATGGGTATTGTAATGGCCAATTCAACAAAAACCTCTTAAATATGCCAAGTGTTCTAACAATTTTGGCCACCGCTGTATTAAATTGTGTATTTGAATTCACCAATTGTCCTGAATTGCTTGATACAACAACAACAGTATTATTATTATTATTGTTGTTGTTGTTGTTTTACTTTTGTAAATATAGGTGTATTTTCTAAAACAGAAATTTCTAGTGATTGGCTAGGCTGATTAATTGCTTAATATATTTTAATATATGTACATCTGTACACGTTATTTACCAGATCTGTACAGAAATTTACTGAAGACATTATAACCACACATATAATCTCCACCTGGCACCATTTCGTTCAAAAAGCACACCACCTGAGTATTATATTTACTACTGTTTAAATGTTTGAGCTCAGAAAGATTTATTCATCAAGTCTCTTATGCTCACCAAGGCTGCATGTATTTGGTCAAGGTCAAGGGCATTTTAATTTGTATAGCAGCTTAAAACAACATGAATGCTGACCAAGGTGTTTCACCGTGTACAATAAAAAAGATTTATTAAGAATTAATTAAATGATCTAAATCTATGAACAATAAAATATTAAAATTAAAACTCACAATGGCCAATCAATATAAACTAATAAAACATGGCCTGAAGTTAACAAAGCCAAGTTGCTGCTAATTTTGTGCGAGTGTTTTCAAAAGGACAGCATTTAATTGAAATAGAAATCTTTTGTAACTGTAAGAAACTCTACGGCTGAGCCCAAACTTTTGAATGGTAGTGCATATTTATGTAGTGATAATACTTAAAAACAAAACTTTGTGAGACTTGCCATGTCCTCAGCTGACCCTGCAATGAACATATCCACTGGAGAGGATGGCTGGTGCTCGGTAGGACATTTCTCCTCAGGTGGAGTACTGCTGACTGATTCTTGTGCAGGAGGCATCTGTCTTCCAGCACCAGCTCTACTAAGGGCTGCAGCCACTCTATCTGTGGGGTCTTTTGGTCTCTGACCAGGCGATTTTCTTTCAGGTGCCATCTGTCTTTCTGTAGGTGGATATACAGGTCCAGTCACTGCATCTAAATCATCTATGTACCACATCGTGGCTCTTTGCCGCTTATCAGTTTCCAATAAAACTGGAAAGTCAACAGGAACTGATCTCTCTGATGGCGCGGGGCTGCAGGAGTATGGCATGTCAGCGACACTTAACTGCTCAGATAAGGCAGTACTGGAGGTTTCACTTGCTGTTTCATCCAAGTCACATGAACCCTCCATGTTTCCAAAGAAGACGGAGTCTTGACCTGGTGTCCTGGAATCATCCTGCAAATCCAGCATGGCACTGGGATTAATCCTGAGGTCTGGTACTGACATACTCCTCCTGTATATCAGAGGGGTCTTTTTCTTCTTCCCCAGACCCTTCTTTCCGATCTTCAGAATTAACTTGGGTTTGGCTCTCTCACGGAGATTGGGCCAGACTTTCTTCTTTTGCTCCATCGTGATTGCAGATGAAACTGCACTTCAGCTAAAATTAAAACAACTGTCAGACAAAAGATAGAAAGAGGGGAAAAAGTATCAATTTGAGAAAAACGGTTTAAACGAAGTAAAACAAGTAAAACAATGTGAACTTACTGTACACTGTTGTTTATATATATATATATATATATATATATATATTTGAAATTAATATGATTCAACTAAGACACATTAAATTGATCAATATTGACATTAAAGACATTTATAATGTTACAAAAGAGTTCTATGTCAAATACTGTAAATGCAGTTTTCTTTTACCTTTGTATTCAAGAACCCATAAAAGGTTAAGTTATCTTGTTTTCCACAAAAAAATATTAAGCAGCACAACTTTTTAAACACTGATAAAAATAATAAATGTTTCTTGAGCACCAAATCAGCATCAATCATAATCTCTGAAGAATCATGTGACACTGAAGACTGGAGTAATGGCTGCTGAAAATCCAGCTGTCATCACATGAATAAATGACATTATAAATCATTAAAATAGTAAACAGTTATTTCAATTTTTAAATATATTGCAAATATTGGTTTTACTGTTTGAAAAAAAATGCAGCCTTGGTGAGCATAAGAGACTTTCAAAAACATATATACAGTACATGTGTCACAATACGCTGGAGCACGGGTATGAAGAAACGAGGAGACGTGGAGATTTCACAAAAACAAGAGTCTTTAATAATCCCGACAAGGAAACATGAGGCAGACTACACATTTATACTAAACTTAACGAGGGACAGACAGGTGCGGGGAATCAACTAATGATGAGACAACAAGAACAGGAACATGATCAAATAAGGGAACTGTTACGTGCTATGCGTATGTGTATGTTTCTTCCTTCTTTCCCTCTCTTGTCTTTTCTCTGCTGCCTCACTCTTAGGTTCCTGGTTGGACGTGTCACCTGCCAGTCATAATTGTGACGTCACCCTCTGCGCCCAATCTGTTGTCGCCCTGACGGTTTAAAAGGTCCTCCCGCAAACCTCGTGTGGCGGCGGTGTGTTTGTGTGTGTGTTTTGGTTTGCTGAGATTAGTTTTTGTATCCTACTCTTTAATGCAGTGTGTCTAGCACTTGCTGTGTATTTGTTTATTCGTTTATTCCTTAACTAGGGAAAAAGGAACAGGTAAGCATATCGCGCGATATACAGTTTGCACGTAGTAACGATGAGTGTTTAGACACATTAGGAAAGCGGTGTGCGCCCCCCTTGTAATTTGGCTTTTAGTGGTAAGAGTAGGACATTTAGAGCGTCGATACGCTGAAGACTTCGATTCCTTTTCTACATTTTTCTTTTGTTAGTTAGGCTAGAGGACTTGGGGAGCTTTATGGGAATCATTTGGTTTTATTTAGTTTTCTTTGATTTGGGCGTCACTCAAGTTCCTTTTTCCTATATTGTTTTTGTGATAACCTTCGTTACTTCCATTTTTGTTAATTTTCTTTATTATTATTTTCATTTCAGCAATTGTAAATAGCGGATCACATAAGCATTTTTCTTGTGGCTTAGGCTTAATGTAATAAATTGTTACTTGAGCTTCATTCGTGTATTTATGGTCACTTTTCTGCCTGGTTCAATCCACCCAGCAATAATTTATTTTAAGTGTTATGATACAACTCCTAGATCTTAAAAGATCGTAACATTTAATGGGGGCTCGTCCGGGATCATTTTTTATGTCCAGGGACATTTATTATTGCTGGTGTTGACGGCGGAGTGACCATACACCTGGTTAGTGGTGCATCAGGGTATTTGTTTGGTCTTATGGTGATTGGTCGATGCAAGTATGGCAGACTTTGATTTAGAGGCGTTCATTAATGTACCTACTTTGGAGCAGCTCGATAAATGTCGAAAAGATGATTTAATTAGTATTGCGGCTCATTATCGAATTTCCGTTTTGAGGCAGCAGCTCAAGAGAGAGATTAAGAGCATTGTGTTGAAGAAACTGGTGGAGCTGGATGTTCTGGTTTTGCCTGAAGCGAGTGAGGATGGTTCTCTTGCCTCTGACGTCCGCCCTGAGTTTGGGGAGGAGGAGCAGAGCGGAACTGCCGAGGTGGAGGGTTCTGAAGCCAAGGCTGTTCTGCCGCCCTTTGAACCTTTTTCTCCGGCCTCGGCTGGGTCTGGAGGTGATGCGCGACTGAAGATCCGCTTGGCGCGAGTCGGCAGAGGAACTTCAGGCAGAGAGAGAATTGCGTCTAAAAATCTGCAGATGGGAGATTGAGGCAAAGATGCAGATAAAGATGAGGGAATTAGAGTTAAATGCGGCCAGAAGTGCACCTGCTCCATTTGTGAGCCTCCGGGCTTTCAGGCCAGAACTTAGGAACGGGAGCCCTCTCCTCTTCGGTGTGGCACAGTCGCCGCACCATACACAGCTCACCCTCAGCCGCGGTGCAGGGGACGGAGCTCCTCTCCGCGCTCACACCGTCCACGGCTTTCTCCCTCGTGGCGGGTGTTTTTGCCGGCTCACACACCTTGACTGACGTCATCAGCAGCTCTGGCTCTGCGGCGATCCTCAGCTCTGTCGCTCCATGCGGCGATGGCTCTCCGTCAGCAGTGGGCTTGGGCATGCGCTCCGCGCAGCGGGGAGATGGTGGGCTGAGCACTGGGTCTGGAGTGGCACTCCGGTCTCGCCAGTGTCCACTCCACAAAGGCGGCGAAATTCGCTCGAGGACCATCTTCGGACGACAGCGCTCTGCACAAGATATTTAAACTGGCATCGTAAAACGCACAGAGCGCGTCGCGGGCGCGTTGCATGTCTGTGGATCAATGACGTGACGCTTACGCTCTTTTTCTGGTAGCTGGTTAGAGCAGCGAGGACCAGGAACAGTCTAGTATGGCCCTCGAGCAATCTCTCCCCCTGCTCCAGCAGGAGGAGGAGGTACTTCAGACGGGAGAGGGGATCCATGGTAAACACAACGGAAACAAAACACTGAGAGAGAAAACGGAAACAAAAACGGAGGGTAGACACACGGAGGTAACTGTTTCGGTCGGGTCTTCTGTCACAATACACTGGAGCACGGGCACGAAGAAACGAGGAGACGTGGAGATTTCACAAAAACAAGAGTCTTTAATAATCCAACAGGAGACATGGAACACAAGGAAGACATTCAAGACCCGACAAGGAAACATGAGGCAGACTACACATTTATACTAAACTTAACGAGGGACAGACAGGTGCGGGGAATCAACTAATAATGAGACAACGAGAACAGGAACATGATCAAATAAGGGAACACTGAAACAGAAACAGGGGCAAAACAGGTCCATAATCCTGAAAACATGTATGTAGTACACCTAATGTGCACATCTGTACATAAATCTACTGCTTATTCCATCTAGATGTATATTACTTTCAAGTTTTTAATCTACTTATTAAATTCATATTTAAATACATATACATTTTTTTCTATTCTCTTACATACTATGATTGCATGGTATGTACTTTATGTACGTCCCCAGAGTTCCTGGAAAGCATAAATAGTATGGAAATAGTATGGAAATCATAAATAGTATTAGCATAATAGTTTGGAGAGACATCATTCTATAAAATTTCATTAGCGACTGATGCTAACTTTTTGGCAAAGAATAGGTACTACTTCTGTTTGTAAATGATTGCATGGTGTTAAACTGAAGGAGACCTTCATTCTTAGCTTTCTTTTTGCATTCCTAATATCTTGAGCTGATTTCTGAGCATTCAACCAGATGCTGTAGATTAATGGGTGTTCAATCTTGCCCCTGGAGGGCCAGCGTCCTGCAGTTTGGCTCCAACTTGCCCCAACACTAGTTGAGTAAGTTGTAGTAAACCTGAAGACCTTGAATAGCTGGTTCTGGTGTGTTTATATGGGATTGTAGCTAAACTCTGCTGGTTAATGACCCTCCAGAAGCAGGACTGGTCATCCCTGTTGTATTACATATGAAATTGCCAAAAACACAGATAATGTCAAGCGTTTACACTTTGGCATGAAACAGTGTGTGTAGAGTACAATGGCCTGCTACTGCAAAGTATGCAGAAAATGTGCTGATTACATTGCCACATCGCAGACCATGAGGCCATATTTGTTGTGGAACTGTGAAGTTTCTCGAGAACTGGTCACACTGCTAACCTTTTTTTTTTCACTGAGCTGAAAGGTCTTTATACTAATTTGTTATATAAATGTAGGCATAATAGACTAAATCTGAAGATTATCACATGACAATGCAGACCACTATGACATGCTTTCCATGTCTAGATCATCAAACACAGAATTGATCATAGTGATGTTTGGAAGTTTATTTTAGTGATGGTCTGCTGGGTACTAAGGGAAAGTTTTAATTAATTCAAAGTATCATGTCAAAAATGTGCTTGAGTAATTACTGCTACTTTGTAATACACTCAGATAAAGTTTATTAACTATTGAAACTGATCAAATCAAGAGATTGAGGACATGTTTTTATTAAAGTATGTTTCATGTGCAAACTTTATAAAGCAATCTATTACATAACATCCTCAGGAAGTAATAGATTTGCCTAAATAAATTCAGCAGCAGCAGATTCAGCAAGAATAATTTTGATGTTAGTCAGTAAAATGGACAAAACAAATGTAAGTAGGCTATACAAGTCAAGTCAAGTAGTATATATATATATATATATATATATACACATACACACACACACACACACACACCATATAATGCTACTACAAATTAAACTGTTCAAGAGGTGTGGTGTGTACATTATTTAAGCAGGTGTGTTGGACAGGTTTTTACATTTTTGTTGGTGTAATGTTCAGCAGCTCAAAGCATTAGGTCAATTCGCTTTAACAAAGTTAATCATTCTAACCCATATACAAACTTAAAGCAACATAAAGTGTAATAACGCTATTACTCCCGATAGTTACCTAAAAATAGATCTGGTTCTAATTTATTATGTATTGACAGTCGTAACAAAATCTGTAAGTTAAATATGTTGGCAGAAACTATGTAGGCTAATGCATTTGACAAGAGAGTTCAGACTCTTACCTTTTTCCAGATAAATTACTGGACGTGTTTTCTTCTAGAAGACATGACTGACAACAGCAGTGAACGTTCACATCTACCTGTAAGTGGCAGTTGTGATGTCTGTGGAGAGTTTTCTGCTTGGACCGGTTTGTCTCTGTAGAAGGGTGAGGTGGTGACTAGTTTTGAAACAGTTACCGGAGTTTCGAAGTTCGCATGCAATGTAGCGTTAAATGCTTTGTGCTTACTAGATTATTTTCTAGATACTTTAATGTCAGTGAACACACATAAATTGATATATAGTATGGATGGTTGTGATTTTTTACTTAAAATACAGTATCTGAAGTAATTCTATCCTTCCAGTGTTTCTTGGGAATAAACCTGAAACGTTGTATGGTGAGACAATGTCCATTCATTTGTTTGGGCTGCGCTGCATGCAAACTCAGTGGCACCTGCTGGCCGCTTTTCATATTGCATGTCTGTGGATCAATGACGTGACGCTTACGCTCCTTTTCTCTTTTCTTTTCATGAGTTAAAAGTGATTTGGATTTTTTTTGGATAGCCATTTAATATTCATTATTTTCATTTTCATTAAAAACAAGCGGTGAATCGATTTTGTTAGAATAATATTTGTATTTAATAATATAATATTTGAAGATTTTGTCTGTAAACTGTGGTGTTTTTATGTAAGAGGAAAACAAATGCCATGGTTGTACTGTGTATGTATGTATATGTATTACATTTTTTTTATATTTTTATGTTACTTTAAACTGCATAAACCTTAAAACTTGCTGACATAAAAAAGTATTCACATTATTTATTTTTCTTTGTTTGTTTAATTTCTTTCCTTAACTTGGGCATTTTTATTTGTCACTGACCCACACAAACGTACAGAAGGTTGTTTTAGTCTATTCCAATACACTTAAAGAGCTATTCCATGACTTTAACAGTGTATAAAAATGAATTTCAAATAACTGTTCTTGCATGTCCATATTCTGGTCTATAAACTCCTAAACTAGATCATGAGCAAAATATATCACTATATATGTCACTTACATCTATATTCTGAAGTTCCATGTGCACTGACTGTGTGTTTCTCAGAGATGCAGTATGAAGGCACATAGAGTGAGTATTTGAGGGTACAATAAGGTTTTTAATAAAGCGGACAGATTCTAATGTTTGGGACTTCACATGTGGACAAAGTCTACTCAAATTCAGAAAACTGTTCACTTCAGCTTGCACAGAATAAGCGAGAGAACCTATGTTACACAATAAAAGCCAATATCTTTACTTTAGTGAATGCAGAATACAAATTTGTACAACAATCTCTAGCATAATATCTTAGTCATTCAATAAAAAGTTCACTAGAATATTTATTGTATAATGAAGATAAAACAACACATTCAAGGGAAATATAATGCAGATTAACTTAAAGTTCTCTCTCATGTTTTACTCTTTTTTTTTTTTCTTTTTCTTTTCCTTTTTGAAACATCTTGTTTCAGTTATGGCAACAAAGTCCAGCTTGTGCCGCCAAACGGTTTGAGCATCCAAACCGCAAACAGCTTCTTGAAGTGAACTAGTAACTACAAACAATTACCAAATACATAATTCTGATTTAGAAAAAGCCATAAAGCAAAGCAGTGTACTCTTGCACAGCAAAGTGAAGAAAGTACGCAACAAACAATTGTTGTTTCCTCTTTATCCCTTCCTTTCACATTCAACAGTTTGTGACACAGCACTCAGCACCAAAGGAACAGCCTTCTCTCTTCAGATCTCTTATGTATTTCTCCCGTGCATTTATAGGAACCCTTGACGTGAGGGTGATTTTGTTTTGATGAAGTCAGAATGTAATGCGTGATATCATATTTGATTCCGAACACCAGCAACTCTTTGGAATAAGGCTCTAATTGTGCATGTAGCTAAGAAACTCCCTGATTCCTAATCAAGCACTAATGTTGAGTGTTTGTGTGTGCATTCATTGCAGTTTGAAAATCCCGCAGTGCTTTCATAACACTGGGCTGGCATTATTGCTTGTCTAACCTGAAAAGCTTTGATTGTGATCAACTTTAAATGATTTTGACAGACATCATAAAACCTAATGGGCGTTTCAATTCAGCTGAGACAACAAAGCTTGTACACATCTGAGGTTAAATCTAAAGCTATAGCCTACCTAAAGCAGTGTTTGCATGGCTCTTGTGGATTTCATATTTAGTCAGTGTGCCTTTGTACATAACCATAAGAAGGATAGTTCACCTAAAAAAAAAGAAGAGAGAATTAAGTCATCTTGTTCAAAACCAGTTGTGATGAATGTTTCATTCAGTGAATATCAATGCTAGAATTGTAAAAAATATATTTTGTGTTCCAAAAATTAAATAAAGTCATACAAGTTTGGAACTACTGAGTAAATAATGACAGAATTTTAATTTTTGGGTGAACTATCTCTTAAATATGCAAGCACTTAAGGACAAAGGGTTAACAGTCGTTTTCTCACCTGCTCTATAAAGAGCACTGTATTCATGAACTAGGCAACATTGTGCAATTAATGAACATGTGGTAGTATAATATGCATGATTTAATTTTTTTCCTCACAATTTAGTATTATTATTAAAGGGATAGTTCACCCCAAAATGAAAAATCTGTCATCATTTACTCGCCCTCAAGTTATTCCAAACCCGTATGAAAATCTTTCTTCTGTTAAAACTTCAAATATTTTGAAGAATGTGGGTAACCAAACAGTTGATGGTCCCCATTGACTTCCATAGTATGGAAAATAAACAGTATGGTGACCATCAACTGTTTGGTCACAAACATTCTTCAAAAAAAGTCTCTTGTGTTCAGCAGAAGAAGGAAATGCATACAGGTTTGGAACAACTGACAGAATAAATGACAGAACTCTCGTATTTGGGTAAACAATCCCTTTAAAAATTCTAGTTTTAATGTGAATGCTTTGTGTTCCTGGCTATGTGTGGGTTGGGGACTGCATAGATTAATATCAGCTTATTGCCAGTTGCTCAAGAGGGCAGGGAGGTATGCGCACACTGACCGAATACATAACAAATCTAAAGAGGAAAGCGTCCGATGGCAAACTTGAACATACAAACTTTTTTTGTGCAATCCATTAGAGAGATCATGTCCAAGTCAGTTTGCATTGTCTAGTACTTCCATCTTTAGCTGCTGAATCCCCTGACGCTTTGCCACCCGAGGGGCAGTGAGGTGTGATGCAAGCCGGAGGCCACTGCTACCAGACGTTTGTGCCGCACAAACAAACAGCCACACGTGAAGAGATATGCACACAGAGAGCAAAACGCGATGGCGGAGAGAGCTACAGCGCCCCCTCTTGTCCAGCAATACAGAACGTTGCGACTGATGCCTCCTTAAGGTGTCTCCTTTACATTAGGAAATCTGTAGATGAGCCAATTCACAAAATAACTGGAAAGGCGTTCTGTACATAGTATGCATGTGTGTATTAGGTTTACCTAAAGTTATGGTATTTACAATATATGAGGGATTTGGCTGAAATTAATTTAGTAACATGAGCTTAAGTTTTTATACAAACTTGGGGGAATGTCTGTAAAGAGAAATGTGTCTTGTACTGGATCTCAATGAATAGTGCATCTAAGCCGGGATGGGTTAAAGTAGGCAGTGTATTCAGCAGCTGCAGGCTAATCCCTCACAAAACAGTTGTAAGAAATGCATCCATATTTTTTTGTTCTTAGCATGACGAGTATCGCTTTACAAAACAAAATAAAGACAGCTGAGCTTGAATCATACAGCTCTGTTGTTACAATTTCTTATGGACAGACATTAACCACCATTAAAGGGTAAACGACCCAAAAACGACCTTCTTGGGGGAAAAAAAAACACTTTGAATATTACCAATAATAGTCAGACTTGAAGAAAGTACAGTATAGTTAACAAAATAGTAAATATTAACCAGTGAATACTCTACTTAATAAGGATCTCGCCTTGTAAACTCTGGTTCTAATTTATTATGTATTGACAGTCGTAACAAAATCTGTAAGTTAAATATGTTGGCAGAAACTATGTAGGCTAATGCATTTGACAAGAGAGTTCAGACTCTTACCTTTTTCCAGATAAATTACTGGACGTGTTTTCTTCTAGAAGACATGACTGACAACAGCAGTGAACGTTCACATCTACCTGTAAGTGGCAGTTGTGATGTCTGTGGAGAGTTTTCTGCTTGGACCGGTTTGTCTCTGTAGAAGGGTGAGGTGGTGACTAGTTTTGAAACAGTTACCGGAGTTTCGAAGTTCGCATGCAATGTAGCGTTAAATGCTTTGTGCTTACTAGATTATTTTCTAGATACTTTAATGTCAGTGAACACACATAAATTGATATATAGTATGGATGGTTGTGATTTTTTACTTAAAATACAGTATCTGAAGTAATTCTATCCTTCCAGTGTTTCTTGGGAATAAACCTGAAACGTTGTATGGTGAGACAATGTCCATTCATTTGTTTGGGCTGCGCTGCATGCAAACTCAGTGGCACCTGCTGGCCGCTTTTCATATTGCATGTCTGTGGATCAATGACGTGACGCTTACGCTCCTTTTCTCTTTTCTTTTCATGAGTTAAAAGTGATTTGGATTTTTTTTGGATAGCCATTTAATATTCATTATTTTCATTTTCATTAAAAACAAGCGGTGAATCGATTTTGTTAGAATAATATTTGTATTTAATAATATAATATTTGAAGATTTTGTCTGTAAACTGTGGTGTTTTTATGTAAGAGGAAAACAAATGCCATGGTTGTACTGTGTATGTATGTATATGTATTACATTTTTTTTATATTTTTATGTTACTTTAAACTGCATAAACCTTAAAACTTGCTGACATAAAAAAGTATTCACATTATTTATTTTTCTTTGTTTGTTTAATTTCTTTCCTTAACTTGGGCATTTTTATTTGTCACTGACCCACACAAACGTACAGAAGGTTGTTTTAGTCTATTCCAATACACTTAAAGAGCTATTCCATGACTTTAACAGTGTATAAAAATGAATTTCAAATAACTGTTCTTGCATGTCCATATTCTGGTCTATAAACTCCTAAACTAGATCATGAGCAAAATATATCACTATATATGTCACTTACATCTATATTCTGAAGTTCCATGTGCACTGACTGTGTGTTTCTCAGAGATGCAGTATGAAGGCACATAGAGTGAGTATTTGAGGGTACAATGAGGTTTTTAATAAAGCGGACAGATTCTAATGTTTGGGACTTCACATGTGGACAAAGTCTACTCAAATTCAGAAAACTGTTCACTTCAGCTTGCACAGAATAAGCGAGAGAACCTATGTTACACAATAAAAGCCAATATCTTTACTTTAGTGAATGCAGAATACAAATTTGTACAACAATCTCTAGCATAATATCTTAGTCATTCAATAAAAAGTTCACTAGAATATTTATTGTATAATGAAGATAAAACAACACATTCAAGGGAAATATAATGCAGATTAACTTAAAGTTCTCTCTCATGTTTTACTCTTTTTTTTTTTCTTTTTCTTTTCCTTTTTGAAACATCTTGTTTCAGTTATGGCAACAAAGTCCAGCTTGTGCCGCCAAACGGTTTGAGCATCCAAACCGCAAACAGCTTCTTGAAGTGAACTAGTAACTACAAACAATTACCAAATACATAATTCTGATTTAGAAAAAGCCATAAAGCAAAGCAGTGTACTCTTGCACAGCAAAGTGAAGAAAGTACGCAACAAACAATTGTTGTCTCCTCTTTATCCCTTCCTTTCACATTCAACAGTTTGTGACACAGCACTCCGCACCAAAGGAACAGCCTCCTCTCTTCAGATCTCTTATGTAGTTCTCATGTGCATTTATAGGGACCCCTGATGTGAGGGTGATTTTGTTTTGATGAAGTCAAAATGTGATGAGTGATATCATATTTGATTCCGAACACCAGCAACTCTTTGGAATAAGGCTCTAATTGTGCATGTAGCTAAGAAACTCCCTGATTCCTAATCAAGCACTAATGTTGAGTGTTTGTGTGTGCATTCATTGCAGTTTGGAAATCCTGCATGTTTTTAGTCCACAGTGCTTTCATAACACTGGGCTGGCATTATTGCTTGTCTACCCTGAAAAGCTTTGATTGATGATCAACTTTAAATGATTTTGACAGACATCATAAAACTTTCTAATGGGTGTTTCAATTCCGCTGAGACAACAAAGCTTGTACATCTGAGATTAAATCTAAAGCTATACCTAAAGCAGTGTTTGCATGGCTCTTGTGGTTTTCATATTTAGTCAGTGTGCCTTTATACTTAACCGTAAAAGGATAGTTCACCTAAAAATTAGAATTTGATCATCATTTTGTTTAAAACCAGTTTTAATGAATGTTTCATTCAGCGAACATCAATGTGGTCCAATGTTGTTTCTATTCAGTTCCAAAAAAATCAAATAAAGTCATACAAGTTTGGAACGACTGAGTAAATATTGACATAATTTTCATTTTTGGGTGAGCTATCACTTTAATATGCAAGCACTTAAGGACAAAGGGTTAACAGTCGTTTTCTCACCTGCTCAATAAAGAGCACTTCATTTATGAACTAGGCAACATTGTGTAATTGATGGACATGTGATAGTATAATATGCATGATTCATTTTTTCTCTCTTAATTAAATTTGTTTTTTATTATCATTAAAGGGTTAGTTCACCCAAAAATGAAAATGAAATATCTGTCATCATTTATTCAGCCCTAAGTTATTCCTGTATAAATGTCTTTCTTCTGTTAAACTTAAAATATTTTGAAGAATGTGGGTAACCAAGCAGTTAATAGCCCCACTGACTTCCATAGTATGGAAAATAAATAGCAATGTTGACCATCAACTGTTTGGTTACACACATTCTTCAAAATGTATTTGTGTTCAGCAGATGAAAGTAATTAATACAGGTTTAGAACTTGAAAGTGTGTAAATGACAGAATTCTCATATTTGGGTGAACTATCCCTTTAAAAATTCTAGTTTTAATGTGAATGCTTTGTGTTCCTGGCTATGTGTGGGTTGGGGACTGCATAGATTAATATCAGCTTATTGCCAGTTGCTGTGGTGCTCAAGAGGGCAGGGAGGTATGTGCACACTGACCGAATACATAACAAATCTAAAGAGGAAAGCGTCCAATAGCAAACTTGAACATACAAACTTTTTGTGCAATCCAGTAGAGAGATCATGTCCAAGTCAGTTTGCATTGTCTAGTATTTCCATCTTTAGCTGCTGAATCCCCTGATGCTTTGCCACCTGAAGGGCAGTGAGGTGTGATGCAAGCCGGAGGCCACTGCTACCAGACGTTTGTGCCACGCAAACAAACAGCCACACATGAAGAGATATGCACACAAAGAGCAAAATGCGACGGCGGAGAGAGCTACAGCACCCCCTCTTGTCCAGCAATACAGAACATTGCGATTGGTGCCTCCTTAAGGTGTCTACTTTACATTAGGAAATCTGTAGATGAGCCGATTCACAAAAAAACTGGAAAGGTATTCTGTTACATAGTATGCATGTATGTATTAGGGTTACCTTAAAGTTATGGTATTTACAATATATGAAGGATTTGGTTGAAATGAATTTAGGGTTGGAAAGAAATGAGCTTTTTATACAAACTGGGGGAATGTCTGTAAAGAGAAATGTGTCTTCTACTGGATATCAATGAATAGTGCATCTAAGCCGTGATGGGTTAAAGTAGGCAGTGTATTCAGCAGCTGCAGGCTAATCCCTCACAAAACAGTTGTAAGAAATGCATCCATATTTTTTTGTTCTTAGCATGACGAGTATCGCTTTACAAAACAAAATAAAGACAGCTGAGCTTGAATCATACAGCTCTGTTGTTACAATTTCTTATGGACAGACATTAACCACCATTAAAGGGTAAACGACCCAAAAACGACCTTCTTGGGGGAAAAAAAAACACTTTGAATATTACCAATAATAGTCAGACTTGAAGAAAGTACAGTATAGTTAACAAAATAGTAAATATTAACCAGTGAATACTCTACTTAATAAGGATCTCGCCTTGTAAACTTGGCAGTAATCCACAAAAATATACTTTTTTCTTGAATCTGGTGAAGGTACAATACATACGTACTTACACCAAAAGTGATATATATTAAAGTTGCTATGTACATAACAAAAGAAAAAGGTTTGGCTCAAATCTTTAATTTACAAACAGAACAGCAAGTGTTCATGGCTTTAGATATCGTTTCAAGATCTGCTTTGCATGTTAATCGTTTTCCAATGTTTGTTACAACGCACACTATGACAGAACTAATATGAAACAAACATCGAGAGAGAAATGCTGAAAATTCCCAACCTACAGTACGAGAAAATTACATAGAGGCTTTGGCTTGCGTTACCATTGAGTTGTTGGAGCTGCATGAATGTACAATGACTTGCTATCGTCTTTAAATCGACTGGGCTACCTGTTCTTTTCCCATTTGTTAAAAACGCTGTTAAAAGGGATTGAAAATTCATATTGATATTAATTTAGAGACATTTTCATTTCTTTCACTTAATGTCTTAACTGAGGTGAAATGTGATCTCATTTTAGATACAAGCCTTCCCCCGTAAAACTGATCCAAATCTATCATCAAATACCTTTAATTAAATTAATAAGTGACATACTTCATATAAGGACGAGTGCAGATACAGATTGTTTAATACATGAGCCCAGCAGGCAGAAGCATTCGGACAGAAAGCCGCCCCTAAACTTTCTTTGATTGTTTGCAAAATCAACAGCGAAAACAGCTACGAGTGTCAAACTGCACCAGTGACGACAATAATCGAAAATGTTTTCTTCATACATTGGACTCTCGCGCAATGCAATTTGCATCAAGTACCTGATAACACCTGTTTGTTTGAGTACACCGTTCATTCTGACTGCTTGACTTGAGATTCTCTCTCTCTCTCTCTCCACTCATCTGCTTAATTTCGATATGTCAGGACATTTTCGATTTCTTTCCCCGTCTACCTACTTACAAAAAAAGTGAAATGACGTTAAATTATAACAATAGAATAATAACAATAATGACCCTCCCTGCTGTCACTCCTCTCTCCCTTTCCCCCTGCCCAGCCCTGCGTGTGACTGACTGGCTGTCAGGTTTGGGACAGCTTTATGTCACCCAGGTGTCCATGCGCATGCGCTTGACCGTGGGGCTCTCCCTCTCTCCGGCCCCGGCGGCTGGGGGTCGACCCAGGCCGAGTGGGGAGTGGAAATCGGGCCGGTGATCCTCTCGGTCGCTTCCGTCATAGGAGGAGCAGGAGGAGCTGAGGCTGTCGGCGGGCGAGCGGCCCATGTCGTGACGGCCGGAGAGAGGCTGCTGCTGCTGCTGCTGCTGGGGTGGGAAGCCGGATGGGGTGATGCGCTCGCGTGGAGGAGAGATGGGCTCGGATTTAATGTTGATATTATGGCTGGTGTTGATGGAGAGATTTGAGCCCTGAGGTAAGTGACAGCCACCTCTGAACAAAGAGAGGAAATTACAAAATGAAAAATTAGTGCATAAAACTATGTCTGTGGACTGCAGAAATTCCTAAACTCAGCAGCTACCATGTGATGCTAACACAGAGACCTAGATAGCCCAGTAATAATATCCCACCCTCCATCTGTTTACTCAATGGTGCTTACAGCAATAACAGCACCTGAATCATTTTAGAGGGTGGTATCTAATTAAAGCATGCCTGGCAGAATGTGACGAAAACTGTTCACTAATGTTTTGATGGCACAACCACTGCGTTTAAATAAAAGCTTTCATTCACAGGCTCTGGAAACATATCATTTTAGTTTTTTTAGTCTGTGAGTCACTCACTCTGCTATTACAGAGAAACTACACAGACAGATAGTTATATAAATGCATATCTTTCTATACCACTTTCTATCTATCTATATAAAAAATTAATTTAAATCATATGCATTAAGAAAAACAAACTTTTTAGGACAGATAAGATTAATTAAATTCATTACATTTTTATGTTCTTCTCAATCAATTTTTTTGTATTTAAATCTGTATAAATATTCATTATATTTTGTAAATCATTAAAAATCTAAATCTAAATTAAAAATTCTAAAATACGTTTCATAAAAAAGGTGAAATTTCTAATTTTTGGGCTTCCATGCTGCAAAAAAAATATTTTCTCACTGAATAGCTTTAAAACAAGATACATTTACTTGAGAAGCACAGTGACTTAAGCTATTAATAAGTGGCAAAACAGATAGTCCCACCCTAACCTCATGCCACTGGTTTGTCTCTAATATTACGACATCAAAAACACTTCAGTATTAATCAAAACATTATTTTATTTTTAGAGTGTAATATGGCGTGGACATTAATCCATCCTTCCATTACACTTTCTAGAGGGAAAAAAATCTAATGAAAACATATGGCAACTAAGAATGCATTTGACCTCATGCCTGGGCACATTAGTTAGTGTTCTGCAAACCTGCGTGTGTGTGCTTTGTGTGTGACTGCACACATCTATATTACTCACACCAGCGAGCTGAGAGCTGCCTGGCCCAGTTGATGCTGTTGCCATGCCGACATTGAGCCTATAGAGAGCCCTGGAGAGCCAAAGCCTTGCAGAGAGGAGAGCTCAGCACTGCTCAGGGAGTATTCTAGAGCAAAACAACACAACAACAGAGTTTATGAGTCACTCAAACACCTCTGCACTCACACAGTCAAGCGTTTCGAATATTTTTGTTATGCACTGAGCTCGGAGCTGGATCATGTCATTAATTGTAGGGTCTTACTCTTGTTTATTGAGCCACTCAGAGAAGAATGAAATTAAATCAAACCATGAATGAATGCATACATTACAAAGCAAAGAATGACTTTTTATATTCACCAGAGTTGTAGGCAGTGGGCATGCCTGAGTAGACCAGGCCTTGTGGTGGCAGACTCGGGGTGGTGACAGAGACCACCGGTGTGGCCAGAGGCTGGGTCGACTGGGAACTGCTTATCCTTTGGGTGTTCTGTACAAAGGGCCAAATACACAAACTTAATGAGATACAAATCCCATCATAGACATACATGCACACACTAACCAACCATGTAAAGCACTGTCATCAGAATAGTGTGATTTTGGTGGAAATTACATGGAAATACCATTTTGCACCAATAAGAGGCGCTGCAGATTCATTCTAGTTAGAAATCAAATTGTTTTGCAGGTTGCTGTCAGTTAAACAGCTTTAATTCAGAAGCCCCTGGACAATGTAAGAAAATATAATATAAAATATAAGACACTACAGAATGACTATAAATAAATGTGGCACAACTGTCTACAAGATCGCTGCTAATTTCTGGTAAGGCATATGCATTAACCTGACTTAAGCACATGGATATAGGGAAATCCACAAACACATTCATACACAAGAAAACAAAACTCTCTTTCGTTTCCATGGGAAAAATTGCTCAGAGCTTATTTATTCAAAGCTGTGGGACTTATTGGACATGTCAGTTTAAAATCTAGATCTAAAATCTAAAAAAATAAAGACAAAAAAGTTTGTCGAAGATGTTTCTACAAAAATACCTTAAGAGAAATAAAAATAAACAATTATTGACACTGAGTAAGAGCTATACAATTATGAGGAACGTGTTAGAATTTGCTGAGAAATATTTGAGTTCATATTTAAATCTGAGCACAGTTTGAGACAGAGTTGTGGTCTCTTCTGAAACTCTGGGGAGATGTGAGATAAATTAGTCTTTTTCTCAGGAGAAAAATCAGAGGCAGTAGACTTAAAAACATTTTAAATAACTCTCTATTTAATGTCACTGCTGTTTAGGAGAAACAACTGATATTAATATTACTGATATTAAAGATATCTAAGTTTATTTACTGGATCCGAAAATGTATTATCCAAGAAGCATCCAGCATGCAGTGAAATTACAGTCACCCCAAGCCAAATGTGTGTACATGCAGTGCACACACACACACACACTCAGAGAAAAAAATATATAATAACTTGGAGATGTATATTCAATTCAGTGCAATTTTGCTCAGTTTTACATTAGCTGGGGTAGATGAATATTCAATCTACATTGAGTTTGAGAGGAACATTATGTACAGTCTCAAAAAATATTTCAATTATTTAAAATATTATTAGAGAGGTTTTACTTTATTTTAAGAAATAAATAATAGTGTAATGCAGATTCTACAGAACAGTTGTATTAGTACTAATTTAAGCCTGGATTTGTTTCAGTATTGTAAAATGCATTCACATTAGTTTCCTCTTGCTAGTGAAAATATTCTCTGACAGCATTTGGCATTCTCCTCAACTGATGACATCATTTTGGACTCAACTCCATTTTACCGACATCATCATAAGTAAAGCAATCACAGCCCAGGCCAAAAAACAAGAAACACATGAGAATAAGAATTTGGGTAATGCTCAAATATGTTGACTGCAATAACATGTTTTATGTGGATTGTGTTTCTTAACATTCTGCTTTGATTGATCCACACTTTTATGTTGCTTCAATATTAAAACTAATACCAGGTTTATTGGTGAGATCTTAGGCGAACATTAAATAATTACTAATGATTGCATCTTTGGGGATTTTATGGATTCATCATTCTCCTTTCTTCGAATACACCCACAACACTCTTCCTTTAGCCCAAACACATACACATACATTTCTGGACACACTGTGGGTCTTTTAAACTTCCTTAAAAAGGCTCAGAACATGCAGTGTGAGTCACACACAACGCAGACCAGACATCCGCACAACACTCGTAAGTTCATCCAGTTCATGTTGGGTTTAGTCGATTTTCATCGCAAGCAGTGGAGTCATTTCTCTAAGCTAAGTGTGGCTATGCTCGTTAAAGAAGTGTGATTTTAAAAAGCTTATCAGCCTTCCCAAGGCATTCGGTGAAACTCACCACCAGCTCCATCTCTTCCTCCTCCGACTGCTTCCAACAGAAAAAAGCAGATGATGCTGTCAGTATAGAGCCAGGTGGCACACCTAAAGTTCAGCAGGGTCAACCCATCATTCTCACCAGGACGTGCCTTTAAACTAACTTATTCAAATTCAGAGACTGAAGCGTGAACCGAACGCTGCCTCAGGTTACTTGCAATAAAACTGGAAATTCAAATTCAGAGTCAAATCCAAATGAAAAGTCAAATTTGTTGGCGCTAAATACACAATGTTTTCATTCCTCATGGCCATGTGGTTTGTCCGACACAGCAATTAGGTAAATGTAAGACGACTTCCAGTGCAAAATGCTGAACAAAAGGAGAGTAATAATGGAGTAAGAGGAAATAATAGTGGTTTTCTTTTAAGTCCTTAGAAGGAAAATAAAATCACTGAGGGGCTTGACCTCACAGCTAGGATGTTCTTAACCTTTCACCTCAGACACCCATCTATACATGAGCTTGTGTGTCCAATAGCTCCATCAATCATTTTGCATCCATTGGCAGAGCCCTCCACTTGCCTTAATTGATTATTTACAAGAGGGGAACAATAAACACTAGGCTAAATGAGAGGTAGAAAATGTAGCTGATAACTCATGAGAATATAAGAATAAATGAACATATATATGAATTTTAACTTGTGTAAAAATATGTATTTGTAATTTAATAATACATTTTAAATAATATGTATCTAGATTTTTTGATTATTTTTATTATTATATATTTTATTATTTTTTAAATATAGAATTTTTCATATACAGTACTGTGCAAAAGTCTTAGGCCACTAGTATTTTCTTGAAGCATCTTGGAGACGTTGCCACAGTTCTTCTGGATTTAGTCTGTCTCAGTTTGTTCTGTTTCTTCATGTCATTCCAGACAGACTGGATGATGATGAGATCAGATCTCTGTGTGGAGCACTGGCTGTTGTCAGACTCCTTGTGCAAACAAAAATCTCACTGCATAATTACAATTAATAGCAAAATGAATGTTTGGAAATGTAACCTGATATTTCCTACTGACACACTACAGCAAACCATAGAAATAACTGACTTAAAACCATTTTTTGTTGGTGAAAATACAGACTTTTGCACAGTACTGTATATATTTGAACAAATACTACTATTTTTCCAGGCAATAGTAATGTCACTCCAAATTGCAAAACTAGACTTTTTTTCCCCTGTTCTCTTTCTCTATGTATATTCTAGTGTTTTATTTATTTATTTATTTATTTTCATTTTGCAAAATAAAACCCTTTGCAATTACGCATATTAAATTAAACAAAACATAAAACTTAACAAATACATTCAATAAAGTGTGAAAAGAAATTAAATCCATGAAGTAATAACCATTAAAAATAGAATAGATTGGTGATAACAGACAATAGAGGAAAAACAAACAATAAACTGCCAACAAGATCATATCTCTTACTTTTTAAGTGCAATGTGCTAGTCAACACTGTAATCCACAGTTTGTCTCTATGTACTGTATATTCTCATTCAGTACTTGAAAGTTCTATGCAATACTTTTGGCCCAAATGAGAATTTTAAGGTGTTAATTTTCGTCTCTTATAATGTGCATATATCTCTTTGTTCGAAGCCAGCTGACAGTGTGGAGTTGTACTGTATCGAGGACGTTGAGCTTTCTTCTCAGTAGTGCTGGGCCAGTGCTGTCTTAATACCAGCACTCAATCAATAACAGTGGGGAGACACGACAAGGGCGACAAGATATTATCTGGCTCACACTCTGGGCTTCTGATTAAGCCTTCATCCCCACTCTGTCACACTGTGATGTGATTAATTTAATACCATTATGTTCTAATGACAGCCTGTCTGCAGGCACACTCACAGGCCCTGCCTTAGTCTGTCTGAGTCAGTTCATTCTCACACACACACACACACACACACAAAAGGACACTCACCATATACGCAAATATACACAAATGAATAATCCTCTGGGCTTCTTACTACTGATGACTTCAGATGCCACGATCTTGGCATGTGGGATTTTTGATTCATGGCGGGTAAAAAACTGTACCGCTTCCAGATGCTGGCGTGCTATTCCATACACTCACATGCATATGTATATTTATGCTGAGCTAAGAGAGCCCTGCGTAACCTCAATGCTATTTACCAAACAAGATTCTGTACACGTGCAGTGCTGCGGAAGAAACCTGAGCGGCTTCTACAGTTGAAACGAACCAATTATTGACCATATTTAAACATAATAATAATAATAATCTTTTTTTCTGCTTCCCATTTTATATTTGAGTGATTAATGAGGCTGACAGCCAGGTGTAGCCTCAGGTGCTGAATGTGGTCAGAGCTCTCTGCACCTTAATTATAATCATTTGAGAGGCCCTCTAATTTCTAAATGAATAATAGAAGGAGTGAGGGTACCTGGATTTCTGACTGCTTTGATTGTTGTTTCACTGAGACTATTTTAGTGTAATTTCACTGATCTGATGTAAAGACCATAATTTCGCTCAACCCATGTGTGCGTGTGTGTGTGTGTGTGTGTGTGTGTGTGTGTGTGCGTGTGCTGATCAACATCTTTTTCAAGCATCTTTTTGAAGCAACAATCTCATGGATGCATGCATGAAGAATCAATTCTTCCATACTCACCAGGGGTGGCATCATGCCCTTGCTGGATGGGGGGATGACGACTCTCAAGTCTGGCTTGCGGCTACCCATGCCCATGTTGCCCCCCGGTGGCGGCGGTGACTTCGCAGGCATGACTTTACCAAGCCCGTTCCCGCTGGGTGTACCCAGAAGCCCCGGCGAGCCCCTTGGGTTAACGAAGCCGTTTCCTGCTGAGACACACATACGGGCGGAAAGCATCATGGGATTGTGCTCTAATCGACCAATCCCCAACAGCCATCAGTCGATCGGACGACATGCCATTTCCCAGCTGCAGTCGTAGCATCTCATAGCACGCAACGTTAAGTGTTCCCGACCCTCTGGGAAAGTTCTAATAAGACTCTGGTAATTATCCCGCACATTTACGAAAATAAAACATAAATTTTGAAATTGATGAGCCTTTGGTTCTGTTGGTGTACAATGGCGTCAAAGTTGTCTTTGTGTGTCCCAGGATGAGGAAAGCAATTCAGTTTAACAAATGTAGTGTGACTTGAGCTCTTTAAGAAGGAATGGCTAAAGTCATTACAACTGAGTGCAGCCATTCACTGCTATCAAAGGCAATTAAAGTACCATTTTAGAGAAGAAATCTAAAAACTTTGGTGGGGTGTCAATGGTATGTTTACATCTGCTGTACTTTGCCATTCCGACTTCGAACTACAGCTACTTTTATTGGGAACTTTCTCCTGCTATCTAATCTAGTGCAAACGTGATACGTTTAAATGTTAGCACATGCCGTAATAACCCAAAAAAGCACAATGAGAGGAACCCAACATCGGTCTGCAGAACATCAACAACAAATACTGAAAAGTTTGTGCGTGAATGATGTCATCACACGAGAACGAACAGGCTAATCCATCAAGTCCGCACCTGACTGACCTCACACCAGTATACTATATATATTGCGGGTTTCTGGTTTCATGTGAACGTCAGAGCTTTACAAAGATGTCTTTCTACCATCTGCTGGCCCACATTGTTAGCAAGTTCCTTCACACAACCATCTGAAATATTCTCTAACAATCATGGGTCATTTACCCACACAATGTGTAACCTCCAAAGACAAACACAGGAATTACAATTGGCTGACGTTCAAACCCAAAAGCACAATCACCCCTAAGGTCTCTGTTTCTCTGTTTTCTCTCGTCAGTATGAAAAATGCTGAGCAACTCAACAACAGCCATCAGGCAAACAAGTGTGATGCCTTTTGGTTTTCAGAAAAGGTCCATTTCATTTCCATTTGCTTGGAACTGTGCATACAGCAAAGTGCAATGTCATTTCCGTGTGTTTTTTTCAATAACAGCAGCTTGATTAAATGTTAGTCATGGGGCTTTTTCTGCCCCCCACCCAATGCTCATTTCCTGTGGGGGCTTGCTGTGGGACAGCGAGAGAGAAGGCCATCATCATAGAGACAGAGAGCAGAGACATGCACTTACTGTGTCTCCGTTAAAACACGCCTCTGCTGAGAGCGACACGTACACGTAATTCTCACAGCTCAATTTTTAATATACGCTTTTTATTTCTGGACTATATCTAGAGAGAGAAATACTCAAAAACAGACAGGAAACAATCAAGAGAAGTGGGTTCAGGAAATGACCCAAGCGAGACCCGGACCCATAACATGTCCCGTGCAAGTTCACTACTCACCAGGTCACCGAGGCAACTTACCTCAATACCAGATTGCAAGTGAATCTCAGTTGAAGCTAAATCTTCATGCAGTTGTGTGTGTTCTCTAGTGTCTTAAACTCAATGAATATCACCCATCTAACTTGGATCAACAAACAAAAGCTGTAATTAATAACTTGAGGACTACATCAGATGTTTCATCAGCTGTCTGAGAATAATAAATACCTTTCACAAAACTTGGCAAGTAGAATATTAACATTTAGCCTATTCATTTTGCAGATGCTTTTATTTAAAGTGACACAGAAAATGAGGAATAATTCAACATAAGTAGAAGTAGAAATATATAATGCATGCATAAGGCAGAATAGAAACATATATGTTCAATGCACTTACAGATATATTTACCGTGATAAATAATTGAACTGCATAATTAGATTTTCATTATGTAATATGCAAATTCAAAAAAATCAAATAATTGTAACTTATAAATTCCAATTATATTTACATTTGTAATATATAACACATTTACAACTATATTATCTATATTATATAATCTTAGAACTCATACATGCTGTATATAAAAAGAAACGCATATATATAAATATATATACTTTGATGCCTATTGATATCTAATACTTTGATGACTAAACGCAGAACAAGTAGGTGTCTTAATTTTTGGCTGGTACTGTAAATGTTTATTCAGTTGACAGGAAATATAAGATGAATATGAGCACTGGAGTGTGTGAACCTGTAGTGAGAGGGAGGAAAATATCTTGTAATTACTGTAAAAAAGCACAGCGGCAGTGCATTACTCTGATAATGATCAAAAAAGGGAGGATGATATCATTACGTTGAAATGCTCCTGATTTCTGAAAAAGGCGCCTGTTCTCAAAAAGGCGGAATGTGTAACTGAGGCCCTACTGAGACATAAGCTGCTCTGATTCTGAGCTGTAACCAGCGTCCCCACCCCTTCGCTCTATGTAAGTCGCACATTGAATCCTCTCATACCGAACAGAGTGAACCCAGTGTCACAATTCCTAAATGAACACCAAATACAGAAGAGTAAAGCCTTATTACGTCTCTGTCTTAAACAATGCTGCTTACCCTCAAAAAATAATTCTCTCACTCAGCTCTGAGTAATGCATGATCCTATGAGAGCATAGTTACATAATGAGCCGCTTTTACAAAACAAATCATTTGTTTCTTTTCAAAGCAAGGCTGTTTTGATATAAAGCACCAGATAAGTCCTAACCATTTATAAGTCATCATTACCTTGAGCAACGTAGTGTCTTCAAAGGGGCAAAGTATGCATGAATGAGAAAAGACTAATGGATTTCAGAATCAAAGCTTCGCCTCCCTAATAGATTAAGAGGAACGGAGTCCAAATTCTAATTATAGTCTTAATTAATGAGGCTGAACAGTACCTCTTTAACGGGTACAGCCATATTGTTTTGGCTCCGGAAATCATGCATAGGAACAATGTGAGCTGGGAAAAGAGTTCCAACTGTTGATGCCAAAAATAAAAAAAAATCCAATTCATATTTTACTTGGAGAGCCCTTTTGTACAAAAAAATAAATATAATTTGTAATACCTCCATGAGGAATAAAAAAAAAAAAAAAAGACCAGGATCAGGATGACGTGGACCTCAAGACATGGTTAAGTAACTGGCATAAAAACGGTCTTTAGAGAAACATTCTTTTGACACAAAAAAGGGCTTTAAATTGCTCCTCAACAGCTTATAATTCTTTAGTATAGTAATGAAGGACGCTGTGCAGCATCTAGGCACATTGTATAACGGAGATACAACTCCAAACACACCCTCGTTTTTAACAGAGAAGGTCTTGAATGGCCAAAAAGCACATCTGTGCACGCTACTCAAAACTGAATTCGAGATGGCCTCAAAGATCGGCTCATCAGATTGCTAATTGGTGCTCATCAGAACACAAATGATGTATTTCTGGAACCATTATGTTTGCATCACTTCCTCTTTGTGCACGATCACGCATTGTGAACTTTGGCGTAATCTGCAAAGCTGAGAGCTTGCTCTTGTCAGCTTGAATAAGGTGTCTATAACACATCAAGTCGTAGTGCCAAATTTATTGCAATGCACTAATTGAATGTGTGGGATCTGCTCTTCTAGTGTATCAGCCACACCTCTGTGATCCCATGACGAAAGCACATCTAACTTTACAAGACTTCACATCGTTTCACTTTTAATTAAATTAGGCTGCCAAACCAGCAACTTTGCTGCTTGAACATACTGAATATAAGGCAATTTAGCTCTTTAATACTTAACACTCCAGCATTATGAGAAAACACAAGGTCTGAACATGTTACGTACTCGTGGTTATCCAATTCTGAAGCACAAACCCTTACACAGAACTTAGAAGTGGTGCTGTTAAGATGGAGATGATCGAAAGATCTCTTGGATCAAAGGAGATTGAGCACAAAGCATCAAGGACTAGTTCACCTTCTGGAGTTGTGGGCTCTTCAGCCATAAGTGGTTTTGTGCTGGGCTGTCTCCATTCTGCATTTACACACACACAAATAAACATCACACAGAACTCCAGAACCTGTGCTTAAGGAACCAGCACAGATGTTAAAGTATGCTGGGACAACAGACAAAAAATTTAACTAAATTTAGAGAGAACTGAGTTGCCATATGCAGGCTTACTATGTACTGTTATGACATTTTCCGATCTGATTAAACTACACATATTTTTTAGATGAATTAAAAATAGTTTAAATGATAATAAGAAAAATTATATCAATAATAATAAAAACAATTATATATATATATATA
>NW_015653168.1:375399-388853 GCF_001515625.1 Sinocyclocheilus rhinocerous | reverse complement strand
AACAAAATAAAATCTGAAATGAAAATGATCCGAAACCAAACATTCTGCTGGAACCGTGCTGAGCTTCCATATCAGAGAACTCTGAGAGGAAACTAAGCCATTTTGTTTCACAGTGCCGATGATTCATCCTGACCTCCAGCAACATAGTTAGGTAACACCGAATCGCTTCAAAAGAGAAAGAATTGTGCTACAACACGAGCCTGATATTTCACGAACAAAAAGATTCATTTGCACCCCAGCTGGGCATGTCAACATGATGAAAAAGCTTTCTTTCACCGAAGAGGAGAGCCGGTGTATGTGCTTGGATTAACGCTTGGATCCTCTTCACCATTCCTTTGGCTTAACTGGTGATCAGAGCATTGCGCTGAACTCAATCAGGCAATATGAGGTCGCTCTACACAGGGGAGAGAGCAGAAGAAGAGTGCTGTGAGCCGCATTCCTGCAGGCTCTGCTCTGAGATGTCTCTGCTCCCCCAGTGCCTTCTGCTTGTGAAAAATCAGAAGTATGCAAGGAATGGCCATCTGACAGGAGCACTGAAGTGGTTCCTCTCCAAGGCAGCCACACTGGTCGAGGCTGTTTGGAACAAACAACAGCTGCGCTACGTGATCGGAGATCCAATATGTAACCACAGAGCCAAAGGCCTGAGACCTCTGGGCACACGCTCCTCGCCACACCCCATAATGCCACTGTCAGCTAAGCACTGAACATCCTGTACCTTAAATCCCCCCAGACACCCTGGGCTGGGCCATAGCCCCAAATCTTTCCTAAATGAAAAATACATTAACTTCAATTGCTTTAATTATGGGTAATTAATAAGCAAACTACACCAAAAGTATATTAATCGATAACAGGCCTAAACATTCTTAACATTTATCAAACTAGAGTCAAAACTAGCTGTGGTTTCATGCATTCGAGATGACGGCAAAGACGTCAGTGTTCCCGTGGGCAGCACAGGGCGCCGTCCCTGCATAGAGTCACACACTCCATTTCTCTACCACTCATCTGCGACAGTTTCACGGGACTGTGCTCGCTCTCTCTGAGCTATATTTCGCTACTCCCTCTCACTTCTGCTGCTAACTGTCTGCCTATGGGAAAAGTATTTGCACCCACTTGAAGTCAAAAGTGGGGGTTATATAGGACACCGGCCCTCCAGGACCGAGTTTGGACAGCCCTGCTCTAAACTATAGGGAGCCCTTTTACATTACTATAAGGTAATACTATTAACAATTAGTAAAAAAAAAACTTAAATTTAATTACTATTGTTTTTAAATATAATAATTAACACTCAACTTAATGTATGCAAACATGTAAATTGCACATAATGCAGTTTTTAAATTAGTCTAACTTCTAAATTATAAAATTTATATTTGTTGTTTAAATATATTCATTTAGACAGTGGCTTTCATAACTTGTTTCATAACAGATTTATTTAAACATACATTAAATAATTAAGACATCAGGTAGAGGTAAAGTAAACTATAATGAGTATATAGTCTAATAATTCGTGAAATGCTCTTCTCTAGACTTAATTTCTCTAGCAAACTAAAGAGCTGTGGACACTGATGAATTTTATACTAATTGTATTTATGTTGTTTTTTTTTTACCATTTTTATTTATATCAATAATTTTCCTAATTCTCTTATTTATTATACTGTATAATGCAATATGTTTAATTATTTCATAATATATTTCAAAGGGTATGTTTTTGCGTATGTCTTTTTACCAAACCTTGACGGCAGCATTAATAGCCAAGTTAGCATTCCTTTAAAATATTGAATTCCGATTTAAATGGTGTAGATATTTTTACATTATGATATAGCACTAATAGGCTAACCCCCGGGTGTCATTTATATCTAGCAACATCCTTGTTTCAAATCTCTAAATATTGATTCTACAGAGATACGCTACTGTCGCAAAGGGACTATGCTAGTGGGGACTAGCTCATAAATGTCTGACAATTATTAAAAGACTGATGAGAGGCATCAGGCGCATAATAGCAATGAATTCTCCTCTATGTTACTGAAAAAGTACTCTGAGGTATTCATTACCAAAAAGCTCTGAGTGTTATACTGTACACGATCTCATAGGAGACACAAAAGCCAATATTATCTCCCACTGTGTACATACAATCAAGTGAGTCTCGGACACTCAGCACTCAGTAAGTGCATATCTGTGTGTGTGTGTGTGTGTGTGTGTGAGTGTAGTTGGCAAAAAGATGGTTAAATACCACCTGTCCCTGCCTCTCATCGCCACAGAATGCTTATGACAGGTTGCCTGGTCATTGTGCATAACAGTCTTAGAGGGATGTCATGGTCCGAATGCTTGCAGGGTTCTGCTGGGTCAGGCATTTAGCAGGCTTACGCCAGCCGTATAAGGACTGCTACAGTACCAGGAAACAGATGCACCTGTCAATAGGGGGAAGGAAACTCGAGGGGGCCGGGAGGGATGGAGGCAGGGGGCCGAGGCCTTAAAGGAAATGCTGAGTTTATTTACCTGCCTGTCTGAATCAGCTGCTGAAACACAGTTAACCGTTTCATGCACAGACACAGACAAAGACGGAACGGAACTTCTTGCTGAGCTGCATCTAATCTGCACCTGCACTACGTCTGATGTTCCTGGTTGACTTCTATAGGGATAATTTTTCAAAGTTTTCCAGAAAAAAAAGAAGCAAATTAGGGCAGGAGGAATCTTCAAGATCGTGTGAGAGAGCACGGCCTGTTGTTCCAGCAGTCACGCTCTTGTGTTTGGGTGCTTTGTAATGTTGAAAAAGTAGCCCTAGTCTATCGCTGACATAGACAGAGCGGCCCACTAGAGTACGGAGGCAACCCTTGTATTTGTAACTGTCAGGGAGGAACAGTTGGACACATGACCTTGTGTGCGTCCTTGGTGACTTGACAGTGTGTGTACACACCAACAGCGGGGCAGAGACGCTTGCAGCTGCCGCCATTTCCCGTCATCACATGACTGTTTACACCCGCTCTATCAAACGCCCGAACCCACAAGTCAGCTCTGGCACAACTTAATCTGGGTGAAAAAATGCGGCTCAGAGGCCTGTGACACACAACCTCTGAGGTTTTCTGTGAATGATAATTGTAATATGCTAATTTTTTTTTTTTCATGAGAAGCCATTGAAAAACCCTTGATAATATCCTTCTGATGTCCTCATAAAGGGCAGAGTCACTTCAACATCCATCACTGGCTCATAACGGTTTGGCCTAGATTTCCAAATATCAAGAGAGAAGAGGGGGTGGTGTGCTCTACTGTAACATGCCAGTTATACTCTAAGCAGAAGAGAAGTGATTGAGGGAGACCCGCTTATCTGGCCGCATGCGGTAAAGATGGTGCCGCTCCATTAGGACGAAGAAAGAGGGCGACATATGTCCTGAAAATGATATCCCCTATTACAAATCAACGATATCAATCATAAAAACAGGAAGCGGATTTAGAAACCCCTGTGAAGCGAAACATCTATTGACACAGGAGCTGATGCAGTCACCCCAGAGGACTTACCCACAGGGCTGGAGCCGACACCGCTCGGCACTGCGAGCTCTGTGAGGGGACCCAGCATGTCACCTAATGAGATGCACAAAATGAGATGATTAACCATCTGCATCTTTTATCTCCGAGTGTGTGGGTACATGTGTATGACAGGCCAGCCTTCACACGCAGCGTTCTGCTCCCTTTAGTGTGTCAAACACATTTGAATGTTGCACAATTTTAAGGAGTGAAACTGCCAACCTGCTAAAGCAAGAATCGCTATTGCTCGTACTGAACAAGTATTATACTTTGGTACACATCCTTGTACTACCGACATGAATGATTTCTCAAATAATGTGGCTTGTTTAGCAGAAGTGTGATACTATTTATCTAAGTGATCTGACAACTTTCACCTGCCAGGCAATCAAAAAGAAAAAAAAACTGAAGTAGAGACCCGGGTCATGAATGGGGCAATAACATACAGACTTTAAGGTAGGCCTGTCAACAGCCACAAAACAACAACCACACAAAACACAACAGCAACCACCTAGCAACTAGAACACGTTTACAACAGTATAGCAATGCCCAAGCAACCATCTAGAACGCAACCTCAGCAACTGCATAACAACAGTAAAAACACCCAAAACACATCATGGAGATGACCTTTGCTTCATTTGTATTTTCCTTCTTTTATTAGTTTTTATTACCTATCATTTTACTACATACTTTACTACATTTTTACATACTACTGTTCAAATGTTTGTAGTAATTTTGTTCAGCGTGGATGCATAAAATGTATCAAAAGTGCCAGTAACAACTTATATTGCTACAAATATTTTCTACTTCAAATAAATTCTGTTTTGTTCATTAAAGAATCCTGAAAAAACGTTATCATGGTTTCCACAAATATATTAAACGGCACAACTGCTTTTAACATTGATAACATTTCTTGAGCACCAAATCATCGTATTAGAATGATTTCTGTAGGATCTTGTGACCCAGAAGACTGGCGTGATGATGCTGAAAATGCAGCTATGCCATTACAAGAGGAAAAAAAAAACATTTTAAAATATATTAAAATGGAAAACAGAAATGGAAATTTTTTATTATTTTAATATTTTCAGTTTCACTTTTAGATTTATCTCACTGTTCAAATGTTTGTAGTAATTTTGTTCAGCGTGGATGCATAAAATGTATCAAAAGTGCCAGTAACAACTTATATTGCTACAAATATTTTCTACTTCAAATAAATTCTGTTTTGTTCATTAAAGAATCCTGAAAAAACGTTATCATGGTTTCCACAAATATATTAAACGGCACAACTGCTTTTAACATTGATAACATTTCTTGAGCACCAAATCATCGTATTAGAATGATTTCTGTAGGATCTTGTGACCCAGAAGACTGGCGTGATGATGCTGAAAATGCAGCTATGCCATTACAAGAGGAAAAAAAAAACATTTTAAAATATATTAAAATGGAAAACAGTTTTTTTTTAAAATTATTTTAATATTTTCAGTTTCACTTTTAGATTTATCTCAAAGATATTCAAAAGGCAAGCACTCATAGAAACGAACAAACTAACATCAAAGCATAGAAATGTAGAACATAAACAAATCTGAATCATGGAATCTCAGCTACATAAGATAATCTCAAATCATGCTGTTGTGATTTCAAGCAGTATTTGTACTGACGAATACAACCTCCATAGAGCGTGTGCCGGCCTGTGAAGGGTGAGTGTTTGGGTATTGTTGAGGTCAGTAATGGGTGTTGTTGGAACATCAAACATTATTTTGCAGCGATGCAGCGCAGCAGTGTTTTTGCACTTTACTATGATCATGCCACCCCCCTACATAGCAACAGAGATAAAAGGATGACTAATGTGTCCAGTGCAGAAAAACATGCATTTAACACTCGTGTTATAACTTGAAGACGTACAGTATAAGGCGTACAAGGGCCAAATGCAAAACAGCTATTTATGGATTTTAAGGTTGCAAGGTTCCTCATCGGGGTTCAGTATAAATCTAAAAAGCTTTCTGTTGCATCTATCGTAACAGAAACACATTTACTGTAAATGCATCCACTATTTGCATGACAGTCATTCTGTCTGTCTGTCTCTCATTATTCACACTAGGGCTGGTGCGGCCCAGCCACAGAGCCCACTGTTGTCAGACCAGCTTAAAGATCAGATGGTATTAAAGCCTGCAGTCGTCATGGAGACCACTTCCAGGAGACTACTAATTGATCTCACTTCCGTTCCACTCATACTTGTGCTGAGAAGGTGTGAAACACAAAGCATAGCAAGAAACATATAGATGTCTGTGCATAGCAGCTGGGAAACAACATTACTCTTCCATTACTACAGATTTCTTAATGTGAGACGTAAAAAAACAACATCTGTATTGAATTTTCAAAGCAAAGCAATAAGACAGAAAACACATCTCTTGATATACAAGCCATTAAAATCCCAGAATCTGCCCCACTTTTGCTGGTAGAAATGGAAGAACGTAGAGGGAATAGCACTAACCTGCGCTGCCTGTGCTGGGGGGCCTCTGTGGGGGCCCGGCAGACACTACGTTTCTGTGCAGGGAACCCTGAGGAGGAGACAGCATGGCACCGTCACTCAGAGAGGCAGCGGCGGCCAACAGGCTCTGGCTGCTCAGAGAGGCCCCGGGGTTGTAGGACATGGCGTTGGGGTTCGTCACTGGCACAGCCACATGCATGGAGAAGTTCTGCGGGGGCAAGGCCGTCGGCTGGAAGAGAGACACACACATAGGGCTTTATGTGGGAGGCATCAAAGACTCTTAAAGCAACCTGTCATGCTTGTATTTCATCTAAATATCCCAGTATCAAAATTGACATTCACACAGATAACTGAACTATATCTCAACAAGAAACTGTACAATCAGAGAATGGTGGCCAGTTGGTTCTGTGCAGCGCTCGGATTCATTTAGCCTGGATATTCAGGTAGAATGGCCCATAATGGTACGCTGCACATATCTTCAGGCTTCTACTAGAAGTGAAAGATGACCCCTGAGCTTTGGCGCTTTTATCATACAATAGAGGAAAACAGGAGATAGATTGCCAGGTGGAAAAATGTAATCTCAGGAGGGAGATCTCCGGATCACCTTGGGCTGTCCAAAAAGCCCGGCATAAAGTGAGAAATACTCCTGGAAAACAATTATCCTATTGGGAGTCATTTTCACTGTGCTCGGAACACCAATTTTGACCCAGGTTCAATACATAAAACAACATCTTGGGATGAGAAATATTACGACGGCATGCAAATTTGGGAAATATCTTGAAAAAGCTTGGCTATAGCCAGCACTGCACTTGGCCATTTTCACAAAACAAAACAAATAAACACACAAAGAACACACTTTTTTAAATCAATCAATATACATACATTTTATATTGGGGAAAAAAAGAGGTGAAATAACTACATCGTTTGACAGCAACGCTGGCATCTTAATCATATCAACAGGCAGTGCATTGCTGACTATCCATCCAGTTATCCAGAGTGAGTGTGAGCAGGGACAGTGTCCATTCACTTAATAGTGCAGCGAGCCAGTTAGTGAGAATATTAGTGTGTTAATGACACAGAACTCGAGCTTTGTTCATGTCCATTCGGTGCAGTGAAAACAATCATCTGGCACCCACTATAAGGTGCAGAATGTTATTGGTCAACACCCAATAAGATCACTATTGTCTCAGTTAAAAAAAATAAAATAAAAAATATGTGCAAAAAGAGATTTTGTAGCTAAATACTCCCAGATTTATTTGTTACTAGCTTGGACTTGAAAATGGTTCAGCTATTTGATTGTGCTAGGACTCTAGAAATTGTCTAGGGAGATGAACAAACAAACCCAGGTGTTGCAACCCACCAGAAAGAGTGAGACTAAAAGAAATCAGTTCTAATTAGTGGAGGAGAAACAGTGAGAGTCTCTCCATCTGTATACAATGGCAAATCTTCTCCATCACATGACCTGGACAGAGCACAGCACTGAGAGAAAATAATAAATTTCCAGATCTGTTGGGGCGAGTGCTGGGAAGAACACATCAATTACCTCAACCAATGAATCTGTCAGTATTCTAGCCAGAAGGAGGACATAGAGACATTCTGTCCGAAAAAAATAATAATACTGTAAATAGATCACACTTGTACTAAACTTTTTTTTTTAAATACAGTGGGGGACAAAAATCCACACCGAAAATCTTTTACATTCATAAATTTGGACAGGTTTGTGCATGTTAATATAAGCTAATCGGTGATGTAAATTTAATGCTGATTAAACTTTTCACTTAAATTCTATAATTTGTCATTTAAAACAACATACTTGACTACAAATAGTAAAAATCGCAATTTTATACCTTACTGTATGTACAGTATTTAAAAAGTGTTTATTATTTTAGAAATCGATCAAATAAGCTTGTGATCTTACTAATGTGAAAGGTTTAAACAATGTGATCTTATTAGGGTGAGAGAAAAAGGCTGTAAAATTCATTAGAAAAGTGCACTTCCAACAGACAAAAAAAAAGAAAAAACTATGCTTTAAAAAATAAATTAAAAAGTCCTTAACTGTTGACAGAGGTTGCAGGGTGAGGCAATGAAAAAAGGGGGGGAAGGGGGGGGAGTATCCTTTCTGCCACAAAGCCAAGCAAAAACATTGCATTTACTTACGATTTTATGATTTCGCATCATATTATCAAACTCTTCATTAATTTTTTTATATTTTTCTTCTGTGTGAGGGGTGAGGACATATGAGGCGTCAGGATCCGGGCTATCACAGCCTCTGTGTTCTTTCTTGTTAAGCGCCTGTAGTGAACATCAACATAAAAAGAAGGATCAACACAAAAAGGCAGGGAGGAAGCAGTACTTACACCACAGCGCTTGTACATTAAATCACTCTCTTCGTTTAGTTTGCCGAAACGGTCGTCCATGAGGGGACTGTGACCGAAACAGTCATCTGGGTCAGGACTGGCACACTGGTCATTATGGCCTTTGTTTCTTAATTTCTGAAAATGAAATTGGAAAATTCACACATACATAGACATACGTAAACCCAAACAGCTGTTATCGTTGGGTTCATTTAAACAATGAAAAAACAATTGATTGATTAGTGAATATGACAGTTAACTACTTAATTAATCTAGGGCAGAACATGTTGATAAAATGCATAATTCACAGAATGTAATAAAGAAATGCAGTTTCTGAACTTTGCTACAATTGCATGCTGTGATCAGGATGTTGAAATTGCACTGGTAACAGTTCAATGGATAATTTGGCAAATACATTAAGAGCTAATACGCTGATGGTTGCACCATGCCTATTGCATTAGCCCCTGGGGAGGAAATTGAATTGCCACTCCTTATCCTTTCCCTTAAAAACATTAGGCTGGGGAAAACCAAATCGTCTTTTCTCTCTCTGCGTTTCTCTCCCTTCCTCCTCTTTGCTCTCTTTCTTAGGAACATACATTTCCCTCTGCATGTGTGTGTTGTGATGCATATTTAATTATCTTTCAGTTATCATAAGCCACCCAGCTGGAAGACACACACACATAAGAGGATCCCACAGTGCAGTGCTTTAGAAGCTCTCTCGCTGTAATTCAGCACACCTGCCACTCACAGGAGCCTATCAGAATGAAAGCAATGTACGAATTGAACAGATTATCAAATCCGGTCACTAACATTTATTTAAGTGTGGAGAGGACTGATTATTCTAAGAGCAAAGTGCAAAGGGCAGAGCACCTGCTGTAATATTAGCCATTTTACCTCGAGGGAACGGAAGCTTTTTTGTACTTTTTAATAAATACAAGTCTGTATTTCTATTGTCAGAGGGGAGTCTATTGGTAACACATTACTTAAGGCCTGTATAATGCATTTTAATATTTACATGGTAGATATTAAAAAAAGCATTATCACAACACACAATTTAATGTACGGTAATGCGTTACAGCCTTTAAAGGTACAGTATAAACATTACCAGACAAAAATTGCATTGTAGCCTATTATCAAGTATTTATGAAAATAATGATAATGATCATTTATGAAATACATCTTTGAAATTTCATGCATTATTATGCATTATAATTAATTATGAAGATAATTTAATACAATTACAATTCATTTTTGGTAATTAAATGAAAATTTAATGAAAGGCAATTTATGGAAAAAGAAGATAATGCATTACAATTACAGTATATCTTCATAATGAAGTAAAGTGTTAACCTCATATTTTTCAAACTCGCCTTTACCCATCACACCGTTTACATTAACAAGATGACAGCGAAGGTTGCCAGGTTCTCAAACAAGGGAAATCTTCATTTGATGCCCTGGTCTGTTTCTTACTACTGTACACAGAGCTCCTGTAATAAGACTACTGTACCTCAGGATGGTTTGGCAGCAGAGGTTACATGTTTTTTCAGATGAAAAAGTCATGTTTGGAAGGAAGTGAAGCAAAGCACATATACACTAACAAGCCCCTTAGTCTTTGCATCTATCACAATGTGTGTGAGAGTGTAGGTATGTGTGTGGGTGTGTGTGAGAGTGCCTTTAGAGTGCAGCTGCTGTCCTCTGGTATTTCTGTGACTGTAGAGTGAGATCTTTGTTGATCCTTATCTACTTTATCTAACAACATGCAACCAAGCTCCGCGCGGAGTGAACTCAAACCTGCATTTACACACATGCACAGGAACAATCGATACATGTACACAATGTGCCTATGCCTAAGCAAAACACAAAATGCAAGTGGTATACAGCTTCTAGCTACAGATACATGGCTTTTCTGGGACCATCTGAAACCATAAAGCTATTTAGTGTGGTGCCGAAGGTGGCTCTCGCTCGCTTTTTCTGAGCAACGCCTTCCCGGGTCATTTCCTGTTTACAGGGCCCTATGTGGCTCTCTGAAACACTGTGTTTACCAGTGAAACTATGCACTTTCTCCCCCAGAGTGCCACAGATTCCATCGGGACCTGCAAATTATAGTCCCAACCTGCTCATTATGTGGCAAGCGCTGTGGCTGGAGCTGGGCAGCGAGGTCTGTGTGAGCAGGGCAGGGCCGCTGACTTCCACAGTAACCCTAGGGACACACCCATCCGCTGGGGCCTGAGTCTGCAGGGAGGGGCCCCTGTGGAAATCGCAGACCGCCAGGCCGGCCTTCTCATGGGCACACAGTGCTGATGAGCACAACATTTCCAAGCAAAGAATGTGATGGAACTACATTATAGACCTTAATCAGAGCAGATGCCATATTGAATTTTACACATATGAAAATGGAGATGTGAGGGATAGACTTACAGAAATACAATGGCATGCACTGTATAAAGGTCTTAGATAATGTATTTTTCAAAACTCTGAACTCTGAATGAGATTTTGTCTACTGAAAGTCTTTTGGAAAGATGTTTTGTCAGCTGAACAATTGGCATGTTGTTAACCAACAGTAAACTGTAAAAAATATATAAATAAATAAAACAAACATTATTGGAGTAAAACACTATTTCAATCTTGCTACTCGAAGTTTTCATGTTTAATTTCATGAGCAATTTCTGACTGAAAAAATGTTACTTTGCAAAAAAAATTCAAAGCTGTAAACAAAACAAAGATTATTAGAGTATGTTTTACAAGAAAATACTATTTCAGTCTTTTTACTTCAAAATTGCATATTTAAAGTGTTACTTGCCATTTCTTTGTAATGATTTGTAAAATTTACTAGCAATTTCTGAGTTAAAGTTATTTCAAAGAAAACCCTACACTCGTTTTCATTTCCTGTCATAATTAAATATGGCACTAAGGTCTATTATGCATAGAATCAATCATATGTGACCCTGGAGCACAAAACCAGTCTTAAGTCGCTGGGGTATATTTGTAGCAATAACCAAAAATACATTGTATGGGTAAAAATTATAGATTTTTCTTTTGTGCCAAAAATCATTAGGATATTAAGTAAAGATCATGTTCCGTGAAGTTTATGGCGATTTTCTCAGTATTGTGATTTTTTTGCACCCTCAGAATCCAGAATTTCAAATAGCTGTATCTCGGCCAAATATTGTCCTATCCTAACAAACCATACATCAATGGAAAGCTTAAGTATTCAGCTTTCAGTTGATGTATCAATTTCAATTTTGAAAAATTGACCCTTATGACTGGTTTTGTGGTCCAGGGTCACATATTGTCAGTCAAAATCGTAAACAGTGCGACATTATCCAAAATAAAGCAACACAATAGCACTAGTATGGCCTTTTGTCTTGCAAAAGAGATCACATTTGTGCATTCCCATACTGCATCATGCCCCCAAGTGCTTTGAAGTCTGAAGGACAGGGATAGCACGCTGGTAATTCCTTCTTAAATGGCTTGGCATGTTTTGGGTGTCCCACAGACACTGCCCGCAGCTCCAGTAAATGGATCACTAAATCAGCACATGTCCAAACAGGTGTCCCTCTCCCCCAACACCTGTCAGCCCCTTCACCTCACGATGCAGCCAATCAGCGGCCTCCGCACGTCAGCACGGCCATAAAAGGGCACGTTATGCGTAGCGATCAAAATCTGTCTACAGCAGAAAATAAGACGCTGCCAATGAGCGACTCAAGTGAATCCATTAAATACAAGCACAGATGGGGGCATGAGGTTGATCACGAGTTTGATTAAACCGGATCATTTGCATTCTTAATTACACCTTTAAGTGTACGGCTGCGCATGATCTCTCATCAACAGGCCAAGGTGGCGACTGCATGCAACATCCTTTCAACCTTTGCAAAAAAAAAAAAAAATGATGATGGTTGCGAGTTGCCTATCTAGACAGTATTTTACTGTGTATTAAAGATAAGCATCCAAACAAACATTTTCTTAATCAGTTCTAATATTTTCTAATATGGTAAGTTTTGTCAGGGAAATGGAGTGTTATTGTTATCGGAGTGTGGGGATGGCTGGCTCATTAGGTGTGTGTGTGAGACTGGATTGTGAGTGTGTGAAAGAGGGAGAGTGGGCAGTGCTGGCGTAAGCAGTTCTGGAGAGGGAGCTGAAAACTCATATTGTGTAATCTGTTCAGCATGTCCCGCATGGCTCAGAGACAGGACAGTGGGACAGCTGCCAATATTCGTGCCAATATTCGTTTTTTTTTATATAGAATGCATGCCAGACCTGTATTGATAAAACTTTGGCAGTCCACACAAAAAATGAGAGACTGACGTAAAGCCAGCACGACATAACTGCGTAGTGAGTGCATTTGAATGTTTGTGTGTGTGTGTGTGTGTGTGTGTGTGTGTGTGTGCGTTTGAGATAAAAGGAGAACTAAATAACGAAAGAAAGGGACAGAGAGACATACTTAGAAACCAGACAGTTTAAAAAGCCCTTTTTTCTCTTCTACAACACACAACTTCCCTCTCTCAGACACTCCCTGAACAGCCACTGGAAAGATTACTGGAAAAATGAAATGCTGTGAAACAAGTTAAAGCTCTTGCATAAGAAAGCGCAATCAAGCTCATCAAAAAAGACATGATTTGCCAGAAATGTCAAACTGGAGAAAGTGTTTATCACTAGGATTGCTCTAATATTAAAATTCAGACAAAAATCTAAAAACTTTACACAAACACATAAAGCATATGCACTCCATATACTGACTCCAAGCTTTTGAATGGTATAGTGTATGTTACAAAGCTTTTTTATTTTTATCTTTGGATCTTTCTATTCATCAAAGAATCCTGAAAAAAAATGTACTCAACTGTTTTAAATATTGATAATAATAATTAAAAAAATTATTGAAAAGCAAATCAGCATATTAGAATGATTTCTGAAGGATCATGTGACACTGAAGACTGCAGTAATAATGCTGAAAATTTAGCTTTGATCACAGGAATAAATTACATTTTAAAATCTATTCAAATAGAAAGCAATTTTAAATAGTAAAAATATTTCAACATTTTACTGTTTTTGCTGTACTTTGGATCAAATAAATGCAGCCTTGGTGAGCAGAAGAGAATTCT
>NW_015653168.1:353465-372311 GCF_001515625.1 Sinocyclocheilus rhinocerous | reverse complement strand
CTGACTCCAAGCTTTTGAATGGTATAGTGTATGTTACAAAGCTTTTTTATTTTTATCATTGGATCTTTCTATTCATCAAAGAATCCTGAAAAAAAATGTACTCAACTGTTTTAAATATTGATAATAATAATTAAAAAAATTATTGAAAAGCAAATCAGCATATTAGAATGATTTCTGAAGGATCATGTGACACTGAAGACTGCAGTAATAATGCTGAAAATTTAGCTTTGATCACAGGAATAAATTACATTTTAAAATATATTCAAATAGAAAGCAGTTATTATAAATAGGAAAAATGTTTCACAATATTACTGCTTTTGCTGTATTTTGGATCAAATAAATGCAGGCCTGGTGAGCAGAAGGGAATTCTTTAAAAACATTAAATATATCTTACTGTTCCAAAACTTTTGACTGGCAGTGTGTGTATATAATTCTAAATGTAGAATTTAATTATATATAATTTAAAAACATGTAACTAATTCCTGATGGAAAAGCAGAATTTTCAACAGCCATTACTATGATCATAAAAAAAAATCATTCTAAATAACTTCTGAAATATTCTATTCTAATATTCTGAAATTTTCAGAACTCTTTGATTAAAAGAAAGTATTATAACATTATAACAACATTATAATTTGTCTGTCACTTCTTATGCATTTAAATAAAAATATGAATCTCCTGTATAAGCCTCATTCATCTCCCTTACAACTCTAGGTATACACAGTGAAATCGCTCAAGCAGTATACCTCGAAAAACCATTTCACTCATACTCCCCGTTCTGTCAAAGGTCTTTTGTATTTGAGTTATTCATGTGCTGCACATGAATAAAAGGAAGATTCAAATATAGACAGCAAACGTAGGCCTAAAAGCACAGCATTCAAAATAAAGCAGAAGCTTAAGAAAAACTAAAGAAAGACGAAGAAAGAATGGAGGATGATGATAGAGTGCGAGCTGTGTGATGGGTGGAGTGAGGGTGGAGAGCTTATCCTCCGTTTCTGATTAAATCATACAGTACGGTGACGCAGCGGTGTGTGTGTGTGTGGAGAAGAGACTGAAAGAGAGAGAGAGAGAGAAAGTGGACAGTATTTTATACAACCGTGGCTAAGATAAACCATCTCTGTTATAATGTTTGCACGCTCAATCAAATATTGTTGCATTCAAAATGGAGGCCCGGTTTCTCTCTGGGCGGCTGGTGTAATCTGTCCTAACCTCATTTCCAGCAGGCATCTCCATATCTTTGGCCCTGCAGAGTTGTGAAGCAGTCGCCGTCTCTGTAGCAACACTGAGCAGCATGCTAATCCTTATGACATCACCACTGTGTCCAGTGCGTTTTGTTTAGCATGATTATTAAAGCGGAGAATGAGCAGTACCCCTAAAAATCTGTGTTGATAGGAAATCTGTTATCTGTTGAGGAATACTACCCTTAGATAATACTGTAGTCGGCTTTGAGCACAAGGAACTGCTCTTACACTTTTTTTGTCCTCACTTGCATGTCGATGCAAATAAAATATAAACTATAGCAAAGTTTGATATATAGTTAATTCTACCAAACCTGTATACATACATTATTTACCTGCATACATTCATTTAAAGCAATATATACCAATATATACCATATAGCAAATCTTGTCTGTGTGAGTGGTAATATTTTCACAAATTGTAAACTGTATTATCGCACGGCTCGCTCTCTCTCTCCCTCTCTCTCTCTATACATTATTATCACCCAGCTCTTTGTATAAAGTTGGAAAAGTATATCCAACTTTGTCCACATACATACAAGATACTTACGTAGGGTGAAATATACAGTATATATATATATATATATATGGATCTTGAAATCTTGAATTGTCTGAACGGTCTTCTCAGAGGAAGCTGGACCGCAGGGGCTCGTTTTCAGCAAGTGAGTCCGGTTGAACATTTGGTAATTATGATCTCTGTGCAGCTGTTTAGAAAAACAATATACTGTGAAATCCATGCCCTCCCACCCGACAAAATCTGCCTCACAATGCGTGCCGCATAAAACGACAGTCGTTTTAGCATCTGATGCATCTCTTTCGCCATGTACCGCAGTTAATTACCCCAGGCTGACCGCTGAGATCGCTGCTTTTATACGAATACGCCGTTTCATATTAGCTTGTAAGAGTGTGTTACACTTCCAGGAGCAATAGTTTCCCACAAAGACAAGCAGATGTTCGCAGACTGTACGCTGGCGGGTTTGATCAAGCTATTAGCAGCCACAGCGAGGGAAGGAACGCTTTCACAATCAAGGGTATTTTGAGACATGAGAGCAGATTGGGAATTGAAACCAAAATTGAGGTGAAGGCATATCAAAGTCATCGCTCAAGTTTCTTTCCAACGATGTTGCTCTCCAGTCCCACTGGCCTAAATAAATGATCTCATCTATGCAACAGTCAAATCTACAGTAAAACTATTACAGTTAATGACGAACAAAGGGAGGAAGAAGTGGGAGATTTCGATGAGACAAATGCATCGTTTTCCTCATCCTTCGCGATAGCCATTTCCTCCCGAACCCGTTAGTATTTATTTCGCTCGCTACCTGTCTGTCTTTCCCACTCGTCTCGACCCGCAGACTGGATCATTAGCCATCAGAGCCCTTGAAACAATAGCCCACCCGAACCCCGCCGTTCCTGCTCTCCTCTAAAATATTCATAAGGACAATTAGGAGTTCCGATAAGGCAGAGAGGAGAAAGCAGAGAGGGTAGGTCGTGCCAGCAGGACGTCTGTTCTGTAACACTCTACACCCCTGCCACTGAGCAGTCCTCATCAATCTGTGAGAGCGCACCTCTCCTCACGCACCTCGCCCTCTGAAAACCGCCGGCCTTGATACTCACATTGTGTGGTGCGGTAGGTCAAAGGACGGGGCGCAGAAGTGACGAATGGGCTGGCAAACATATTTAACAAGCAACCCTGTGGGCTTGTGGTGGACTGATTCACACAGGCATTTATATATGAGGTGGTCGGTGGTTTTGCCTTTTTTCAGGTCATCAACACTGAACAATATAATTTCCTGAACTCACAAAGCACGGTGGTTTCAGGTTGACAACTTGCATGTAAAAACGTCAAGCACGCTGTCTTTGAATAAAAAACACTGGATACAGATACTGTAAGCACACCTACAAGTGTCTGTAATCCAGATAAGCCTTTAAGTGAAGCGCACAGATGCGTAATGATTGTTTAGGCTGATCTAAGATGAAACTTTACTTTGAATGCATGGTTGTCTTTCATGGAAAGAAGTCGACGAGCCCTCCTACACATGACTCAGACAGCGCAAAACTCTGGTTTCCATGAAAAGGGAGGGCATTATGGGAGAGGTTATCACTTTACTCTTCAGTAAACCGGGTGTTCTGTGCTGTGTTGCTGTCCTAAAACTAATTCAAGCGGAAAGGAAGAAACAGAGTAGGTGTGTATTGCTTCGCTTTGCCTGCGTGCACATAACTCCCCAAATCATTTCTTGTTTTGCAATTGCAAATTGGTTTTGTAAAATTAGGTACATGCAACCTTAACACATCTGAGACATTTGGGAATGTGCTAGACATAAAACTTTCTTTGAAGTCAAACCCGTGGTGAGCCGCCAAGTTTTTACTATGAATCAAAGCATATGCAAAAACCAAACCATAAGCAGTGTCAACTGATTTAAAATCCTTCCTCAGGCGGTCCACATCACCACTGAGATCAGTTCAACCCACTCCTGCAAAGAACAAACAATGCATTGCTGAAAGTGAAAGAATTTTAATTGAAAGCATAACATCTCTACATGTGCCAGTTCCTGAATGCCGAATAATAATTTCACCAAACTCTGTACCCTCTACATTACAAATCATGCCGGAGTAAGTAAATATGATCTTTCACATCGGCGTTGAAATCATTACAGAGGCTATTTGGCCTTACGTCATCTGAGAATAATTCATGGATGAAATCGGTAAACATGTGCCAGATCGCTGAGCTGGGAACCAATGGAACAGTATCTGAGGTAGAGAGAGAGAGCGAGAGAGAAGGTCCCATTCTTGCTCTTATTGAATTACATTCAATCATGTTTGCCCGTGTCGGAGATGCTTTTCCCCCCTCCCACCGGAGCGTAATCAATAGCCAAAGAGGACACTTCCATTAGCTTTTGCGCCTGCTATCTAGGGACTGGTTCTGATGGTAACCAGGAAAAAGAAAGGAGGGAGGAGAGAGGTTTGTTAAGTTCAAGTAGACTGGGCCCTTTATTCTTTCCATTTTTGCTTCCATTAACTGCATCTCAACACTGACAATGACTGAAAACCTCTTATTTGAGACCGTTTTGCAAAGCATACCGGCCTCAAAACTGTCCCCCATTCAGGAACTGTTGCTTGTTATCATTGGTTGCCATGTCCATACAGCATATATGAGAAATATTATGAGAATGCAAGGATGTCTCACACAGAATTATTTTCTGTTTGTCAATAAATGTGATGTTTTTCCTGGAGCACCTACAGAACCCATCGGGGAGAGGGCAGGCATGGATCTGTCATGGGCACACCTATCAGGACTTAACAGGGCTGAGAGCACAAGGGTGAAGACAACTGCCAGATGTGGCTGCTCTAGTACTCTTTTTCATTCAACACTTCTATGCTGCACAATGACTTGAAAAGATAAACAAAACAAGCAAAGGCAGTCAACAGACACCTTGAAGATGCCAATTTAAGGATAAAACAACTAAATGACAGCAAATGAGATGTACACAAACTTGCAGCTATGAACAGAAAAATTTTTTAACAACATTTACTCAAAAATAAATAAATAAATGTAAAATATATTTATATATCCACAATGAGAATAATGTACAGTATATATTGAGTGATATTTTTATTTTATTTCTTTAAATCCTTTTATCTCCTTGTTGGCAAGAAGAACAGAGTTCAGCAAAGTATATGCTGTAATGCATAAAATTATTATAATTAATCATTAAATATACATAATAAAAATGTAATATTATAAAAGAATACAACTGTTCACGTAGGACTAACTATAAAAATTTAAGGTTTGCTGTCAGTCTTGACTGGAAGGATGGTTTTATTGATTTCTGTTAATTACACTAAGCTATTAGCAGATTAAACTCAATAATTACTTCAGTTGATAAACTGGTCTTTGATAAATGGTAGGAGCTCTGATTCAAAGTCGAAATCATGGCAACACCAGACCAAGGCTGGGTGTCACTTAAATTAATGGGAAATGTTTCCATGTCACTGGTCAAATAACTGTTATTACTGGACAATCAATGTTGACAATCTTTCAATGTCGATAATCTCACAATGGCCAAATATATAATCTGTCTCATTACCAGTAAAAAAACGTTATAGTCAGTTCAGTAGTCACCATATGTAGGCAAGGAAAATATTCGAGGAAGTTTGAGTTGTAGTTCGAGGAAAATATAGTGAGTACCAATTTGCCTAATGTCCCTCTGAAAGCCTAAAAAAATTTCAGCTACCTAACAAGGTGGACAACTAGTAGTATCAGCTTTTCACCACATTTATATAATAAAAAAAACCCCAGCATTAATTAATTGAGAAAGAGGCTTTCCACATGCTTTTCCACTTGTTCAATTCAATCTAGACAAGATCACCAAGTACATCGAGAATTAAACGGCAGAGTCCTCGGTTCACAAAAACACACAAAAAACAAATCAATTGACCTTTAAATTCAACTCTTGGGAACAGTCTTAAAGTTCAAAGTTCCAGTTTTTCACACCCAGCATCAGCTTCAATAAAAAAAAAAAAAAAAAAAAGAGAAAAGATGAGAATAGGAAATTCACCCTTAACTTAATACGTTTGTAAATCCTGAAGTACAGATTTACTGAACAGCATTGAGATGCAGACGAGAAACAGCATATTTATCCAGTGATCTGAGAGTGAAAATGATAGTTCAGAATTAGTCATTCATTTGCAGCGTGCTTCGTCCCCCTCTTGTTTCCTCTGTGAATGAGCACCAGGGTTATTTGCTCAGAGTCAGCGCGTCTATGTTCAAGCACTTGAGATTAGAGCCTGCCTCATTAGTCTCATTGGAGACTAATGTTTACCAAAGACCCACCTCGCTCTGGGCCTTTTGTTGCTTTGTCTTCTTTTTATTTCAGCCTCTTGAAGAAGGCCTGGTTTTTAAATGAAAAATATCAGGCTTGCTAGAAAATGAGAGCGAAGAGGGGGGTGAAAAAAGAGGTTCTGACGTTAATGAGGCACGACATGTCCTGAAAACAAGAATCTCTTGGCAGTAACCAGGTAACAAGCATCATGCTCAAAGGGAGCAGGGACGTTCTCAAAGAGCACTGCGAGAGGGTACGAGACCGGTGCGCTTGAGGGTATCATGTTCATCAATTCAACACATAACCCCTAGTGCACCTAGTCTTTTAAATGTGCTCTCCTAAATGATGTGTCATTGATAATATGGCTGTGTACAGTCCATTTTCCACTACGTGGTTGCTGGGAAGCATAAAGTTTGGCTTGATGTGGCACACAGCCTTACTTTAAATCCTTTAATGTCTTACATCCTTTATATCCGCTTCTGGGAGGGATACTTTAAGTAAAAGAAAAATATTCAGTTGCCTCTGATTCTTGCTGGTCTCTGTTGTGAAGTAAACACCAAACTGTGTTTCCACAGCAACCTGGTCACACTTAACATGTGAAAGAGAAAAGAACAACAATTACCACGAATTCAGAGCTGTCAGAGACACAGGGTCTTATAAAGTGGCTATCAGAAAAATGAACCAAATGTAGCTCTTTGTTTCAGAAGAGAGAGAAAATGGCTTGTTCCAAAGAGGGGCTGTGCTCTTGTTCTAGACTGAAAGCCCAGAGGAAAGGGAGTCCTTGTCCTATAAAAAAGGGCACTTTGAAAAGCTGCAGGAGGCTTGATTCAACACCATTATTGTTGCAGCTCTTAGTGTGGTATATTAAGACAGTGCTTTTTTAACCTGACGTATGTACTTCTCTCCAGTAAGAATAGACCATTCATTTAGAAAATGTGACTTTTTCACCAGGCCATCGAAGAGTGAATGTTCATTTCCACGCAAATTAAAAATAAAATGTGATTGCAAAAACAAATTCCTCTTTTTGTATGACACTGTCCATTAACTCTTTCTCACACTCTCGTTCAAATATCAATAGCATCCAAAAGGAACGTTTTATTGCTCAGAAGTGGCCCTTTTAGAATTAATAGAAATCTCAGTTATGTTTCAGTTAAGTATCAACGTCTTAGATGTTTCCCTCTAAAATTCTTTATGAGACATAAAAATAGAAACAAACATGATACTAGGTGAAATACAGTAAGAGTAAAGAGCTATTAAGTGAAGGTGGATATATTAGCTAAGATTATGTGGTCTTGTAAGAATTTGATGAGAGAAATTTGAGTTCATATTGAAATAACTGAATTCTGATTGCAGACATTGGTTTCTCGGAAAATCTGAGCAAAGAAACTCTACATAAAGCACTTTTCCAAACAACCACAACAGTCTCCATTTATTCTCTGTGTCATTTCAGTTCTGTTTAGGAGAAACAAATGTCTGTAGTATACTTGGCTGTAGAATTATCTTAATTCTTCCCCTAAACCTAAACATTTCTGATTCCTCTTATTATAATTAGCAGAAATGACAACACTTTCCTCCAGAAAATACCAAGACTATGCTTACTTAGAGAAAGGAGTGTTTGTTTTTAGTGGGTAGATTGACAAAACAGGTGCACTGTTGCCACAGTTTGGTCATTGATTTACCCCAGTGACAAGAAAACAATTCTACTTGAACTATTTATTAGGTAAACCGCCTCCTTAAGATGAGGTCAGACATTCCTTATAAAATCTTCATGTACAAGGTCAAATGCAGAAGGCATTTCTTGTCACAATCAGACTTGGGCTTAAAGAACTTGCACTACTAACACTGTTAGACCCCAAACATGCATGCAAAAACATCCTGTTATGAAAATATCTAATAACCCTAAAATGTAATAACCCATACAACCTCTATGTGACTCATTAATGGTGGATAATTTTCTTTTGTAAAACTAGAAAACGTAACAATTGCTTGTACCTGTGAATCATTAAAACAGCTACTACATTATCAGGACGAAAACACTGTTAAAACTTCATTATTCAGGTTGTACGTCTAAAGGATAGCTGTGGAAATAATGACTAAAGAGTCTAACTGAACTGTTAATTCAATTATCAGCAAAATGAAAGTACATCAAACCATCCAGAACCCTCCGTAAAACTCTGCATGAACATGCCAATGATTATACTGAAGGATCTACAGCATTCAGAATGTGTGAAAGCACAACTATAATTTGCCGAAAAAAGTGACCCAGTTGCAATGAGGGCAAAGATTCTGTGGTCAGATGAGACCAAGATAGCATATTAACCAAAATTCAAAATGATGTGCCGCAACTCGCCGTTCACACCTCAAAAACACCAACGGTGATGTTTGGTGGTGACGCTATGGAGCAACGATATGGAAATGGTGAGAAAATCAAACAAAAGTCAGGCTAATAAAATAAGTCCTCCTTAGTGTACACAACAATTAAAATATAGGGTTTCAGCTCATTAAAAATCATATTGGAGGGATATTGGAGCACATATATCAGAATATCCTAAAGAAGACACCTTTCCTTTATGTCAATACTGCTGACATTTCGGTTTGACTTGAATAAGCACTTTAATATGAAGACAGCTAGATGTGAGAGTAAGCAGCGGAATGAAAAAAGTAAAAAGATAAAAAAAGAAGGAGGAGGGAATGGATAAGAGTGGCGGTAGATGAGACATTAAAGAGCAAGCAATGGGAATTGATAATAGAATGAAACGGAGATTGCTGAAATGAAGTGATATGTTACAGATCATGAGGGAAATTAGACCAGATTTAATAAGTAGTTTATCAAAACAGTGTGAAAATCAGATATGAACAGAACTGACAGCTGCTAAACAGGGACAATGAAGATAACGAAAATGATTAACTTGTCTAAAAAGGTACACATTTTATTATCAGTGAGATCTTGTCAAAAGTTTTTGGAAGACCTTCGAATGCAAAAAAATGCTATGGAGTGAGTATAAAAAAAAATTATGGCATCATTTAAAAATGTATTTCAGGAAAAAGTGAAGACACTGTCTGTTTCGTTTAAAGAGCCACCCAGGATGAGCGGAGCAGTGTAACTGACCATGCATCCCCCTTCAGCCTTTTCAAATGTCAAACATGGCTTTAGCAGATCACACAGTCAATCTGGCCCCTGGCCAGCCCAAAGTCAAGCCACTAAGTTAAGCGTTTGCCAATTAAAATGCAATCTTTTCTTGCGTGTTGTCATCTGTGCATATCAAGCGCAAATTAAGCCCCTGACCCCTTTTGGATTAATCCTCGCAGACTAGGTTAATAGTCCAGAACCGTAGGGGTCGTCGTCCGCGCCAGAGCGTGAGGTGAGTGGCGTCATTGTGCGAGTGAGTGATCCCTTAGTGGCGTGCCTGCCAAAACCTCAAGGAAGGATTCAGATGCCCCAGCTTTCAGATTTCGCCCTATCGCTGGATGAACTTTCAAAGTGACCTAATTTACTTGACAGTGTTGAAACAATGACATAATCGAATTAAAAAGATGGACTAGGTCAAAACGAGATAAATTATATGTGTAAGATCTTATCCCTGGGTTGTCTTTCCAATAGTATCAAATGATAACATCCTGATATCTTGAGAACAAGAGAGCAGAAAGAGCTCCGTTAAGTCTGGTGTGCCCACATAAGGCAGGGCAAATGTGATTGGAAGGACACTCAGGCCTGAATATGGTGCCTGTTAGCAGGGCTCTATTATCTGGGTGTCACCGTTAAAGATACCAGCACTCCAACCCTGATCTGTCTCTGAAACAGCCCAGACAGGCCCCTCAGAGACATGTTTGGAAAATGAGCTTAGCAGCTAAGTCTTAATCAACAGGGCCATATAAATAATACTCCCATTAGAGTGCCACCTAAGCCTGCTAAGAGAGGGATGAATTTGTCATTTTCAACGTATTAATAACACATACTGAGGAGACAACCGAGTTCTCTCTTCATTAATGCAGGCTAAAATGTTGACAAATGTAAAAAGCAATTTCGGAAAGTCGCTTGTGAAACGGATAGTTCAAGTCCTGAATGCTGATTGGCCACCACAACAGCTATAGCACGTATATGACTGTGCAGCATCTGTAGAATTATTGTTCATTTTCAGGGACGTTATCTTCTAGCAGAAGAATGCCCCTTCAAGGCATTATTTATCATTCAAAGATAAAAAAAATTGTCATCACTTACTCAATCTCATGCTATTTCAAACCTGTATGACTTTTTCTTTCTTTTGTGGAACATAAAAAATAAAATAAAAATAATAAAATAAAATAAATAGAAGATTACATTTTTGTTCTTAATATTTTTAGCATGAAGCAGCAATTTTACGAAAAGAATAAGGCACTTAAGGCTCTGCTGTATTGTGAATATAGTAAAGGGGTTTTTCTACTACATTCTGTCTCTAAAATACCCTTTTTCTGTGGCTATAGTCTCCATTTAAGACTTATATTACAGTATTAATGTCTGTAAATGCATATAATATGAAAATTAATACAAGGATACATTAATTAAAAGTGACAGTAAAGGCATTTAAAATGTTAAAATGTTAAAAGATTTTCATTTAAAATAAAGCAGCACAACTGTTTTCAACATTGATAATAATAAATGTTATATGAGCACCATGTTATAATGTTATAACAGTATATTAGAATGATTTCTGAAGACTGCTGAAAATTCAGTTTTGCCATGACAGAAATAAAATACATTTTAAAATATATACAAATAGAAAAATATTATTTTAAATTGTAAAATATTTTATCATAATTGCTAATTTTTAAAATGCCAAAAAGCCTAATTTAGCATAATGAAATTGCACATCAATGATCATCAAGCCCAATGATGGTGGATCTACATGCTACAAACAAGGAAATTTTCCCAGCAATTTAAAAACATCACAGACTAGTTTTCCTGAAAAATGTCATGAATTCAATTTGTCTTGTCAAAGTCAATTTTACATCTGTGTTGCTGAAAGTGTAAGCATGACTTAAATCATTCCATCACTATCAATTTAGTCTAATCAAATCTAAAGAGCATATTTTAATAGGCAGACTTAAGGGATTTGGACCGAAGCGTTCCTCGCCATCTCTAACTTCTCGCACTGTTGCTTTTCTTTCTTTTCGCCACTCTCCCTCCATCCTCACATCAGCAGGAGGAGGATAATTGATCAATCACACTAATTGAACAGTCTGGCCAGCTAGCTCACAGAAGCAGATGTGCCAATTTGCATTCATTAAGGCAGAGTTGGGTCTTAATCACCGCATGAGCTTTGATTGACAGCACAAACAATTCAATGCAAAGCTCCCAACAAAACAGTAAAATTCAGCTCAGCAGCTATAAAAATACATGCAATTATCTTGTAAAGTGTGCATATTTACAGAAAAAAAATAAAATTCACAAGTCTTACAAGGGCGTTGTAGCACTCGTACCAAAGTGCTCGGATAAAATGACGATTGATTTAACAGCTTTGGCTACATTACTGACATAACACAGAATTGTGTGTTGTGGTGAATGTCCCAAAAATCCCCAGACCCAATGACATCAGCCGTCCCCTCGTGCCCCCCCTGCCTTCAACCAGAGTGATGAATAAAAGTCCCTTATCAAAAATATCTCCCTCCCCCAGTCCCACAGCATAGCCTCATTTCCTTCCTCTCCTCCCCAGACACCGGCTCCTTACTACATCCACATCCACAACCAATAGAAACTGTGAGCGAGCTCTTGTTACGAGCTCAAGAGCTTCTGTACGAACATGAATATGCATAGCATAGCTAATACAGTTGTGCGGCTGTTTGGAGACGCTCATATGCCGAATGCAACTTCAAAGGTTCAGATGAAAGGCAGAGTGACTGCTTTTTGTCCCGTGCTTGTGGTAAAACAATGGTGTTATTCACATGGAACAAAACAGGAATCTCATGGAGAACAGACAGAAGAAGGGCTGACATTTGGGAATGGTCAAGATTTACATATCCTGCGATTCTCGATTATGTCTTTGCCAGGAAATAATTCTCAAAAGAACCAGCTACGAGGACCATTTTCAAAAATTCTGTGAAAATTCATTTTACCCATGAACATTCTTTCATCCTTTAGTATTTTAAATAAAGACAGAATTTATTTTTAGGTCAACTTTCCCTTTCAGCATACAAATTTATCAACTTAACAACAATATGCTTTCTTTGTTGAAATATTCCACTGGTACTACCAGTCTACTGTACTGGTCAGCCTTTGAATATTTCTTCAGGAAAGAAAAAAGCGTTTGTTTTTTAAAACCACACACAACAATGCAAGCCTCTTGTGAAGGCCCAAAAACATTTGCCTGAATCATTCCCTGCTTTGCTTACTATTTGAACCAGGTAAATGACACCTCAGACAACAACCCGAGTATTGCAAAAGGTCAGCTGGCCGTTCACAACAACACACACACCGGTCCGGTTATTTGCAACATGGTGACAGTGGTGGAAAAAAGTCCCACATGTAAATCTAACGAAAGCAAACATATGCCATGTGAATGCAAGTCTGCAGCTTCCACACTTTGCCCAGCATTCAATAGAACGGCTGTTAGCTGGAACCGCTAATGTGTTCAAACCATGATCATTTGGGCTAATGAGAATGGACTGATATCAGCACGGCTGAGTAATGCTGTCGAGAGCATCAAACAGAGGCGAGGGGGTAAAAGGGACAAATGGACGCCACATATCTGCTGTGAACTTGATATCTGATTTCAAGGAATCCTATGTGCACACTGAGAGGCCTGTATTCAGAACACCAGCATAGGGCTACTAAGATTTCATTACCTCCAGTTGGAGAGGAACAAGAGGAAGGATGATTTAATTATTTTAATTACCTGCAGCAGCTTTTTCATTTGGAGCACAAACAGAATTAAATGTGAAAAAAACAGGAACTAAAAGGAATTTCTTTGGACGGGACAACTGTAAAGACTGTATTTTTGCTCATTCATACTATTGTCTTTGTCTGTCTACCTTTTTATTAATTGAAATTGACTTACAGTAAGAGGAAATTCCATAACAAATTAAATTCAAAGGAATTAAAGGAATGTATTGATACAAGTTAAGCTCTATTACCACAGAGAATTATTTCAGTTCGTCTCTTAGTTTGTCAAAACAAGCAAATGTCACGTGTACACGAATACATTTACCCTGCACCAGTATTAACGTTAGTATACAGAGTTTTGAAAGTATAAACAAAACATGAACTGTATGCATGTTAACCTGAGATTAGTGTGATAAAAACAATTTTCATGTAAAGTCAATAAAAACTTACAATTTCCCATTATACGTGCAAAGATACCAGAAAATGATTTATTCACCAGTAAGCCAATTATTATTTTTAAGATATGAGTGATAACTGATAAATGGACAATAGCAGTATTATATCATTATCACTTTGTCTTAATAAATAACAAAAATAAATAAAGAAACAAACAAACAAACACTAAAACTTGAACTGATTTGAAAGTTAAATTTAGGGACCACAACAATATAATGCACATGGAAAATAATTTGCTAAAGACCGCATTTTAAGTATCATAAAGTGTTAGTTTTTAATCATTTTAAGTGAGAATTAGATGACTAAAAATGTAAATGATCATGCACAATTAAGCATTCAATATCGACAATACCAATAATTAAAAAACTCTAATATCATGAGCCCTACGGAAAGTGGTTTCCACTTTTTTTTTAGTAAATTAATGAATCCAAATGATTGTCTGTGCTAACAGCATGTCTCAGATTGCGTCGATAGAGCTTAACTTGTTTTGAACCCAGAACATTCTTTTACCTTTTTCTATTAGAAACACAAACACAGTGAATATGGGTTAAAAATCATCAATATCCTAACTTATGCTTTCACAAAAGGTCAGAGAACTTTGAGGGTCTTCGAAAAGTGAAATGTGTTGGGCTGTGCTTTTATCCACAATCTCTAGACTAAGGTCCATCATACATGAAAAGTCCTTTCAGCTCCACTTCCTTTCACATTCTCTGAGCAATGCAAAAGGTGAGAACAAGGACAAAGTGTGCTAGTGGAGACGCAATACTGTGGAACACCAGTGGTCCTTAAAGACCCCCATGAGCCGCTGAATGGACATGCTGTAACCTCTGAGGAAACGCTCCATCAATCCAGCGCTGCTACTCAGTAAATAAAAGGGCTTGCTTCAGACCCACAGCCTTTGAAAAGGGAGACACAGATGGGATTGCGGCCACTTTTAATCAGACAGAGAAGTGGACAGGATCCACAAAGGGAGATTTCACGCAACGCTTCACCTGTCGCCTGGAGTGTTATTGAAGTTGAACCATGGTGTGGCAGGCGCGCGCACACACACCAAAAACACACATGCACACGCTTATTTTTGCTCAGGCATGGTGATCTCGGTCTAGCGCTCCGGTACCGACTGCGGGCCAGACTTGAGACAAAGTCCATAGCCCTAAGCCTGGTCGTCACACTGTGCCCCACTCACACATCCATCTGTGGAAAGCAATACATCTGTTCCTCTCAATATCCTAACTTATGCTTTCACAAAAGGTCAGAGAACTTTCGCGGTCTTATAAAAGTGAAATGTGTTGGGCTGTGCTATTATACACAATCTCTAGACTAAGGTCCATCATACATAAAAAAGTCGGTTCAACTCCACTTCCTTTCACATTCTCTGAGCAATGCAAAAGGTGAGAACAAGGACAAAGTGTGCTAGTGGAGACGCAATACTGTGGAACACCAGTGGTCCTTAAAGACCCCCATGAGCCGCTGAATGGACATGCTGTAACCTCTGAGGAAACGCTCCATCAATCCTGCGCTGCTACTCAGTAAATAAAAGGGCTTGCTTCAGACCCACAGCCTTTGAAAAGGGAGACACAGATGGGATTGCGGCCACTTTTAATCAGACAGAGAAGTGGACAGGATCCACAAAGGGAGATTTCACGCAACGATTCACCTGTCGCCTGGAGTGTTATTGAAGTTGAACCATCATGCTGCAGGTGCACACACACCAAAAACACACATGTACATGCTACTTTTTGCTCAGGCGTGGTGATCTCGGTCTAGCGCTCCGGTACCGACTGCGGGCCAGACTTGAGACAAAGTCCATAGCCCTAAGCCTGGTCGTCACACTGTGCCCCACTCACACATCCATCTGTGGAAAGCAATACATCTGTTCCTCTGACCACACAAGGTCAGGCCTTTTGCTGCAGATGGTGGTGGCAAGTAGGAATGTGACTTTTGATTTGGCTTCTCACATGGAACAGGAATTTATGCTGGTCAATGAAAAAGCTGCAAAGTACACATTTGTCCTACAGGGCGGAAAAAGGACAAATGAGAAAAAAATGTGCGATTGTTTGTGTGGCATTTATCACTTTAACACAATCTATTTATTTAGATAAGTGCCTCCATGTGAAACACATTTCACCAGAAGAAAAGGCAACAGGAAATGGAAATGAGAGAATGGTGTATCGATTCTTTAAGTAATTGTTTAACTCTTCACCTTTTATGACAAGCTTTTGCATAGCAAAAACAAAAAAGTAAAGGTTCAAATAACACTGGATCTGTTAGAAAGCAGTTTCTATAAAGCTGGACAAACAGTCAGACAGAAGGTTTAGTTCACCCTAAAATGAACAGTAAGTCACCATTTACGCTATGGAAGCATATGTGTAGCAAAATTCAATTTAAAATGCGATATGTAAAATGGCAATGTATTTCTGTATTTTAATTTACATTTTACCGGACATATGTGCAACGATATTAAAACTAGTGTAGGAAATGGCAAATGTAAATTACGTAATTTAATTTTTATTTTCATTTTGCACTAAATATTGCACATGTATGGGAAAATGTCCATTTAAATACAGAAATACATTGCCATTTTACATATTGCATTGCCATTTTGCATATTAGATTTCAAATTGAATTTTGCAACCCATATGCTTCCATATTTCGCACCCTGGTGTTGTTCTAATGCCGTATGACCTTCTTTGTTTTTCGGACCACTAAAGGAGAATAAAAAAAAAAATAATAAAAAAAGCCTGCTCACGCTTGTCCATATAATGGCAGTGATAGTGACCAGCATCAAGATTTACAAAAGATACAATAATATCACAGAATGTTCCCATGCGACACGTGCCATATATTCCAAGTGTTCTGGGGGAATACGATATGGTTTGGTGAAAAACAAACCGTAATTTTAATATATTGTTTAATGAAAATCCTGACCCTGACGTTGGTCTTTTGTGCTCGACTGTGCATTCATGAGATCCTATTATTATATAGTTCACATCTATAGTCTGCAAAATTTGCTACTTAAGCTGTTGTGGTGTTCATTCACATTGTTTCTACAAGTATTGGCAGTGACATAATCTAGAAACAATGTGAATGAACACCACAACAGCTTAAGGAGCAAATTTTGCAAAACACAAAATCTATGTCACTGCCAATACTTTTGGCCACGACTGTACAAAAGCATGCAAGTTGTGAGAAGTAAAGATTAATTAGAAAGAGACATTAAAATACAATCCAAGTACTTTCTTTTCTGATGTGATTATATCTGTTGTGTTCATCTCAAGACGTTATCACTCAAGAAGTTAGTCTTCCTGTCATCTGACAACCAAAGTTCCAGTCTGGATATACTCCGTGAAGAAAGTACACAGATATTTTTTGGGGATTTCTAGGAGATATATTGCATGTTGAATTTTTATTCATCTTGATTTCTTTTGTGTGCTTTTTATGGGTGAATCGAAGTGAACTGTGGCACTAATAGAATGTAATGAACACACAGTCGTGCATAAAAGACCAACAGCCAAGGTCAGGATTTTCATTAAATAATACGTTAAATTTTGGTTTGTTTTTCACCAAATCCTATCATATACCACCAGAAAACTTGGAATAATAGACACGTGTTGCATGGGATCATTCTGTGATACTTTTGCATATTTTTCAAAGCTTGGTGCTGGTTTTCATTTTTGATAAACTATCCCTAGGATGTTCATCTCTGTCTCTCAGTTCTATGCAGTCTGCAAAATATTATCAATGATCAAATTCATTTAAGATCAATTTCAAGAAAACAGTACTGCACCCTAGAGATGAACACTACCCAAAGTAGTGCTGCTTTGGCTAAAATAAATGAAATGGTGAACCCTGTAAATGGGATTTCCCTGCACAAATTTCAGAGTTAGTTTAATAGTTAGGTTGAACTATGTATAGACAACTGAACAGAACCACAATGGAACCCACAATAGTTTATTTTAAGTATTTTCTTTCTTTTTTATTTTCATGTCAATTTCTAAGTAACCAGCAGTAGATGTTGAGCATGGAAAGTCAAGTTGTGCGTGAAGGAGCACAGCCCAACTTAGTCTCTGGCCTTGCAGTGCTGTTTGTATTCTTATTATATGATTTCAACCTCCAGTATCAGGAAGAGGTGGCATGCACCCTTGCGATTGAGGTTAGACTAGCATATTTGCCATTTATATATATGATAAAGTGAATTGTCACTAACTTTAAGTTTTGATATATTTACAGTAGGAAATTTACAAAATATCTTCATGGAACATGATCTTTACTTAATATTCTAATGATTTTTAGCATAAAAGAAAAATACAATGTATTTTTGGCTATTGCTACAAATATCCCCCAGCGACTTAAGACTGGTGTTGTGGTCCAGGGTCACAAATAAGATTACTGTATTGTGAATTACTTGCTAATTGTTAATTGCATTTTAAATGTTTTATAAAAAAAATAAAAAAAACTACAGCTGGCATTTCAGCCAATATGTTCATATAAGGCAATTTTCTGGTCTTTTCTTCAAAAATAAATAAATGTTTTAAAACTCAGATAATGTTGTTTTGTCTTTTCTGTTGTGACTACTGTTATGAAAAAGTATAATATTTTTAATTTTGTAAATTTAAGAGTACGGAATGAAAAGCAGGAATTACAGTATTCCCTGTAAATAACACAGTCTAATACTGTAAAAATAAGTTATATAACAGTATAATACTGTATTTGGTAATTACAGTACAGAACTGTAAATGTTGTTTACAGTAGTAGTCCTGTAAAAATACAGAATGTGGCTGGCAACCCAGTTGCCAGTATTTTACTGTAAATTTACAACAAAAAGTTTTACAGTGTGGCTTTAGCTTCATTATGTTGCTGTTGTAAATGCTTTTAGAAACACAACTGTTTATACATTTAAATATATATATTCTTAATATTTTTATTTTTGTTTTTATGTTTGAGTTTATATATCTATGTCTGAGTAATTCTGATTCTTGAACAGTAAACTTTAAAGTGTCAGCTTTGTGAACATATGTTGATTATGTATCTGCTAGTCACAAAGACTCATGAGCAGCAACCTTTTTATTTTTGGTATGTCATTTGTGTCTCCATGCCGAAAATGGGGGGTGATAGAGAAGGGGTTAAAATTCAGGCTAATACTGATATTGAAGTCAATAAATTTTTTTTTTTTTATGGCCAATAACTAATTACTGTAGCATTTAAAACAATTAAATTGTTTTAAATGCTACAGTTACATCTGAACATTATGTACACAGTGTGAAAATTGTATATATAATTTTCAAAATTTGCTATTAACCCTTTAGGCGCCAGGGATTTTTGGGAAAATGCTGGATTTTGACATCAAGATTTCAAAAGCTTGTGGCTTGAAAGGGCTTAAAGATAGAGATCTACTGTAAATTAGAAAAAATGTTGGGCATGACCGTGTAAATATACTTGTCTAATTTGCATATTATGACGTCATCAGGGGGCGGCC
>NW_015653168.1:351188-352089 GCF_001515625.1 Sinocyclocheilus rhinocerous | reverse complement strand
TAAATTATTACTATATTACTATACTATATAGTAGTAAAACACATGTAAACAGTAGCCTACTTTTTGATCAGTTCATTAGTAATATTCAGAAAATAATAGATATTGAATGGATGTTTGAACTTATTTGCATGTTTTTTTTTTTGTCTTTTTATCCTCATTCCAAATGATCAGAAAAGAGAAAACCAACAATAAAACAGGAGAAAGTACTAAATTATTACTATATTACTCACGCTGAGTGGATTGAGCGCACGGCGGCGCAGATGCGCGAGCTTGTCGAGTGAATATATCTTTCTCACAGACATCACTGGAAAGTTTGTAGTTCGGTCGGATATGTCAAAAAGAAGTAAGTAAAACAATGCACAAGTTACTTAATGGTAGGGAGGGAGGGAGAGAGAGAGCGCGCGCGCACTTCTGTTGTGTGATCTTTATTGATGTTCGCTCATTTAGCACGCATCATTTGGATTAAAACTAAATCGTAAATATAAGACAATTTATAGGGGCATTCACTATAAACGTCATTTATTTTTACCCTTAAGCATACACGACTTTCTGGTGAAAGTGAAACTAACAGCCTGTGTGAAATGTGCTAGGCTGTACTGTACTTGTCCCTCTCATTCTGCACCAGTACAAATACGTGTGCGCGTTGCGCGTGTTTTGCTTGCTTCAAGAGTGTTTCGGCATTATATGAGTGGCTTTGGAAAATAAATCGCTGCACGTTTCAGATGAAAAAAACGCGACTTGTATTTATAAAAATATCACAGCTAGGAGATTTATAGCGAGTGGTTCCCTGCATTTTTTACAGCAAATCGCGTGATTACAGTATACTAAGCCGCTGCAATGGAGCAGCTCTAATGCTATTAAATTAAAGATGATGTAGGCTACCATAGAGAGAGAGAAAAAT
>NW_015653168.1:334605-351016 GCF_001515625.1 Sinocyclocheilus rhinocerous | reverse complement strand
GCACGCTATGAACTGAACTGCTTCCGCATCAATGACACGATAGCTCACTTGCTCTGCTATTTCCTCAAACACTTTGAATAGGAACGTGACGTAATTTTGGTCTAGAATCGAAGTACTACATGTCTGCCATCCATTGGTAGGGAATACAAATTAGACATTACACCATATTAGGAACTACAGTCTATTTGTGGTAAAATAATCCATGTGACATCAGGGGTTCAATCGTAATTTTACACACCACACGGATACGTTGTTTTCATTCAAATCAAAGCGTAAATGCATGGCGCAGCTGACACAGAACAGCATACGCTGTTTGCGTTCAGTGAATACTCTCCAAAATGGTGCTAGGGTGACGCGGAAGAGACGAATTGTTGAATAAAGTCTTTTTTTTTTTTTCTTTGCTTACAAAAATTATTCTCGTAGCTTCGTAAAATTACTGTTGAACCCCTGATTTCACATGAATTATTTTACCGATCTCCTTTCTACGTTTCTGGACGTTGATCATCCAGATGTGTTCTGACGTGTTAATTACATTGCTGTCTATGGGACGGTCAGAGAGCTCTCAGAATGCATCAAAAATATCTTAATTTGTGTTCCCGAAGATGAATGGAGGTCTTACGGTTTTAGAACGACATGAGGGTGAGTAATTAATGACAGAATTTTCATTTTTGGGTGAACTATCCCTTTAAGACATCATACGTTTTAATTTTAAGCACAAATAACTGGAATAAATGTCTAACATCAGTCAATACTAATAAATTATAATAATAATAAAAAACACAAATTATATCCAATCACTAGAGAAACAACGTTTTCAGCTTTCAGTGTAGCCTGATTGCAAATAAAGCAACAACCTTAACAAATCCATTTTGTCAAATCTGTTTTAAAATGAAAAGTTTTGACGAATTTACCCCAATTGAACTAAACAGGAGCTGAAATTGAGTACCTATATTGCAAAAAGCAGCAATATAGATGGCCACAGAGTGGTCTGACTTTTCTTAAAAGGGCTTTGGGTTACTTCCTCCATGTACAATGCTGTTTGATTAATAATATCACTATATGGTATCCTCTTTCACAAAGTCACACTGTACAATATGAGAACACAGGCCTGTGTTTTTATGGATAAAATCAATATTGCTGGGTACTGATATCCTTTGGCTATATCGGTATACTGTATAACTCCTGCACAGATCTTTACATGTGTCTCGATGGAGTCATTCTGCCTTCAACCAGAATCAAAGTCAGCAGCACTTCTGATGGAAGTCCAGGGCTGATATCTCTGCTGCTGGTTTCTCCAGCACTAGCCGGGCAGGGAAAGAGAGTGGAGGCTTCAATAGCTTATTTCTGCTCTGCTTCTTTACGACTGAATCATGGCCACAGAAAGAGAGCTGGCTGTGGGCGATCTCTACAGCTATGAGTAGATGCTGGCCCAATGAGCAGGGACAAGGCTGCTTTGTTGGGGTCCTTCATGCAATGGGTCAGACTCCTCCACAGCGGCCGGAGGGCCGACGTGGGAAAAGCGGCAGCTTGCAACCAGCTTGCGTTCCACATCACTAAACGTCAGAAAGAAATCTGCTGACGTCTGATTGTGTGGATGTACATATCTCTGCATGTGTTTGTGGGTGTCCTACTAGACACTTACAGGATTTAACTAACCCTTTTCACTTTAAAAAGACATCGAAAGGCAATCCACAACAGCAAAGAGGCTCTTTAGTGCTGCACGAGGATGTTTTGCAACATAGAACATAGCGATTTCCCATTCTTTAAAATCACAGAGGGAAAGACATAAAGCTTTGAGAGGGGGCACAGCATCCTCTTTAAAAGCTGTTGTAAAGAGGTAAAGCTGACATGGGGTGGCTGTTACATAAGGGGAGAGTGTGTCCATTCATTTTTAATGCAGGTGAGGGCCCTCTCTGTGCAGGGAAGAGAGCAGATGGGCCGCTGATGGAGAGCTCAAGCCTCGTGGATGGCTCTGTGCATTCTTCTGCAGCTCTGCCATGCAGGTAATTCACCAGCAGTGTCATCAGCATGAATAAAAGATAACTCAGCCCAGCTGACTTCTTTTATGCAGTTTCAGACTTTTTGTTAAGTAAAAGACTTTAAAGGGGTACTTCACCCAAAAATGAAAATTCTGTCATAAATTCTGTTACTCAGCCTCATGTCGTTCTTGTATGAAATTCTTTCTTCTGCACAACACCGTAAAATGTAAGTCAGTGAGGTCCAATATTATATGGACATAAAAAGAAAGACATTTTTCAAAATTTATTTTGTGTTCATACAGGTATAATGTATGGAATGACATGACTTAAAAAATATCTAAAACTGCATAATTACACATAGGATTTTTTTGAACTGCATTGCAATTTTACTTTACATTAGAAAATATCTAGTGCATGAGAATTAATAATATATAAGTACCATGCAGACAACTGAGAATATTTGAAAGCATAAAAAATATTTATGCATCATAAGCCAATTTGTATGTATATTTGATAAAACCATTCAAAAAAATCTTCTGTCCATATTACGGATGCCACACTGACATTTTTAATTTCTATTTAGTAAGGGATTGAGCACTGAATGAATAAAAAAAATATCTAAAATGACATCAGAGAGAGGTTTTGAATGCATTCTTGTTCTTGCTCACTGATTGTCTTGACCTATATAAACTGAAATTTTTACACACTCATTAATTGAGGCAAACATGAATGGTGGACAAAAAAAGGATGTTCTGTGCCATGTTCCCAGTTACATGATCTATACCCCTTTGTCAGTTGCGGTGCTTAAGTACGTCAGGACTTATCAGCGGCTGCAGACGTCCTGAACCCTATCTAAGCACGGATGAGAAGGAAAATGTTATATGCTGTCCAGACATCAGTTTGTCCCCTGTGGCACTATGGGACACACATGCTGAACATTTGTGCATAGATAATTTCTGAACTTCAAGCTACAACTGACTGATGAACTAGATATTGATAAAAGGCTAAATATTCTGAGGGAATTACTGTCTCATATTTTGATACAAAGAGGTAGTCAAATTGTGAAACAAATAGATTGACCCCAAAAAGTATTTGGACTTTGTACATTACATAATAAAATATCACACCATGAGATTAACTTATGTCATACATTAAAAAAAATATAATAAAATAAAATCATATTGGGCCACTTAAAAGCAAAAGTAAAGTAAAAATTGTTACAAGATGTAAAAATATTTCTGAGAAAAGCTCTAGCCAAATATATTTGAAGGCGTCACTTGGTTTGATGTTGTGTTACCTAATTCAATAAGTCAAACATTTTAAAATGTGATGTCAATGTCCAAAATTGTCCAATTATTTTTTGTAGCCATAGTACATCTGAAATTACATTACAGTAAATGGAAAAATCATTCAATCATTAAAGATTGTTTGTTACAGGACTCAGAAGTAGGCCACACTCACCTCTACAATGTCAGAGTTGGTTCTGCTCTCGTGGGGTTCGTTGTATTCTGTGTACTTAAGTAGGACTTTGTCCATGTCAGTGCTGGCATACTGAAAGAGTTTGTTCGAGCTGTTGAATATGATCAGGGCAATCTCACAGTCACACAACACGCTGAGCTCGTAAGCTTTCTTCATCAAACCAAACTTCCGTTTTGTGAAGGTAACCTGTGAAAAAAACAGAGAAAATAAGAATGCTCAGTAAAATGTTAACACAGATACACCACAATATTTGCCTTCTTATTAGTACATAGAAAGTCAATCAAGATTATCTCTAGAGAATACAGAGGAAAATACCATACTGTTGTAGTTCATTAGCCCAACAATTAATAACAATAAAAAAGGAAATCTCATTAATGTTCCATGTTCACAACAAGTTATGCTCTACTGACAACATTTGTGGCAAACCATAGAAAATAATTTTAAGTAAAAAAAAAAACATATACAAATCAGGGACTTGCAGTCCAAAAACTACTATACTATACATTGTATACATGTATTACTATACATTTCCTTGTCATTTGAAATGTAACAAAGCTTACATAAAAAATGTTGGTAATATGTCTATAAATGATTTATTTGCCAAATGACAGTCATTTTCTGTAAATTTGTGCCAGGATGGAATTTGGTTGAGCGGATACATAATAGCTTTGGCACCTACTCTCTATTGTCATGAATCGTCATTACTGTTGCGCATTCTCATTGGTCTGTTGGAATGTGGGTGATTTCATGCACAAGAAAAGCTGTCCGTAATTTGCTCACACAAGTGGAAAAATGTGCTGTTGCTGCTAGATCCCGGTCACCAAAAATCATATTGTATTTGATGCAAAACTAACATGACTAAATCATATGAAAAAAAAAAGTAACTGTATATTTTCCTGAATCAAGTTCACTGAAAACATATCTTCTTATATTTTTGGCCTAGACTAAGCATGTTGAAGGTATACATGTTTTTTGGCAACATGCTTGAGCAAACTAATTAAAATGAAAATATTAATATTAAATTAAAGAGGAATATATTTGGGGGGAGGCGTAGCACTACCTGGTTAAAGAAGTCACAGCTTATTTATATAATAACAGTAATAGTGTTAAAAAAGGGACGGATAAAAGTCATTGTTTGATAGGAACTCAGGACATCCCTTTAATAGAAAGCTAACAAATACTCAAACTATAACTTTAAATCACAGATCAAAATAATTGTGGTTGAGACCCTTACAATGGTTTTGGACTGTCTATCGGGATCTGATAAAGTCTAATTGTTTTAGTGGTCTCCATCTATCCTGGGCCATGTTACTGTGAGATAATGAGTCAAGCAGACAGCAGAGCTGCCACACTGATGTCATGGCAGGTCAGACAGAAGGTCAGCGTGAGGAAAGCAACAGAGGCTCCACAGCCTGTGCAATCAGCCCATTAGGGAGACAGCGGGCTCCATCACTCCTGCCTGCATCCTCTGACAGCCTCTTCCTGCAGGGCCATCGCTGTAACACGAGCCGGCATATACACTTCTGCAGGTCGCACATACACGCCCATAACTATCTGACTTTTCTAGAGATGACCAGCCATTAAGCACCAAGCTATACGCCTTTCTTTTGATCCAGCTCTACATTGAGCCAAGCCAAGCATGTGTCCTATTATCCATGAGAAGCTCATTCAGGATCCTTCAAAAGCCTGAAAATGAATTATGCATTTGTTCAGCTCTCATGTTTAACAAGTGTTGTACATCGGAGATAGCAGCAGATTTACTTTCATAATATGGAAGCGTCAGAACAACATCATGGACGAGCATATGAACACTCAAAATGAGCAGGATGTGTCGTGCACATGGCAAAACTTACAGAGATGCCATGGAAAGCTGTGCCTAGGGCGAAAAGAAGTTGGAGAGCGTGAGCATGCGACGGAGAGGGGGAGAGAGAGAGAGCTGTATGATTACTTCCGCCAATTTCACTGACCTACAAAGCAGAGCTGAGCAGATGAGCTGGCTTTGTTCAACTTTAATTGGTCACAGCTTGCAGAAACCCTAATTTCAAATGGTACAATGCAATATAATCCAATGAGCAACACACTATCTCTGAATCCATACTGTTTTCTGTCCAACTGTATAGGTGGAGTGTTACATGTTCTGCATTACAGGTGATTACAATGCTTAATTGTGTTTTCAGAAGAACAAAACATTTGGAAACTTGATTTAAGCAATTAATGCATAAAAAGACATATATCATGTCATTATGAGGTAATCAAAGTATAACAAGAATTAGAATTAGAACACAGGATAAAACATACATATTTTATGCTGCATTTACTTTATCAAATATAAAATCAGTAATGTGCAAAATGCAATAATACTGTGAAATATTATTGCAATATACAATAACTGTTTTCTATTTTACTATATTTTAAACTGTAATTTATCTCTTTAATGACAAAGCTGAATTTTCAGCATTCATTACTTCAGTCTTCAATATCACATGATTCTTCAGAAATCATTTAAATATGCTGACTTTGTGCTAGAGGAACATTTCTTATCATCAATGTTGAAAACAGTTGTATAATACATAAATGCTCAATAAATAAATGCTGTATAATATTTCTGTGGACACTCTCTGATAATTTTTATTCAGGATACTCTGATAAATAGAAAGTTTAAAGAACAGCATTTATTTGAAACATATATATAAGCAATATGTATGCATGCATGTGTATAAAAACGCATACTGTACATTATACAAGCATGCCACACTTCACAAGACTGCTGTTGCTGCTTAAAATTCCATGACAGCTACCAAGTAACTGTTGAACCAAATCAAATCGCACAGGACATATGTTATGTTGATACACATTCATCTAAATCCATTCAACCTCCAATGACATGAGGCAATGACACACAGCAGCTTTCATTATCAATAAACGGGAAGTGAATAGAGTGTGCTGGTGAAGCAGGACTGTATACCTGAGCAGTCCAGGGAGAATAGTAAGTTAAGCTCAGGCAGACAGCAGTGTGAATTCCCAGAGCCACAGAGAGCAGCTCCCTCCCAGCTGTCATTAGATTCCTCTTGCCTCTATTGCAGAGCAAACACAAGGCAAAGCAGCCTCTAAAATCTCTCTGGACAAGCCTTTTCCAAGTATATCATCATTAAATGCTCATTCCTACCGTAAATGGCAGATTTAATTGTGCAACTTAATAGTGGAAAAAGAGATGGGAACCATAGTCCAAATAGGTGGCATAGTTCAGGTTGAAATTGACCTCTGAGGCAGCAGAAGAAAATGTCACCTTTAGTACGGGACGGGCCCTGCTGTACGGTGTGTGTGGTGACATTGTTCCACTCCATTTCTGTTCAGGGCACTCAGAGTAGACGCTTGCTGACCCAGAGTAATGATTTATTCCAGCTGCAGTGCAGGACATTGTCACAGATGTATAGACACACATAAAACCATTCACACTCAAACAAGAGCTTTTAACTTCATAACTTATCATAAAAAGAGCAATTATACTCTTCTCAGCCTTGGGCAGCACAATACACGTCTGTGACTGCAGTGATGACAAACACAGTTGTCATCTGTACGATAAGTACAGTGTACCAGCCATAGTATCAGAATGCCACAAATAAGCACTCTAGCTTCAACCAGGGCTTTTGGGTGAGTCCCCAAACAACACCCCTAGTCTATTGGGTCACTGCTGAGCCAGTGAAAAGCCATAGAGAGATCTGAGGTCACTGGGGCTTTTTTCCCACTAGCTTACAGAGAAACACACTCACACAGCAGTTGGGCTAGCGTGTGACTGATTTCAGACTTTTTGTGTTCCAGTTCTACATTACTGTAATATACTGACCTAGTTATTGTCATATGAGTTAAGGCTGCACAATTAACTGAAATTAAACCGAAATCTCGATATGGCTTAGTGTGATTATCAAATCACAAAGGCTGTGGTTTAAGTAAATAAATATACAGTATGCACTGCATTTTTCAGAGTGAAGAGCAGCACTGTGTTCTTTTACATGTAAGCAGCTCATGTTTTCAGTGTCTCAGAGCTGCTCGGTTCACAGCAAATGCTGCTCCACACAAACTCATCTATGCATCTGCTCTGAGTTTGGGTTGTTTATAATGTGCATTTGGGAACGCAACATGCCCCAACATCTTCCCATACTTGTAATGAGAAGCGCTTCTAAACCAGCTGTTGTCAACAAAAGAGAAGTTTTTTCCGCGTGGTTTAACATTTGAAACATACTGTATACTGTGTTTTTTTATTATTATGATATTATTTTTTCTTAACTATTTTACAATAAAATGTTACACTAGTAATATTTCTTATTTTGTTGAATTTTTTTTTTTTTTGTTATTTAGACAGCCCTAATATCAGCCATAGATATAAGAATATCAACTGCTATGCTTGGCAATAGCACAAAAAACATATTGGTGAGAATATCCATTCCACAAACAGATCTCGAAAGCACTTCAACACAGCACCCAGAGAAACTAAAGTGTGAGGAAGTGATGTTATGAGTCATGTTTTGTGCTCCAAACTTCTCTTTGTTCCCTCCAACTTGTGGCAGTCTTTGATAAGGTCATTCTATCCCAGCCATCCAGTAATTATATTAGCATTTCTCATCTAATTGTACAGCAGGAATAAGAACGTTGACCTTTTCACAACTTTTTCAGCATATCAGGTAGTAGCTTGGGTACTCATTCTGCTCTGCCATCATCTCTTCCATGTTTTATCTCTTACTTTTCTCAGGATGTCCTCTTTTTGCTGCCAGCGCACTGGGCCGACTCGTATACCTCTGGGCATTGTGGCTTCTAAAGAATTTCAAGATACTAGTGAATCAAAGCAAATGAGGATGTGTGTAAGTAAAAATAAACCCTTGCTCCCATAAAAGAGGAAATGGGCAATATGTGTGGGTGAAAAGTGTTGAGTAATGCATTTACGTGACCATAATCTTAAGGAATTCCTTGTTGTGGGTCGTGGTGAGACAAACTAGATAATGAGGAAATTCACCCACGTAGTTGAAGCCTATGCGAATATGTTTACATCTGTATGTGTTTGTTTCACCTCAGAAAAATGACAAGGTCTGGCTTGTCAGTCAAAGACTCCATCACAGGCTGTCCTTAGGGAGGGGAGTCAACAGGAAAAACAAGCCATGTAGGCCTGTAATGTTTTCTGGCATTGGAGGTGATGCCTCTTATATCGAATTGGAGCATGGTAAGGGACCAAGTGTGACATATCATTGAAAGCAGCATGTCAGCTTCAATGATCTCGATAACAAACGGCAGGAGGTCTATGAAGTCCAGAGAAAGTCTCTGCCATAGCACCAGCTGGCAGAGTGACCCAAGCCCCCTGGCTCCCGCTTCCCAGCAAAGAGCACTCAGGCCTGGGAGACAGGCAGCAGTCCCTCCCTCCTGTCCGGCTGGATCAGCTTTCACAGGACGCAGAGGAAGCCCTGGATCCACAGTTCACTGCTGGGTTCTGAGCATTTGAGTACCCAAAGGGCAGGGCCAGCCAGCTGGGACAGAGCCAGTGTGACCTTCTAATTAGACTGATCTCTATGCATTTATCTCTCACCCTCATTCACGACATGAACTTCAACTGTGATAATTGGCCTCTTACATTCCGTTCAAAGTCAGCTATCCAAGCAATTAAGACAAAACAAGCTAGAAAAAAAACGTATTTCAAATTATTTGTATTCGAGTATTGAATATTCGTATTTTTCAAATGTACTTGAATGCAATGTGATTCCATAACCCAGTGAGATGCCTATAAAGACAGAATTTTAAAGCATCGATCAAGCAAAAGCTGTTCATAAATGTATGTAATATGGCTGGGCGATATGGGCAAAAATTAATATTTCTGTATTTTTTGGCCGATTTGTGATATACGGTATACATCTCTGTATTTTCGTTTTTGTATTTGGATTAAAAAAAAACTGTATTTAATATATATATATTTTCCTTACCGCCCAATGTTGTCCAACAAAACAATACATACAGTATTAAAGGCTATGAAAACAAATAAAGTGAATGTAACCATGTGAACAAAAGCACAGAGTTGTGTTAGGCTATTTTGATTACCCTATTACAGTCACTTTACAGTCAGTGCTACCATAAAAATAGACTTACTTGTAGGTTTGAAGTTCTACATGTCACATTTATTGTCCAACTACAAATATTTCAGCGAAATGTATATTTTAGTCAGAATTATTGCGATCTTATTTAATTGGGCTCTTGTCTGTTTGGCACGCATGCGCGCGGTGGCGCTCATTCACTGAAGTCTGTAAAGTTTAGCGGAGAATCCCAAAGCAGAAGGCTCATGCACTTCTGACAGAAAAATGGAAATATTTCCATGGCTTTCTAACATTTACAGAGGGAGAATATACCTGTGAAATGTAAGTTATGCATTCAGGAAGACAGCACATCTCAAACACATTAAACAGCGCGAGTAGCCTAGTGTCTCTGTCAGCGGCACACGCAGCCTTTCTGTCCAAGCATCTGACGGGCCGAGCTGCTTAAACTAACATGCGAAACGAAACTAAACTACAGTGGGTACGGAAAGTATTCAGACCCCCTTAAATTTTTCACTCTTTGTTATATTGCAGCCATTTGCTAAAATCATTTAAGTTAATTTTTTTTCACTGTCTTACCAGTTTTTAAAGGCCTTAATATGAAGCTTGTCACATGTTTAGAACAAATTGGATTATGCACCTTCTCCGCAGCAGCTCAGTCTGTGTCCTCCGCTATATTTTCAGATGCGCTCGTATCAAACTACTGTATATCAATATAAATGGTTTGCCTCATATCAAATCGCTTATAAAGAAAATATCGATATATCGTACAAACTCGATATATCGCCCAGCCCTAGTACGTAACTTAATTACGCTGCTGTCTCAAATACATTTTGGGAAAATTTCAAAGCAAAATTGTTTTCATGAAGAAGGCAGACACAGAAAGCGTCTATAACCAGCTTGATGAAATATATATACAGTATAATACATATATTTATAATCATAATTAAATGACACATCCAATAGCTTTATAATTGATTGATTTAACTGACTGATTTATCAAATAAAATCAATGATGTTATACAAAACGTTGATTATAAATTAATATACTTATTACAAACAAATATATAATGAATCTATTAATAAATAAATAACCGCTCACTAGATTTTGGAACAGAGCTCTTGTTTAGTTTCTTGAATGAATAATGAGGCCAACAGGCTTGACAGGATAAAAAATCAATGACCAGATTCTTTCGGATATAAAGATCATCTGCATTGCTAAGATTTTTCATTTTCTGTTGTTGATGTTCTGCCACCACCATGAATAACTGAAGGGAGGTGGGTGGAGTTTTCATTGTTCAGAGCATTTCATTGTTGTTGTCATCAAACATGAATTACAGACAGAAAACCACCCACATTATTTCCCCTTACAAACCTACAGCTATACTCTAATGCAGTTAAACCAAAAACAAAACTCCCTTTGCTTCAAATAATCCACTTTAACTGAAATTACAGCCTATCATTTAAGGACGCCCAATATTGGAAAGGGCACAGTAAGTGAATGTCATCTTTTTTTTTTTTACTGAAACCTTTTTTTCACTCCCTGGTTTCTAAACCATGTTTTCATCATTAAAGAATAATGGTGTTCTCTCAAAACCTTTTAGGAGACAGAGAAGAAGAGGAGTCCGATAAAATGGAAGGATGTGCATCACTTTTTTCCGGCTAAAAAAAATAAAAAAAATAAGAGGGATGAAAAACGAAGAGCGTGAGGCTCGGCACTCCTGAACATGTGATGTGCGGAAGCAAAAGTAAGCCAAAGCAAGGGCGGGCGACACTCCACCCAGCAGTGAAATCATCAAACTTTTAATGACTTGGGTAATTACCCCTAGTGAGCCTGCTTAATGGCGTACAGCGGACGTCGTTAGGCACAGAGGTCCAAACGCACACACTGGCACACAAACGCAGCTGTGAGAGAACATGTCGACTGTATGGAAACAAAGCCAAAAGGTACCTGATGAAATCGCGTGCGACAATTTTTCTCTTTCGGCTTAACAAGGAGTTTTCCTGTGCGTGCTTTTGCAGAACTCTTCCCTTGAGTCTTTACACTAGTGTTCACGATAATACTTTCCATCCTCTGTGAATCAAAGAGCTGTCACAACACAATCAGAGCTACAATGGAGTGATGCTGTTTTCACACTGACAGGCAGCACTCATTAGGGTCCTTTGAGACCATCACTGTAATGATAAGTTTTCTACTAGGGGAGTAATTCAAAAGCATGTTACTACCGCAATCACATGAGACAGGTGTACGACATCATCAGGACAAATAATTACAGGCTTAAAGAGCCGTAGAGGAAATCAGAGCTTGTACCGAGTGGACGACGGACAGGTGGAGAGCGAGAGGGAGGGGGAGGTTCAGGATCATTCTGTCCTCCTGCGCTATTATGGCAGTCGTCCCCCTTTCACAGCTTTGCAATTAGCATGTCAGCCTGAGCTGTTCAGTGAGGCTCACCAAATCCTCTCCTCTTCTTCTCCTTTCGCTGTCATTCCTTCCTCCTCCTACAGGCCGCACTTAAGGGGCTTTTGGTGGAAAGCTCCAGAAGGACAGGGCTGCATGCATGACAGGACCTCCAGTTCCTCCATATTTCATAAAGTGTGATCGTGCTGCCGAATGAGAGCCGAGACGCTCTGTCTTCATTCTCAAAAAATTATGCATTCATATCTCTTTCTTCCACTGATGGGACTCAATCAATGCTTGAATTGACGTTTGTTGTGTGTTCAGACTTTTTCCTGGTGAGTTTCCTGGCGAATCAATCGAAGAGCTGGATCTGACGCTCACCAAGATCTTCCAAACCCCTCGGGGGTGAATAATATTGCAGGATACGTGTACAATGAACATCCCGCGGCTTGCCTCTGAACCTATTGTTTTGACAGATACTGCAATTGCGGACCTCTCGACCCCCGCTACGCTCTTCTAAATAAATCCTGATAGGTCAACAGGCTTTCCAGAGCCCTTCTCATAATGATACGAGATGCCCCTGCTGAAGCCCGTGCTGCATGCAGTACCGCCACTGTGTTTAATTAGGCCACTTAAGGCATTCTCTCATTCTAATGCAATGAATAAAGATAGCTCCCGGCACAGCCGCGCAGATAAGGATTTTAATTGTCTTCTTTCAGCGGGCCCAGTATGCTAATGGCCATCTCCCCAGGGTGAGGAGAGCACCCTAGAGCGAGCTGGAGACTGGCTTCACGCTAGCGAAGGGGAAGAACTTTGTGTGAATGCACGCAAATGCTCGAATAAAGGGCTTACATCTTTCTCCATTTGTCTCCAAAAACTTTCTGCTGAGCAAGTCGACCACACTCACGGCTGAGCCTGTGCGCCACTGATAACTGCTCTCTCCAATGAGTGCCGTGAAATTCGGATTCTGACGGACAAGAGTGCTATTAATTACCGTGCGGTGTATTGTCTCTCGTGCTTACGTGTTATATGGCAATAACAATGGAGAAAAGAAAAGGCGGTATTGTGATATGTTTAAAGTTTTGAGCCACAGCGAGTATGAATTCTTGAAGGGGTCACCCAAAAATTATGTACCCCCCCTCGTGTCCTTCCAAACATGTATGTGTTTTTTTCTTCAGTGGAACACAAAAAATATTCTAACGCTGCAACACACGACAAAAAGGTATTTGCGACGAGTAACAGCAGATTCTATTTCTGCGGCATCGCTGGAGCAATGTCATACAAACTAAATTTGGATGAACTATCCCATTAATATCGGTTGAATATAATACACTGAATCAAATAAACAGCCAGTCACAAAGTGATTATACAGTAACTTTCTCTTCTTTTTCCTGATTCTTTCTGCCCTCTCTTGCTTTTTATTTTTTCTTTTATTTTTGCTGATGTTGTAAGCCGGGGCAGATAGTGCAGATGCTGATGTTTCTAGTAGACATCTTCTCTTTGCCTGCCTTCCTATTTGGATCCCACCCAGGACCTGGTGTTATGCTGATAATTGGCCTGTCCTGTAAATTCGAGTTTCTCACTTGGCTGAACTGCTACCTCCACAGTAACTGTCAGAGAGGTGGGAGGAGAGCTGGGGGCAAGGAGGGAGGAGGGCACGGGCTGTTATGTTATCACCCTCAGGAGAGTGAGCAAAACCTCAATTAGCTTTCCGTGAGCATGGCAAGAAAGTTATTTCACCGACGAGACAGTGCAAATGATATTTTAAGCGGGTGTGAATGGGTGCATCAAGTCTAACTGAAGAGACGTGGACTGACGGCTGACGCATACTTTTTTCATTATCAAATCATTTAACATGACAAATGGAGTGGGCTTCCCCTTTCAAACGGACATTAGACATGCCATGTATGTTTGAACGGAACTGTACGTGCCCCACATCTGTTTTGTATGTGTGTTTTCCCTTCTCTGCAACGACAGTGACCAGACAGGACTGTGTTATGTTATTTATATTTAGCGCGAGTAGACAAGGGTGAATTCCAGTCTGTCTCTGTCGCTGGCCAGATCATTGGCACTTTTCTGAGGAAAGGACAGGAAAATAGAGAGAGAGACAGAAGCAGAAAGAGGAAGATGGAGAGAGAGAAGGGCACAGCGCGTCCCACTGTTCCTCATTGTAATGAGAGGGTGCCGTGGTGCAGTGGATGCTCCTAATTACTACCAAGCAGCTGCAACCGCAGGGAGGAACGGGTCCTGCCGGGCCCCAGCACAAATCCACCAGTGTGGAGAGAGCGAGAAAGAGAAATAACGAGAGAGAGAGAGAGAGAGAGAGAGAGAAAAGAAAATAGGGCATTATTTCTACTTTGAACACGTGTTGATTACATTAGCAAGATATTGGAATGTTCTCTTGACAGTGAACACTGGCTGGGAGATTTATTTTTTGTTCAATGTATAATTCCACCTCCCTCTCTCCATAATTTTCTGTTCTCATTGTACTGTCCTCTATGATACATTTTTATTTTTAATCTAACAAAATATACCTTCTCATTGAAAACAACAGATGCCCAGTTGTCAGCTCCTTTCTGAAGAACGAAGACAATGTTGCCAGGCAACACAGCCAGCTCCTCTTTGGTCTCAGGGTAAAACTCATAGAGAACAGTGTGTGGCTCACCTTCAAATACCCTGATGATAATGACATTTATGTAAAACAAGAGGACAAAACAATACAAAAACTCTATAAACTGCAAATATATTTCAGCTCTAAAGAGTTAAGGTTAAGATCCATTAAATATTGTTCTATAAATATATATGTCCATGACGCTAAACTAGTCTTACCTTAGTACTTCTGGGACTTTTGGTGTAGATGGAACATTGTCAACCTAACAATACACAAATTAAAGTAATGCCCTGTGGTCATTAAAATGACAGTTTTGAACATTAGATTATCATTAACATAGTCTTCAAACCTCTCTCTGTTATGCTTATTTTGTTCTTATGTTAACATGTTAAGAACTTCATTACTTACTTGAGGCTGAAGTGGAGCAAACCCAGAAAAGTCATCTGCGGGTACAATAGAAGATACAACCTATAAATAAAAAACAATTTACTGGCCAAACAGAAAAGGGATCTCTTCAGTAACATTGCACACTGTATTGATGTGATAATGGGGATGGTGGGTACCTTGGCTTTTCCAAGATAGTCCTTTTTCTCCAGCTCTGCCACATAGTTCTTATTGGGTTTGAACAGCAGCCCTGAATCTCTACCAAAGGAAAGAGCTTCTGCTACTGAAAAGAGGAAATCACAGTGTTTATCAATTTTAAAACAACACATCAAGACAATAACCACATACAGTTCAAGCTGTTTTGCACTATGCTCATCAGTGTAATATAACAGAGTTTTTTTTTGTTTTTTTTTAGATTTGTTTATTCATTTTTCAAATAACGGTATGCTGGTGCAACAATTTTAAAATGTCATTAATTTGTCATTAAAATTCTTACAAAGAATGTCACAAGAAGTACAAGGATGTAGAAGGATGACTGGTGACTAGTAGAAGTCATCTGTCTTGTAAATTTTGCCCCTCCTGCAGTTTACACAACTTCCCACAAAACCTACCCAGAAGCAGTTAATATGCAACATCAAATTTCACCAATTTCTAATTAGGAAAACTGCAATATGTTACAAAACAACAATATGCTAACAATTATTTTGAGATAATCTTCAGAACTGGCTTTATATCACTGCAAAAACTGCAAAATTATTCAGTGATTTCTGTTTAAAATTGTAGGATGGATAATTATGTTATGTGGAACAACTTTAGCAGTTACATACCAGTATGGCTTCCAGAGCATGGTCAATATGGCTGAACTTGTCATCTGCCCTCAGGCTCAGTGCAGTAAGAAGATTCTCTTGAGCTCTCTCCCATTTTCCCAACTGAGCCTGTACTACTCCTATGTTGTGCAGCACCTAAATCGCATATGACAAAATGACCATATCAGAGAGTGGACTGATTTGACTTAACCCATCAAGTGTGTCACTGCGAATAAATCAATCATTCACACTACTCACTCTTGGAATAACTGAGTCACTCACACCACAACTATTAAGGAATAAAACCAATAAAGGTAAAAAAAACAAGATTCTGTGCACATAAAATGTTCAATGTGTGGCACATCCCTGGTCTTACCTCACAAGCATAGAGTTTCTATCTCAGCCCTAGAGGTTTGTAATCTATTAGCTGATTTCCTCGTAACTGCTTAAACGCCTGCTGGAAAACCTGAAGATACAATTATGAACATTTTAATAAAGTGTCAAGACATTTCTTCCGAAGAGACAGTATGTGGCGTTTTGTAGTCCCCTCTATAAGAACACTTGAACTATCTGAGTGGCGTAAAATATTTCTTAATGAAGAGATGGTAATGGCTTTACCTTTCCTTTTTGTACAATGTAACTCCTCTCTGAAAAAAGGCAGCAGCCAGGTGCTCATCTTTGCCAAT
>NW_015653168.1:322798-333002 GCF_001515625.1 Sinocyclocheilus rhinocerous | reverse complement strand
CACATCTGTTTTGTATGTGTGTTTTCCCTTCTCTGCAACGACAGTGACCAGACAGGACTGTGTTATGTTATTTATATTTAGCGCGAGTAGACAAGGGTGAATTCCAGTCTGTCTCTGTCGCTGGCCAGATCATTGGCACTTTTCTGAGGAAAGGACAGGAAAATAGAGAGAGAGACAGAAGCAGAAAGAGGAAGATGGAGAGAGAGAAGGGCACAGCGCGTCCCACTGTTCCTCATTGTAATGAGAGGGTGCCGTGGTGCAGTGGATGCTCCTAATTACTACCAAGCAGCTGCAACCGCAGGGAGGAACGGGTCCTGCCGGGCCCCAGCACAAATCCACCAGTGTGGAGAGAGCGAGAAAGAGAAATAACGAGAGAGAGAGAGAGAGAGAGAGAGAGAGAGAGAGAGGGGAAAAAGGGAGAGGCCTATAGTCGCCCCACTTCACCCCAGTCACCCCTTGCTCCGTGTCGCTGCCACACTGACTGGCTCGCACCAGCTCTGTCTGCCTCATCAGCTTCTCCGGACCAAAATTTCAGGGTGGTGTGTGGGAGCCGCGTCTGTAAATATGGCTGGAAATGTGTCCCAGTCCCTTTTTATGGCTCTTGCTGTGTGTCTATCCAGGAATGCTGGGACAACATGTTTAGCCAATGAACAGATGGCCCAAACTAAGCAATAATTAAATAGGTCTTTCGGGCCTGTTGTGTTTGCTGTGTACAAGATCATGAAGGCATTCAAGTTCTATTGAATCTATCACCATTACTCTTCTAGTTTTTGGTGTCACATGACCTTTCAGAAATCATTCTAATGTACTGATTTGCTCAAGAAACATTTGTTATAGTTATCAGTGGTTGTGCAGCTTAACATTTTTGTGGGTACATTTTTTCAGGATTTGTTGATGAAGAGAAAGTTCAAAAGAACAGCATTTATATAGAAATCCTTTTAAACTTCATTAACATCTTTACTGCCACTTATTAACTATTAAATGCATCCTTGCTAAATAAAAGTATTAATTTCTTTAAAGAAATTGTTTTTAAATCTTACTGACCCCAAACTTTTTGAATGGAAGTGTAAGTATCCTCAATTTGACTCTAAGCTATATATTTACTATCAAAAACTAGAAAAATAAATCTATATAAAAAAATCTAAATTAAAATACAGACATTTTTCTGTCTCTGGGTTTCAAATGCTCCAAATAAAGGATGCACAAATATTAAAAATGCAGGCTGATATGGCTGATTAAGTTATATATGGCCAATATTAAAATCCATTTTGTCTAAATAAATTAAACACTGAAAACCTACTTTTTATAAGCTACAAGGGAATTTAGGAATCACAATATTATATTTTACATAACGAAAAATGGATATTCGTTTTGAGTTTTACTAAAGATTACATTTATCAGTGTTATTAAAAAATAACTTTGACAGCAAAGGTAATCTAAATGTCAAAATAGAGGATACAATAAATAAAAAGTCTGTAATATCAATCAATAATCAATTTGGTAGCAATATATTATGTATGCCTCGTTCCAAATGTCAAAAAATGCTTTTTAGCTAGCATCTCACTAGGTTCCGAGACATACATACAGTAGATACTGTGGGAATAAATGAAGGATGATGTGTAAAGGAGCTACTGACCTGCCGGTTCCTCTCATCCATGATCCGTGTGATCTGTATCTTCTTCCGTCCCATCTTGGCGTCCTGCTTGGTCTCTCTGACACCCCGAGAATATCAGAAAAACACGAGAGTTTGTCTGCCTTCACTCCCCTAGCACATTGTACTTCACTCTTTCTTCTCGAGTCTTTGTCTCTCACTCTCTTTCTTTCTGCGTCTTTTTCTTCAGGTGTCCACACCACGATCTGTGAAACAGAATGAGAGTGAGAAAAAGAGACAAAAAGAGAGAAAACACGTAAAAAAAAATGTGCAAAACTCAAAAGAGGAGGTCTGATGCAGATGAAAGTGACTAAATGCTAAATTTTCCACTGCCTGATACATGCAGGAAGGATATAAGACGGAGACCCACAATGATTTCTTATCTTCACACCTGCTTCCCTTCAACAGCTGGAGATCGGCCCACTCACAAGACATTTATCATTAGCCTCAAATTCTAAAACGCTGTATAGTGGATCTGTAATTGTGATGCTCATTCACCCAATTTTTCTATTTAGATTACCACTGTTGATCTCTAACACTGAATTAAGGTCATTGCACAATTTCGTCTGAAATTTTCGCACGTTAAAAAATAAATACGACCTCACGCTGTAACAATTACGTTTACACACTGCCTCTGAAACTTTCGTCCGTCATAAAAAAAATTGGATCAGGTTCGTTGTTTTTTTTCCGCAAATACAAAAAAAAATGCATACGAAAATGTTGGACTCTTTAATCAATCCTAATAGTTAAAATTGTAAAATTATACTTTATATTACATTACAGTGAATGTAATGCAATCTTAATAATGTTGTGATGCCAACATCACATATCACTTCTCTTTACATACCCTACAAAAACATCTACGCAATCCTATCTTTCAAATGCTCCATCAGAGTTTTCTCTCAACTGTAGACTCCCTAAAACAATATTTAATAAGCATCATAATGGCGTCCTGTGGCTGATTGACAGCTATGTGGCAGACAGTTAACTGAATGAAAGTAAGCAGACTAATAAGCAAAGACAAAAAACTTGTGGATGCTTCCTGCTGACTTCAGGCTTAAAGAGAAGCAAGCCTTAGCAGATAAGCCAATATGCCACCAATAAGCGGGTCATAAAGTCATCTGTCTGGTTTCAGAATGCACACGGTGCATAAAGTCTCTTTGGTCATCTCGCCCTGTTTTCTTTACTCGTTTCCCTCCTTCCCACGTATCTCTCTGTCTGCATCTCTCTCTAAAACAACCTGGGACAAAAGCACACACACCTTGCCTCTGCACAGCGTCTCAGGAGACAGCAAGTAGGCCTCATTCTCCCTCTCATAACCCCGGCTGCTGCCAGCTCTCGCTCCTAAGATGATTAAGAGTGCACCCAGTCTCGGGCTGACATTAGTTTAAATCCTCTGGGCCAGATGAGGCAATTCACACGTGAGAGAGAGCGTGGAAGCCAAGTCAAGAAGGTTCAGAGCACAGTTTGCCCCCGGGGAGCGCACGAGTCGCCCCCTCTCCCACTTCTGTCCCTGTCTCCCCTTGCTAACCTGCCCACAAAGAGCCGGCTACCTCTCAGAGGAAGCATTCATCATCTCCGTCCAGCATGGACACAGATGAACACGTAAATAGAAAATGCCTATGTAACCACATCTCACATCTGAAGAGACGCTGAGGGAGGGCAGAAACTCTCTCCTCCGGAGAGGCCGAAAGAGCGCCACACGCTTTGTAGCCGCACGATGCCAGCAAAAAGATGTGGAAGTTGATGACCAGGAGGCTGTGAGTGACCCACAGGAAATAAACACCATAATTACTGGCTGAACAGTAACGGGTGTTTAGGTGTCTGCAGGTCTCTATTAGGAGTGAGATCACGCTGTCTGTCCACAGAAGGAAACTCTGACAACAGGCAGGCAAAATCAGACATTTCCCTATACCACATCACGCCAGGCCTCTGAGTCCAACACTGTTCTTTCTCAGTCACCATGTCCCCCAGCAGGAAGGAAAAACTGTCAGCTCTTCGCTCGACGTTCGTCCTCACGACATGTGCGCATTGTTTATTTTGAGTGCTGGGCATATTCAAACTTTCATGATGGAAATGTGTTTAAAAATCCTACAACAAGGGACGTTTTTCCAGGGTGATCTGAGTTAGGCTGAAAGAATGCAGAGAGGATTGACAAAGGGATTATTCATTTTTTATTCATTACTATTAATAACTTAATCATTTAATTTTAAAGATATACACTATCATTCACAATTTGGGTCTGCTAAGTTTTTTTTTTTATTCAGAAAAAATATTACAATTTAAAATAACTTATTGGCTTATATTTCAGTATATTTTAAAATGTAATTTATTGAACTTTCAGCAACAATTATTCCAGTCTCAGTGTAGGGCTGCACAATTAATCGAATTTCTAATCGCGATTACAATTATGGATGCCACAATTTCGTAATCGTTCAAAGTCCACTTATGTTATTCTGCATGCTTAAGATATGTTTTTTTTCTTTCTACATGTTATCTTAAGGGTTTTTCCATTGTTTTAGTTTTAGTTTTAGTATAACATTATAATACCATTCATATTTTTACTTTTTTTATAATTTAAAGAAGAAACCAATCCGATGTATAGTTGATATTTGAGGCTTAATACTATAGAAAAGCACTAAAGGTTTTTCAGTTAGTGTTTTCAGCTCGTTTATTTTCATATAAAAATACGGCATGCAGTTGCATCAAACAATGGTATAAACATCATTCAATGTAAATTGTGATAATCGTAATTAATAATCGTAATTACAATTTCAAGGGAATAATCGACAATTATGATTTTTGTCATAATCGTGCAGCCCTAGTGTCACATGATCCTTCAGAAATCATTCTAACATGCAAATTTTTTGATTAATAAATCATTCTTCTTATTTTCAATACTGAAAAACCTTTATGATGGAAATGTGTTTACAAAACCTACACCAATGGGAGTTTTGGGGGGTGGGGGTGGGGGTGATTTGTGTTGGGCTGAAACTATGCTGGATTGACTGCAAATGCAACATATTCTATTCACTGTCGATGAACAACTTTAAACTTGAGAGATTAAAACCAAACAGTTTATTTGTTCGCTTTTTAATCCGTCAAACTGAAATGAAAACATTTGGCTTAACCATCCGAAGCTTAAGAGCTCCTTGATTGAAAATGTACATGGTTGAAGTTGAGGGCTTTATCTGTGTTTGTTGTGTGCATAACAATGCTGTTCTGCTTATCCAAACACAGCACAACATAATTACATGTATCCAGGCTTGTAGCTCTAAATCGTATTTGTGAGCTGTCATGCTCACAAATCATGCTCGTCTCAGAGACTGCGTAATGCATTGTGTCATGACATTTCTGTCAACTTAACAGACATAGACAAGCTACGGTCCTGCAGTTCAGGCAGGCTCTGAATGACTTGTGTCACGCACGCAGAATGGGACTCTATTACCGCACGAGTGTGTTTTGTTGATCGTGAGTCTCTGTTTATTTCTCTGAGACATTCTGGCACACTGGTGGAGTGGTAGTGTCTTGTACGGAGATACAGGGGAATGGATGTCATTTGGCCCTGTATCATAAGACCTGGTTTCACTCAGGATGTCCATGAGCCTAGACATTTGTTTAGACTATAATGTTAAAGGTGCAGTAGGAGATCTTGGAAAATGCTAACTTTAGCCTGATAGCACTGAAAACGAACGTCCCACCCTCCGTACACACACACACACCGTGAACACACACCCGGAGCATTTCAGCCATTTTTTTGCTGTTGGGGAGCAGTTGGGGGTTCGGTGCCTTGCTCAAGGGCACCTCAGTCGTGGTATTGAAGGTGGGAGAGAGTGCTGTACATTCACTCCTCCCACCCACAATCCCTGCCGGTACGAGACTCGAACCCGCAACCTTTGGGTTACGAGCCCGACTCTCTAACCATTAGGCCACGACTTCCCCATGTGTCATTCACCGGTGAGAAAACTTTAAAAGTACTACAATACCAGGAAGGAAGATCAGGTTGTTGATGTTTGTCTGCCATTCTCGCTCTGTCTGCAGTCTGCACAGCGTGCGTGAACGCGCTGATGGCGTATCCTGTCTGCGCGAACCCGGTGTGCAGAGGTATGCTAATACATACGTTGACAGGCAGGTAGGAAAGCATATTAAAACGCTCGGACCGAGCAACCAGCATAACAAAAAATGTTTCTGAAGACAATCACCTATTGCACCTTTAATGCAAAATTACAGAACGTGTACAATTATAGAATTAATTTAAATTAATTATAGACAGAATTACAAAAATGTTAAATATATTAGTTAAAAAATATGAGGTTGGCAAGATTTTTTTTTTACGTTTTTGAAAGAAGTATCTTATGTACACCAAGGCTGCATTTATTTGATCAGAAATGCAGTAATTAACATTTATACTTCAATATACTTCAAAATGAAAATTGCTGAAAAATGTTGTGCTGCTTAATATTTTTATCAAAACCATGATCATGAGATCTGAGTGCAACAATGTATATAGACGCGTTTAAAAACACAAAGACATTAAAAAGGAATGCAAACAGTCTGGTGTATTCTAGTTCTTTATAAACACTTGTTCTCCAATTATCTTGCTGTACTGACTGTGTTGATGATATATTGTACATGGTTTATCTGCTACGGTCATATTTAACTGAAGGGAGCTATGTGAATGTATCTGATAGAAACAATGTTTGTTTAATACGTTTACAGCGAGCGGGAATGTGCACGTGTGAGTAATCTCTCCTCCACCCAGCCCTACAGATTCTAGCTTTCATGAAAAACAGGGAGTTTCTTTATGGTCTTTATGAAGAAAAAGTGCCAAGAGCATGATCATTTAACGCTGTCAATCACAATGCTAATGATATATAAACGGCTGCTTAAACCTCATTCCAATGACAACGCTTCTGGCATCCCTCCTCCTCCCTCACTTCACCTTTATTCCCTATAATTAATCTGGTCCTGTAGAGTGTATTACAGCTCAAGTTGAGTCTTGTGTTCAAGCCCCTTCATTTCCGGACAGCCAGAAAAAAACTGTTTTACTCTTAAATCACTTTTAAACTGCTAGTTTGTCTGAAAATGAAAATTATTTCATCATGTACTCATCCTGTATGTCTTACATTCTTTTACAGAACACAAAAAAATTATATTGGGGTTTAAACAATAATTGGACCCCATTGACTGCCACTGTATTAATACACATTTTTAAATATCTTTTGTGTTGCACAGAAACACAAACAAATAATTTAGTAATAAAGTTAAATGTATAGGCTACTATTTAGCATATCTAAAAATAAATCCACTTGCAATATAAAATGATTCATTTAGACAAAATAATGTATTAATATGTGAATGTTCGGGACCAATTCTCACTATTAACTAGTTGCCTATTAGCATGCATATTATTAACATATTGGCTGTTTATTAGTGCTTATAAAGCACATATTCTACATGACCATTCTCTACATCCCTAATCGTACCCAATACCTAAACATAACAACTACCTTACTAACTATTAATAAGCAGCAAATTAGGAGTTTATTAAGGCAAAAGTCATAGTCAATGGTTTGTTAATAGCGAGAATTGGACCTTAAATAAAGTGTGACCGAATTTTCATATCGGTTTATCAGTACGGCTTAGATATCAGTGCATACCTATTAATGATGACATGAAACTTACATGAAATTGCCTTTAAAAAATTTGTGATTGTGGTCAGTGTGGTTTATCACAGTTTACCTCAGATCAACAGAGAAGATACTGTATGTAGTGACCTCTCAGTTGAATTCAAAAGCAAAAGTCTTCTCCCGTCTGAGCTGGGTTTATCGAAAAGTAGGGTGGAAGCAGTGGGGCTTGCTGGCTGTGGGTGGGATCCACTAAGAGTCTGTTGGATCACAGCGCTCCAGGACACGGGCAGCAGAGCCAGCAGTCCAAAACCACTGCCGATTACATCAGCTCTCCTGGATATTACACACTCTTTCACTGCATGCTATCAAGCCAAAAATGAACGGCAGTCGGCAGAGAATTTAAAACTATGTGAACATTAAGATAACTGACATGTGATGTAATTTGTGGCAACAGTACAGTTCTTGAGTAAAACATGCAATAATATATTCGCAAAAAATGCATTCCAAATGCGCTCTCTTGATGCGGTGCACCTGGTCAAAAGTTTATCTTTGATTTAAACCAGTCCAGCAGTTTTGAAAGCTGCTTACCAAACATTTGCAGTCACTATGATCGATAAGCAGGGAATATGTCTCTATAGGAGCAACTGCCGGGGCCTGACATGAAAATCAATAGGAGTACATGACCCACAGAATGTGCACAGCAAAGCCGATCTCTACTGCGCTGACCCTGACCTCGCTACACACGGGTCGTTCACTTGCTCACCAACGAACACAGGTGCACATGTAGGGATGTAACGGTATGAAAATTTCATATCACGATTATAGTGACCAAAATTATCACGATTATAAATATTATCACGGTTTTGTTGAAATTAGATGAAAACGTTCAAAAAGAACTGATACACACACTGAAAACATTTCAATAAGTGTTATATTTGAAAATCAACAAACAACAAATGCAATTAGCAGCTATATGCACCTTTTTTAGCATAAACATTAAATTAGCATTAACATGAAGCCCTAATAATAATAATAATAATAATAATAATAAATCACTTGAAGATCATGTGATCTTCGGTTAGGAGATCCCAACTTTTAGGAGAAAGTTGGGGTTGATTTCGAGTTCACATACAAACATAAATAGAATAGGCTAATTAAATTTGTCTATTTTAATGTAAGACAACATATTTTTCGTCAGTGATAGAAATATGATTTAAGACGGTAGTGTAAGCAAGTTTAGTTTGAAAACGTTTAATAGTAAATAAGACAATTAGACAATATTTGAATAAAATAATAACAAAGTCCTTTTATTCTATAGTCTTAGATAATAATAATAATAAATATTTATTTGCAACAACTGAACAACCACATTGCATGCTGCTTCTGCGTCAGACTGATGCTGGCTGGACAGGATTTACCGCGAGTTTTCAAAAGCGCGATAATCAAACACGGTTTTGATGATAATTAAATTTTAAACGGTAATACTAACCGTCAGGGCATTTTATCGTGATTTATCGTGAAACCGGTAATCGTTCCATCCCTATGCACATGCGGTGCAAACACACTCGCACACACTGAAACAGGGGACAAAATTCTCTTGTGTAACGTAATATAGGTTTGGTTTGCATGGGAGATATGAAACATGCATTTATCTCACACAGCTCAAGATGTGAGGAGAGGCCCCACCTGACATGCTGACACTCCCTTGTCTTATAAACAAGTTAACTCCCATGTCATTCATACTGCTCGGGATGATTGTGTATTGTAACTGAGATGATCCCATGATGAGAGGGTCTATATAAATGTAACTGATTGCGCTGTTCGTGCGTGTGTGAGTGGGTGTGAGCGTGTGTGAGAAAAACAAGCCGTGTGTTAGTGATAGGCCTCTCGCGCTCTCTCCCTTCGGAACAAGCCAATGTGAGAGTGGGAGGGCTGGTACTGGGGTCAGGCCTTTTCACACTCAATAAAACATGCCCTACTCCCACTGTAATTACCGCACACATACACACACTCACACACCGCATTCCCTCATCTGCCCGCCAAACCTTTACTACCTCACTTTTACACAAACCTATCATTTTGGAGAGTGTTCCTCTAATCCCTTAACTGTATAAACTGGGGTTTCCTGAGCTATATTGAAAACATATCAAGAATATGAGCGACTACGGGCTACAAATTAACTTCTATGTACTGTATATTTATAAAACTCAACAAGTGTGAAAGTGTTTTCCATTGAAAAAAATTTTTACGCATTAAATTATAAGTATGAAAAGTATTAAAAATGTATAAAGTAATACAAGTATTTTTTTCTGACTGATGCTAAAAATAAAACAATCATTTTGATTTAAAGTTTTTTTTTTATTATTAAAAAAAATCACAGCCAGATCTGCAACAGACCATGCATGAATCGACTCTTTCATAATGGCTCATTTTGAATTCTTGTTTTATTTTAAATTTAAACTTTAGTTAAAACATTTTTTTTAAAAGTATATATCAAAAATATGAAATAAATAAAAATACAATAAAAATTAATTAAATTAAAAGCAGTAAAGTATTAAAAAAGTATAAAGTATTAAAAGATGCTAAAAAAAAAAAAATGATGCTAAAAATAAAACAATCATTTTGATTCAAAGGTTTTGTTTTGTTTTTTATTTGTTTTTTGTTTTTATCACATATATAATATATATAAATAAATAAAATAAAAAAAAATTATTCTTGTTTTATTTTAAATTTGAACTGGTTAAAAAAATTAAAATATAGCAAGCATATATATATATATATATAAACTTTGAATTCTTTGGTTAAAAACTTAAAGGGGTCATATGATGCAATTTCAAGTTTTCCTTTACAAGCTCTTGGTGCATAAAGCAGATCTGTAAAGTTTCAAAGACTAAAGTCTCAAATCCAAAGAGATATTCTTTAT
>NW_015653168.1:322019-322708 GCF_001515625.1 Sinocyclocheilus rhinocerous | reverse complement strand
CAAATACACAAAATAATGTTCTTTTTAGCAGCATCATATGACCCCTTTAACTTTGGTTTAAAAACGTAAAAGAAATATAGCAAAAAAATATATATACAAAATAAAATTTAAATTTAAAAATATTTATTTTTTATTTTTTAAATAAAATATAAATTAATTTTTATATAAGAATAAAATAAAAATGAATAAACTACATACACACACACACACACACACATATATATATATATATATATATATACATACAGCGGGTAAAATAAGTATTTAACACGTCACCATTTTTGTCAGTAAATATATTTCTGAAGGTGCTGTTCACATTAAATTTTCACCAGATGTCGGTAACAACCCAAGTAATCCATACATACAAATAAAACAAAACAAACAAGTTCAGAAATTAAGTTCTGTGTAATAAAATGGAATGACACTAGGAAAAAGTATAGAACTACTGAAATTTATTTAATACTTTGTACAAAAGCCTTTGTTGATAATAACAGCTTCAAGACGCCTCCTGTATGGAGAGACTAGTCGCATGCATTGCTCAGGTGTGATTTTGGCCCATTCTTCCACAGAGTCTTCAAATCTTGAAGGTTCTGTGGGCCTCTTCTATGAACTCTGATCTTTAGTTCTTATTTTCTATTGGATTCAAGTCAGGTGATTGGCTGGGCCATTCTAGCAGCTTTATTTTCTTT
>NW_015653168.1:306251-321891 GCF_001515625.1 Sinocyclocheilus rhinocerous | reverse complement strand
AGATTTCTGCTGGTGTCTTGGCTTTCCATGCCTTTTTGCACCTCCCTTTCTTCATGTGTTCAATACTTTTTCCCTGTACCAGTCCATTTTATTACACATAACTTAATTTCTGAACTTATTTGTTTTGTTTTCTTTGTATGTATGGATTACTTGGGTTGTTACCGACATCTGGTGAAAATTTCAAGTCAACAGCACCTTTAAAATGGTGACGTGTTCAATACTTATTTTACGCGCTGTATATACTCAAGTGAGCAAGAAGTAAACTGAATTATTAACAAGTGAACGGCTTCTGGCAATGTAAATGCAATATTAATAAAAAAAATCCTCCATACCTTATTTCAATGGTGTAAAGTAAAACCTAGTAACAGCACTTGAAAAAGAAGAGAGGGTCACTACTTTTCTTTTTACTTTTTAGGCAGTGTCCAGAACCTCGGGCACCATCATGACAGTGTCGTTTCCTGTGCACAGCCGCCCTGAAAGCTCAACGTCCCAGAACAAGCCGTGGGCAGAGCGCTCTCCCTACATCCTGCTCCTCAACTTCCTGTTTTTCAAACCCCTTCAGATGACCAATAGCAGCCAGCCAGAGACATTAGAGAAAGAGCTAGACAGGGTGGGAAAGAGAAAGCGAGAGGCAGAGAGAGAGAGAGAAGAAAGGGGGAAAAGGAGCCATTGGGACAAGCATCTGCTCTGATCCTTCCCCTTGTTATCTTCCTGTCTGTAGGAGACTAAACAATTACACAAGTCCATCTCCTGTGTATTCTCCCACCATGTTTATTATGTTTACAACCAGGGCCATTTCGCAGGCGACTCCAGCTCGCTCTTCCGAGCTCTCGTTCACTTTCTATTCTTTTCATTCGATGTGTTTTTTTTTAAACTAGCAACACCAGGCTTCCCTTTTTTTGGCCTCCACTGATAAGAAGCTCAAACCTTCCAGCTTACATAACTATGAATCACCATTCGATAACACACCAAAGAAGGATGAAGCCGTAAAATGGGACAGATCTGCAGTAGACCATGTAGAACTTTGAAATATAAATGATCGCACTGACCGACCACAAACAATCAGTAGATTCCTAACATAAATGGATTGAGTTGCCTCCATTTAGTGTGGTGTTGCAGTTGCGGGTCTAGTGGGAAGACTTTTAGGATTCATTTGGACTGACGCGTTGATATAAGAACACAAGGGAAAAGGGGTGGGTGGAGAGCCTGGGCTTTTGTTCTCCGGCTTCCAAGAGGTGGCTGTGTACCTGCAGATGTGGCGGCCCTGGCCTGGATGGGGAGGAGGGTTGCTGGTGTCTGCCTTTGTGAACATGTGCTTATCTTCCTGTCCAGCAGTCCATGGTAAAACATCCGGCCCCGGCAGCTTTGTCGTTGTTAATGTCTCCCAATGCTAATCTGACAACGCCACTTTCCTCTCTTCCACCTCACACTTTTTTTTCTGCTGTCTTTCTTCCTTGATTCCTTTCTCTGTGGCTCCCATCTTCTCATTCTTTCCCTTGTTAGGTCTCTCGGTTTCCTCTCACTACATTCCCTCACCTCTGTTTCCAAGGCAACTAATGAGATATAATTAATAAGATCCAGCAAAGGGGTGTGCGTGAAGAAATGAGTGAAAATGAGGCTCGGAGAAGGAGTGTGAGTGAGCGCAGATGGAATAACGCTGCGCGCGCTCACTCGTAACGAACTTTTCACACCATGTTAACTTCCTTTTTAAAACATGGCTTAAGGTGATGTTACACGGCAGGACAAATGAGTTTGAAACATTCTTCTCTAGTTGAGATGTTTAGGATATGAGCAGTGTTTCAGGAAAATGATACATATGTACATGTCAACAAAAAAAAAAGAGCCCTGGAGGGGAGACTGAAATATGAGGAATCTTACACAGGCGTGAACTAGAGGATTTTCTACATTTATATTTCAGCATTTCATTATGCAAAATATAATAAGAGAACAGAATAAAAGAATAGGGAAGATTGTGTAGATAATGCTTGAGGAAAAAAACTAAATGATCCTAGAGGCGTATCTGGATCAATTCGATAGATTTTGCGATATATTGGCACACAATAAAAACTAGGAGGGCACATTTGCATGCTAAATCTTATGTCACTGAATAATGTTCTGAAAAATGTGACTAATTCTAAACTCGCCTTGTTGTCATTCAAAGCTGATGTCATGCTTAAATCTGGAAACTTGCCGTTTGCATCACAAAAAGGAAGGATGTGATAAATAATAATAAACAAGTTTCATTTCACACAGTGGAAAACGACAGAGGTGAAGATTTCCTTAAAGGGGACTTTATACAATACTATTTGTGAAATATGATCTAAAGACATGTCCCTAGAGCTCCAGGTTACTATGTATGTGTCGGGAGACTGTGTCTATCCTTGGCTGATCCAAACACAAAGCTGTATTTAGACACAGTTCTGAGAAACAAAGTCCTATGTAACCAAAAAAAGTAATTCATAACTTGCACCATTGATATTGCAAACCCTTCATTCAAACCATCCACCTATGTTCTAAGTCTGATCTGTGTCATTATCTCTGCATTAGATACTCTGTGAGATATACATTTAAAAAATGGTTTTGTGCACTGTTCGTTTTACTCAAATATTTCTTGTTAAAACTACACAAATTTATTTCATTTTCCGCCAAAACATCTTGACTGCTTGCCTGTATTTACCATAAGGAAATAATCAGACAGAATAATAATAGATAAATTACTAACATTTTTTAAACGTGTGATTTTTAGAAAAAAATTTAAAATGTGCTAAATTTCATTAATGTTGTTGTTTGCATCTTTAGACTAATGACATTGAAGTACCCTAATGAAGATCCTAGCAGTCTTATTATGGAGTACATGGTGAGTGTTATTATTTTTTGTTTAGTTTTATTTTTATTTTTTTTTGCATTTTCAAGGATGATAAATGCTATGGTAAAGTTACACCAGAATTTAAGAGTACTCCATCCTTTTAAATATCCTCTCAAGGATACAGACATTGCCAGCACTCAGGAGGTGATCCCGAAGCCTCATGGGAATATATGCCATAAGATTTGAAGGTGCAGACACTGAAGACAGCCCAGCAGATGTTGGAGTGTTGGAAGATAAAGTTCTTCAGGACCTTAGCAGTATACCCTATGCAAAACCATGTTTCTGGGACTGATATATGGACTGAACTTGAGTAACCCTCCTGAACTCAGGTACACATCTGAAGTACATGCAGAAGTTATTTATGGAGTCAGTTCCTGTTCCTGGAATAAGGTATGATTGGTTACCTTTAAATGCCAATTAGAAAATGACAGTAGTTTGATATTTCTGCTATTTTGTGCAATTTTGTAATGTGGTTTCAACTGTATTTAACTGTATGTAACTGTATTTATTGCACTTGTTTAACAAATAGGCCTACACTTTGATCATTTGTGACATCTTGTCTTTTATGACTCATTACAAGACAATCACACAAAAAATGCTTTGTTGAAGGGAGTAACTTTAAATAGAAATAATTTAGTTAAAGTAACTTTGGAACCACTGTTCATAATTTAAAAGAGTTATTTGAAACAAACCTCATGTTGATAGAGTGAAACACATTTGGCCAGTTTTTAATTAACCAAAACATGTTCACTAAACTTAACCAGTTTAAGTTACAGGGAAGTGAATAAGTTGATTTGGTTGCACATTACTATTTCACATAGATTCTTCCTCATTCAATCGTGTTGTCGCAACGCAAAGAGTTTGCATAGATTCAAAATCTTCCATTAATGTTAATAAAAAACAATTTGGTTGTGTGGAACCACTGTCCAAAGTTAGTTTAAAGAATAATTTTTTTGGATATAAGAGTAGGGTGATATAGATGTTCATATAGTGTTTGTTTGATGAGCAGCTCTCTGATACTGCTGAGCAGACAGTCATAGGGTGGTTAATCTCTGCTAATGACTGCACGCTTCATTCATCAACTCTCCTCTGACCGCACTATACTCCCTGTCCGGATCAATGCCAGCCGAGACGATCTTCCGCACAGCTCGTGTATAACTATAACAGGGGAAGCTCGGTGTCAGAGGCAGGGAGGTGAGGGAGAGAAAGCCACTTCTCACCTCCAAAATGCCATCACCACATCCAAACTCTCCCAGGCTTGAACTGCAGTAATAACAGCAGGTATGGTAACAAGAGAGAAAAATTCCCAAAATGCATGATTAATCAGGTTCCTTTCTATTCTTAAAATGTGAAGAGGCATTTATAGGTAAGTGTCAGTCAATAGCATCCATGTCATCTCAAAATGCCAATTATCATTAAATTGAATGACTTCTGTTTGCTTTGCTGCTGCCTTTAACTTTCTTAATCTGTTTCTATCCAATTTTGTGGCTTTAATGCATCAAAATTTATTATAAAAAATTTGCAATTAAAACAGCGAATTAGAAACTAAAAGTATAGCCACTGAGGCCCTTTTATTAATTCAAGTTAGTATAGGTAGTTTTGCATGTTGTCTGAGGGTTGGCATCATCTGAGGTCTTCTGGAGGGTTGGCATCATCTCTTCTCAGGTGTTCGGTCATCTCAGGTCTTTGTCTTTTATTAAATGTTATCAATTATTTAATTTATAGTCAATAAAAACTATATATTCATAAATAAAACAAATAATAAATTAATAGAACATTAACTGTAATATAGGGTCCAATCACAACAAACTCACGCAGAAACTATGAAAACAATATGCGTTCTAAAATTCAAAAATTGCGCTCAAAAAATCACACGTTTGCAATCCTCTGACTGCATGGATTCATAGTCTCAAGTTAAAAAATAGAGTTTGTGACCATCATAAACCAAGCGATTTTCTACGAAATCTGTCCAACTCAAATCTGCAGAATGGCTCTGACTTTCGGCAACCAGCGTCAACTTCTCCAGACTGTAAATCAGCGCAAAAAAACTGGGTAAAAACATCAAATTTTTCAACCAATATTGCAAAATTAATATAAAAATGCACTAGAAACCATGCTATTGTCACGAATAGAATGTCTATTACTTCAAATTATAAAAGCAATACAAACATGCTACATTCACAGTGAAAGAATGCAGAGCGCAAACTAGACGTGCCCACAATCAATCAAGGATTTTAGCAAGGTCGAGAGCTGGGAGTGGTGTGGACTACACAAGGTGACTTTGAATGAGAAGATGCCTTGGGGCATCTCCTTACAAGATGCCCCTCCTTGATCATCCATTACATCATTTTCTTTCAGCTCTCGCTAAATGTTTCACAGAAAAAATTACAAGACATCTGTAAATGTAGAAAGTCAGAAGCAGAAAAGAGCAACAAGAAATAGTGCAACTAGCCTCACTTAAAACTACCCTTTGATTGCACAGTCGTTAGGTGTGACGTGCTACTGTGAAGTTCACTCTTCAGCACATGGTAAATGTCATGACTGATTTAAAGCAGGCACTCGTTGTGCACTGTCTGTGTGTGTGTGAATATGACAGGCAATAAGAAAAGGACAAAAGAGGGGGAAAAAACTTGTAATGAAACAAGAGAAGTATCACTATTCTCTTCACCACCACCCACCCCCCTACCCTCTGGTCGTGTGCGGTAGCAGCGTTGTAACATAATTACTGCTGGGACACTCATATTCCCAGTGATCCATTTGCGTCAGTCAGGTTTCCAAGCCGAGCCGATGAATGGATTCTCAGTTTCTCAAGGATAAAGCGATGACCCTCTCCGAACAGTTAGATCCATTTCATGTGGGGAGACCACTGCGCTGGGTGGGTGAACGTTTGCTCATGTTAATTGTGACTGGGATCTGGGATTTTGGAGTTTATAATAAAAGTGATGGAACTCCAAGCCATCAGTTTAGTGCAGAAGTCTTTAAAAGGGTATCAACTAAACAACTGAATATTTGAAACACACTGTGTTCAACATTTATATCGGCCAGTTTCCAGCTAAAATGTGACTAGAGAGTTTAACATGATCAACAGTAAAGACAACAAAATCACAGAGACACATTTAGCTTCCATTATGTGACATATTTTCAAATGAAACAATTTCAGTAGGAAATTATCTTTTTTTTAAAAATCATTCTCTTTTCATAATTTTCAAAAAAATTTTCACCCAAGTGACCTTAGTTACATTAGCAGAAAAGTATTTTCAAAAGTGGAGCAAGTTATTACATTTCGATAAAAAAAAATATGAAAACAACAATCATTTCTTTACAGTAATATGGTTTGGTGAATCACTGAGATTGGATATTTATTAAAACAGTATGTTTTTAAAATACTATTTTAAGCAAACGTTGGTGCAAATGGACAATCAATTCTGGAAAGCCCACTTTTTATGATCCAATAAATTTCTGATGCATATAATTAAGTCATGCCCTTATTTTTTTTCCCTCAATTAATATAATTTTATTCAGAAATGTGTCACATGACTCACATCACAGGAGTAAAATCAGTTGCGAATGCAATTTTATGTTGTCTTTAAGTGCGTAACTTAAAGCGTACCAACCAAAATATCAGGGTCTTTGATTGATGTGAGATCGTCTTTGACATCGTATCTACACCAGCTCACTCAACATCTCCATCACAAGAGAAATCAAAAAGAAAGAACTGCGAGCTTGTCTTGAAAATAATTTCATCACCAAAATCCATTATGACAGTATGTCAATGTGCCGACAGAATGTCTTGACACAAAAGTCGGCATAGGATTTTTCTTACTCCCCACTTTGGCGAGTCTCTCAAGATTATGCATTATTAAACTTTATTTAAATGTGCTCTTTGACTATACTTATTTTTTTGTAAAAGGTCATAGAGTGTAAAATTACAACAGGAGTTCACAGGTCAAACTTTGGCACTAAAACTTTCAATCTTTCAAGTTTTTTTATGCATCTGTCGATAAATGAAACTTATGCTTACTGTGATTCATTTCAATTGAATGATTTTTTCAAAGATTTATTCTGACTTTCCTCTTGTTCTCTCACCCGCTCTCACACACACTAACAGCTTTATACACACACACACACACACACACACACACACACACACACACACACACATAGTCAGTGTGATCTCTAGATGTTTGCATGAAAGCATTCTTCTGGACTTGTTGTATGAAGTGATGGCATGTGTTCCTGGCTCTTTTTGCATGACTGTCCATCATCACAGAGAGAAAGAGAGTCATCACCAGAGATAACTAATCCCCCACTGATGCACAAAGTGTCTGCCCACCCTCAGAACTACCCCCCATTTTGCCCAGAGCCACCCTGTGAGCTGTGTTAACTGGCATGGCAGTCTTTTGATGTTGCGCAGATCTCAGCTCAAAAATGATAAACAGTGGAGATGAATTGAGATTTTCTCCTCAGGGAACAGTGGCGCGTGAGTATTAAAGATGCCGTGCATTAATGCATAACGCGCACACAACTCACAGAAACATCCTCTGCACAGACAAATCACTCACAATGCTATGACTGCTTTCCAAAATCTAGTAGAGTACAGTTGTGCTTTACAGGGAATGGATTTAAAGACGCCACTTTTACCACAAATCGTCTAACAACTAAAACACAGCCTGCTGTTAGCGTGCTATTAAACCACCGGCGCTAAAAATATGCAATCTAAAAAATATATAAAAACAAATCTTGATATCAGCAATTGACTAAACATCTACAGTGCGATAACTAAGGTAATCTTAGTAGCCAAATACAACAAAAAATCCTCACTTTAGAACTCCAGCTGTCACAGCAGACACCGAATGCTTTCCTCTGCCTGACCTGTGAGATACTTAAGCTTTTTACAGGAAAACTTTAGAACGGCTTACAATAAATATTTGATATTATGCTCTTTCCCTATGACATTTCAATCCTCTTCAGTCCCACTGTTCTACAATACTCCATTATGTAAAAGGTTTATGCAATCAGGGCAGCATGGATGCCAGTGACTCAAAAACTGGGAAAGGTTGTGAACTGATGAGATTTTATATATATATATATATATATATAGAAAGATTGATGCACAATAATCTCTCAACAGACAAACACAGACAGCGTAGCAGATAAAAAAAGACATTCTATGAAAGAAAAGAAGGCAGCGACAATGAAGCTACATGTAATTTGCTTGAAATCTAAAGCAAAAAGCTGTTCGGGATAAAAATGCTTCCCCTTGTGTGATTTTTCAAAATGACATGATGGCAACTCGACCCATAAGCTGAATCTCTCTGGGGCCCTTGAAAAAAAATGCAACTGCAGAGTACCCAACAATTTCAAGAGAATGTCAAAAAAACATCTATTTGGCAAGTCAAACTGTTCTTTTAATTTCATTATGGGCTGGAACGGTAGAATCCACTTAGTGTTATTTAGCTGGAGTCTGCTGTTAAGTTTTGCAGAAGGTTAAAACCACTGACTCTTTGTTTTGCAGAACAAGACCGCCTGATGAGAAATGGTTTGAGACGAAATGAGAGAAAAGAATGTCGCCGTAGCATACATGCTCTGGAGAGGCTGCCGTGATGATTTTTACTTCCTCCATTCAGCGCAAAACAATTTTAAAATATAGATATGCTCTTATATAAACGTCTGCTTGCAGCTGCGCTGGTGTTTATGCAATGTACTGTACAATGGAGGCACTTCTTTCGAAAATGCTTCTCTTTAACTAATGGACTCTAAATGCAGTCTCTCTTAACTCCACACAATGAACTAATGTTTGAAGTGCACAGATATGCGTTGTCTGCGTATGTTTGCTTTTCGGTTAGCGGGAATTCTTCGGTCTGTGTAGCATAACAAATAATGCTTTCTTTAGGTAAGGCAAATCTTTCAGTTGCCTTATTCTAATGAGTTTTCAAATATGCAGAGAAACAAAGTGCAAACATTGGTTTAGGAACACGATACGGTTATTCCTGAGAGTGACTGATAAACTAATTCATCACTGAATCTGATGGGATTTGCATACTGCTGACTACATGTGCCACTTGAGGTCCAGACACTCCAGTGAAAGAGATGTGGCATAGGGGTTGATGGGAAATGCAGGTTTGATCCTGACCTGACATGTCTCATTTCTACCATCAACGTCAATAAAACTAGCTTTAAGACAGAGAGGAAAATCTAAAAATAAAATACAGAGACAAAAGGGTCTAGTGTGACATTGTGCCAGCGAGAGTGAGGCCCTGCTGTTTGCCTTCCCAGGAATCTTTTCAGCCCAACTGTTCCCTGATAGCCTGTGGCCTGACTGGGTGGTTAGTGACGGCCTAGCTCTCTTCCCATGTGTGCTCCGAAGCAGGCTAGCAGCTAAGCCACTGACAGACAGCCGATTGGCGAAGAGGGGGAGGGGGCGGCCGAGTGAGAGATAAGACCCCGGGTGTCAGAGATGCTGGCCAAGTATGGCCACAGAGCAGCTGAGATACCAGGCCCCGAATTCTATTTCACCTGGATCAGCAGAGAGAGAGAGAAAGCTGGCAACAAGTAGAACTTTACGCACTTACGGGTGTAGTACAACCAAAGAGATTGAGAACACAGTGACATGACATAGTACACTTGGCGGAATCAATCACCGTATAGTGTGACCTCAATTTTCTCACTAAAATACCGGAAAAATGTACATATAACCAATTATAATACTTGCCAGTCACCATATTTGAAGATTGACCCATATTAATGTACTTGTAAATTACTACACCAAAATAAAGTCACATGTGCATCTTATTGTTCTGTGTACTTCGCTGTGTTTTAACTGCTCAGACTTTTACTGAGGGAGTGGCGTCATGTTTTCCCTCACTGTAAAGTGCCAGCACCAGAGGGAGGGTGATGTCATGCCTGTAAAACTGATACCTCCCTGTCCTGGCTTCCACTTCTTTCTCCTTACATGGCAGAGGTCAACTACTTCATATCGGCCTTTCAGCCCACACCAATCTCGCCATGCTTCCTCTGCGATATCAGGGTATCGGCATGGCAAGCCGAATGATAAACAGACGGACGCTGCTGACCTGTGAGAGTTAATCTCATCAATGTGCAAAATCAATGAAAGGGGAAACCTAATAAAACATGTACACGCTACAGAGATTTACTATGGTTAACTATTCACAATATTCGGTTACGGCTCAGAACAGGATACAAGACTATGGAGAGAAAATCTCAATGACAGCCAAAGCACCTGAAGCTAGCAGATACTGTTCTCAGTCAAGTCATGTCATACTGGTTTTAAATCATTACGTTCTGCAATGAAATGTGCTGAATTGGACTTAACTGAATGGACAGAAAACAGGCTGATGTTTCCCTGAAGCTTGAGATTGTTTCCATCCGGCAACAGAATAGAAATCAAGATGGAAGAGGGCCCGGCTATAGTCGAATTCTTCGGCTGAACACCAGTAAAATAAAAGACCCCATTGAAATAGCGTCGTGTTGAATATGGATCTAAAAGCACGGGCAATTTCCCTCTCAGCACAGTTAAGACAAAGAGCTCCATTTACATCCAGGATGGAGCTTTTTACATGGACATCCTGCGATCAGTGTGCTGCAGACAGTGGAAAGATGGAAAATATTCCAGGTGGCGTTGACAAATCACTGGAGTCATATATTACTGGAATTACGTCTTTGAAAAACACGGATGAGGGCCCCTTTTCTTCCTGTTTGTGGAGCACAGCTGCATTATTTTCTACTGTGCCACAGGTTCTGACATGACTTGAACCGCAACAATGCTCATTCATGATTAACTGATACAGTGTGACAAAACAACATTTTTTTGGAATGATCTTTTCTTTTTTCCAAAAGGTACATCTGGAAAAAGGGGGGGGGGTCGTCTTATAATCAGGGTCGTCTTATATTCGGGCCAATACGGTAATTATAGTTTTATTTCCTTCATGACTGGATGCGTTACTCTATCTAGCATTATGGTTTTATCATTCTGTCAGGTTCAAGTGAGTTTAAAAAGAGAACTATGCTTCTGGCAAGAAGGAAAAGTCTTGTTAAACAAAAAAAAGACACACCCAGGACAAGTAGATGGTTTTGCTATTATGATTTACATGCCAAACATGCTTTCAGCTCACTGTGACATAGGGCTCGGCAATTTATTGAATTTTCACAATTTATTCACAATGCTTTTGCTGCCACTATAAAACGAAGCAACATTGTTAACACTGTGATGAGTTTAATGCACTTTTTGCCTAGCCTCTGATGTCAACTGCATTTAAGCTGAGAAATTAAATTAATTTCTGTGAATCAAACTGTACATTTCAATTAATTAATTCAAATGTATGATTAATGTATTGTTTGTCAATCAAACAATTAATTTGCCGTCTCTGTGACTTTTTAAAAAAGTAATAAATAATAAATATGCAGACATTTAATGTTTATTATTATGCATTGTGTTATATCATTGCATATAAACAAAAATTATTTGCATATTCTTCTTTTACATTTTTCACATTTAGTTAGAATTTAGAAAATTTATATTTTGCCTTGTTTATTTTTATCTAGATTATTTGTATTTGTAACTAACTGAAACTAAATATACTGAATTTGATTTTTTGCATTAAACTTTTCAAATCTAGTTTGCTACAGTGGTTGCTCAGTTGCACTTACTGACAGCTCCTCAATCAATAAATATCAAGATATTGTTAATATTAATATAAAATACTAAGAAATAAATAGTAAATTATTTACTGAACATCATCAAGAGTTTTTTTCTAGCTATTTCACCCAGCACTGGTGTCTGATTTAAACTGCAATTTGAATATCTGAGGGTTCACTCAGAGAAATTAATAAATCTCACTTGTGTGACTGCAATACAAACTTTTTACAGTACTATGCTATAGCCTACTACACAGTGATTTTGCCATCACTAATTGTGAAGGAAGTCTAACTAGTAGAAATAAAAAATAGTGGTATTGTATCTTTTTAGAAGAAGTGCTTGTCTTTGAGCTGAAAGCATTACAGACACTCTGGCATTACAACTCTGTCATGGGTGACAGATGATGTGCCATTATGCGATAACAATTCCTTAAAACTACAAACACGGCGATGATAGAAAACAATAATGTGGCATGAAAACAACATCACATTCAAAACCCACTCACTATAATATAAGAGAAAAACAACAAGCCAGAAGGGATGTCAGCTCAAAACAATAAGCACAACAGTAGTGAATGGTTCTATTGAGACACGTTTCTCTCTTTAGGTGTGTCCACGATAGCATTCAATGCTGATATCCTGAGCACGTGGAGCAGTGCACGGCTGCAGTTTGAAGCACATATGAGTGCCCACAGAGCAGAGGTAATGAGAGACAGTGAGGGGGTCGGCGGAACACAGGTGCAGTCTGCGTCACTCCTCCGAGCCATCAGCCGTGCCTGTCTCTACCACGCATTCACACAAGCCCACCTCAAAGCCACACTTGCTTACATGTACCCTCAGTGACATCACGTGACAAAAAGAGGGCTGTGAGAGAGGACTTTCACAAGCTTTTAAAAGTTATTCTTTTGCATGTGCTCTGTCTCACACTCAAAAAGTAGTTCAAAGTTGCTAGAGGTCTTCAGTGTCACATGATCTATCAGAAATCATTATAATATGCTGATTTGGTGCTAAATAAAAATTTCTTTATTTTTGTGAACACCATGATAATTTTTTTCAGCATTCTTTTTCTTCAGGATTCTTTCTTGAAACTTCAAAAGAACAGTATTTGAAATAGAAATATTTTGTAAAATGATACGTCTTTACAGTCATTTTTGATCAGTTTACTATAAAACTGATATTTCTATAAAACTTAAATAAATATGTCCCCAACAGAGGACAAAAATGATTTGCTGGGTCCCAGAAGGATAAAGAGTGTCACATGATCCTTCAGAAAACATCTAATATGCTGAGTTGGTGCTCAAAAACATTTCTTTATTTTTTGTGAATATCATGATAATTTTTTTCAGCAATCTTTGGTATTTCTTTAGGATTCTTTCTTGAAAGTTCAAAACAGCAGCATTTATTTGAAATAGAAATATTTTGTGAAAATTGATGCATCTTGACTGTCATTTTTGATCAGTTTACCATAAAACTGACATTTCTATAAAACTTAAATACATAAATATGTCCCAGACAGAGGACATAAATGATTTGCTGGGTCCCAGAAGGATAAACAGACACTCTGATGACAAGTACAACAACAGATAAAAGACATAATCCTGATCACAGTGGCACTTCAAGACAAACCGGCACTCATAGGAGTTCATAATGAAGCTTGTGTCAAGGATAATCGTTGACCCGCAAAATGAGATAATCTACGGTAAATTACCCTCCATGGACTAGACGGATTAGTGTTCAACACTTGAAGGTTTTTGCTTTGTTTTGCTCTGGTGTTGAGTAACATGGGACTCCTCCCTAAGCTGCCCTCTTAACCCTGAGAGGGCGGCGTGGTGGCAGGGTGAGGAGGCAGAGAGGAAGAGGATCAGTAGGGAAAGAGGATTAGCAGCTTTGTGCTGCTGCTTTGGCTCCAGCCTCACACCCATGATGCTGAGGACCCAGCCACGGCCTAAAGCGAAAGGGGCTAGAGCGACCAGGTCGTCAAGCATGACTGCATCTTTGGGAAGGGCGAAGGAGACAGGAAAGAGGCCGTCGATCCTTAAGCCGCTCTGCACTGCTCAGCAGGACATGTGCTGAGTGGACCATATCGGTGGCTTACCACCAGAGGTCACAACCAAGGGCAGGGCAGTCGAAAGGTCAACGTTAGCTGTCTCTTTAGACAATGCAGGCATAGCTTTCACATTGTGAGGCACTAAAGAGGTAGATCATTCACAGCAGATGATATCTGCTATTAAACATGCCGTTACATCAAACATGTATGGCTTTCTAAATTGTCTTTATGCATGGAAAAAACAAATTGGTCGGTCAATGCCAGTTCAAAATTACAGACTGAACCTAACAATACAATGTTTCCTAGAAGCTCTGAAATGCTTACGATATTAAAAATGATCTTTATATTGTTTAAATAGAAATTTGATACAGTGTGGCTATGGCACACTGGGACTACAGAGTCTCCATTAAACTTATGATGGTCATTAATGTTTAACAGCCTTTAATGAATGTCAGAAGTTAAATGGAGGTTATTGACAAATTGAATAAACATATTTGAAACTACAAAGATGGAAGTAGAAAGTTTGTGTTTACAGTTGTTTTGGTTGGGTAACACTGACAACTTATCCCAGCATTCTCGCCTAAATTTGGTTCTTGATGATCCAGACAGACCCAACGGTTTTCTAGGTAGTGACAAATAGAGAAACATGAATACATTCAGCTGACGTGTGTCTAGCCAGATAATTCTCAGTTGTAAGTCCCTCTCACATGCTCTTATTTAATTATAATTTTGTGCGTGCTTTTTTGCCCCAGCCGTTCTGCAACACTGGCTATGCACTTTAAATACGATTTAACCAATATTAACTCTGAAATCTTATCCTCATGTCAAAAAGTGAGCTGTATTTTCATGTGGTGAGGAGGCCTCTGCCAACTTGGATGCTAATCCCCAGGCCAATGGTTTGGAAATCATCATCACTACATATTAAGAAGCTGCCTAATAAAGCTAAAACTGAGGAGGCTAAGAACCTGATAGATGGTTTTATTTGGCAAGTGCAGTGGAAACCTATTTACGGCTTGCAACAGACGCAGTTGTGTGTGCATGCGAGCTAAATGAGGAGCTAATATTTTGATACACGTCTTAAATGATGGCTTTTCTGTTTGTCTAACATGTTCCTCATATCCTTTGGTAACTTATTTAGAATCGAAAGTGTGGCAATGTGGCGTGGTGGTGGGACAGGAGGCAGCCAGAGGTTTCTGGTTTTGGAGCTGCTACTTATGGGGTGACCCCGCTGGGACATCGTACATTCCGCTGGGTTAGAAAGCCTATCCAAAAACCACAGATAATAGAGAGGGAAGTCAGTGCAGACTAAAATCAACTGAATATATGCATGTGGATGCATATTCATAACTCTGCCCTTTATGGTGATAAAAGCGGCCCATTTATACGCCTTTTATCGAATAAAAAAAATCCTCCGAGATGTTCCCAAAGGCGGGAAAAAGGTCTGCATTGCCCACACAAGCAAACTATGGCTCAAACATTATCTGCTGGGCTCAAGATTCTGCATCCTGCCTCCAGGTCTCACGGGAGAATGCTGGAATCTCTAGCTCAATGATAGGGTTCCAATAAACAATGAATCACGCTGCTCTGAGCAAGCGTGAAAGAGAGCCGTTGCACAAAAAGAAAACCGAGCGTGATTTAATGGACATGGTGCAAAAGTATGGCACATTCCATTGGGCTGATCTGAAAAATATTTAGAACAGAACTGCTAAAGTGTCTTCACACTCAGGGAAAAAGAATAGGCCTGCGACAAGAGCATTCAAACAAGTAATGAGCATGATGCATCAAATGCAGAGTCAATGACGTCCCCTGAAAACGGCCTGTTTTCAGTAAAGATTGCACAAATGTGTCATTAAATGTATCATTGAGTGGTTTTGTTGTTACTTGTTTTGGTTTATATTGCAAATGGATGACAACAAACTAGCATCAAACATTTCACTTAAGATCCTTAAGCTCAATTAACTTACAGATAATTGATGCAGATGAAACATACAGATTTTACAGAATTGCACAATCTGGGTCTCTACATAATAGATTTCTTCACATCATCAGCAGTGATAATTAATAAATGAATA
>NW_015653168.1:286260-305409 GCF_001515625.1 Sinocyclocheilus rhinocerous | reverse complement strand
CCCCAGGCCAATGGTTTGGAAATCATCATCACTACATATTAAGAAGCTGCCTAATAAAGCTAAAACTGAGGAGGCTAAGAACCTGATAGATGGTTTTATTTGGCAAGTGCAGTGGAAACCTATTTACGGCTTGCAACAGACGCAGTTGTGTGTGCATGCGAGCTAAATGAGGAGCTAATATTTTGATACACGTCTTAAATGATGGCTTTTCTGTTTGTCTAACATGTTCCTCATATCCTTTGGTAACTTATTTAGAATCGAAAGTGTGGCAATGTGGCGTGGTGGTGGGACAGGAGGCAGCCAGAGGTTTCTGGTTTTGGAGCTGCTACTTATGGGGTGACCCCGCTGGGACATCGTACATTCCGCTGGGTTAGAAAGCCTATCCAAAAACCACAGATAATAGAGAGGGAAGTCAGTGCAGACTAAAATCAACTGAATATATGCATGTGGATGCATATTCATAACTCTTCCCTTTATGGTGATAAAAGCGGCCCATTTATACGCCTTTTATCGAATAAAAAAAATCCTCCGAGATGTTCCCAAAGGCGGGAAAAAGGTCTGCATTGCCCACACAAGCAAACTATGGCTCAGACATTATCTGCTGGGCTCAAGATTCTGCATCCTGCCTCCAGGTCTCACGGGAGAATGCTGGAATCTCTAGCTCAATGATAGGGTTCCAATAAACAATGAATCACGCTGCTCTGAGCAAGCGTGAAAGAGAGCCGTTGCACAAAAAGAAAACCGAGCGTGATTTAATGGACGTGGTGCAAAAGTACGGCACATTCCAAAGGGCTGATCTGAAAAATATTTAGAACAGAACTGCTAAAGTGTCTTCACACTCTGGGAAAAAGAATAGGCCTGCGACAAGAGCGTTCAAACAAGTAATGAGCATGACGCGTCAAATACAGAGTCAATGACGTCCCCTGAAAACGGCCTGTTTCCAGTAAGGATTGCACAAATGTGTCATTAAATGTGTCATTGAGTGGTTTTGTTGTTACTTGTTTTGGTTTATATTGCGATGACAGCAAACTAACATTTCAAACATTTCACTTAAGCTCAGTTAATTTACAGAAAATCAATGCAGATGAAACATACAGATTTTACACAATCTGAGTCTCTAAATAATAGATTGCATCACATTATCAGCAGTGACAAATAATAAATGAATAAACCTTATTTCTAAAAAAAACTGCAGACTAGCAAGATTACATACCAGTACCCTTGTTTTAAAAACAGGTCCAGCCTCCGCTTGTTAATAACATTTGTAGCTAACTTTGAGACTGAACAATGCATCCTTTGCCAGCTGCAGCTGACTCAAATAAGACACTTAAGAACAGGGTGTTTCACTTTAAATTCAGCTAACGTGAAATTAAACGTCAAATTAAACACTACAGCTTCTGCATGGCCAGTGTAACTCCTATTTGGAACAAGACAAACAACTTGTTTTCAACAGAATTTCACCATATAAATCATATCGTGCATGTAGAGTACGGCAGGCGCTCAACATTAGACGTCAACTGACCATATGGCATTGTATCATGTTTACTTCATTAGATTTAATACAAAAAAGTGAGCCTCTGTGTAATTAAAACAGATTCAGCATTGTTTGACAGGAAAAGAAGAAGAGATGGGGCTTACCCTAACAAATGAAGCAGCGCAATCCTCGGTCCTGGACCCAAAATATCCAGCTCAAGTCTTATTTACGTTCTTTCTTCCTTTGCTTTCAATGCTTCCCTCTACTTGGAGCTTCCTGGTGCTTTCACCTCCTCGGGTAAAATGCCCTGTTTGAGGGGGAAGGGAAGAGAGGTGTTTCAGTGTTTCGCTCAGTGATTCAGAAGCATGGTGTAAACGCCAGCCTTCTCTTTCTGACAACCAGCGTTAATTGCAGATCAGACTCGCCCACACACTCCAGACTCTCTCTATTCACTCTCTCCTGGAAGGAGCTGAGAGCAGGCTGTGAGATTGGAGTGCTATGAACAGCACAGTGGGAGATGCTCTAACCCCCACCCTGCGTAACACCAATCACCACCTCTGGAGCTCGACTTCACCACGGCTGACATTATTTCACAAGAATGGCACAGGCATGGACAGACGCCCATGGGACGACGCACACTGACAGTGCGTCTGAGTGCATCGTATAGCATACGCTATAAATCTGTTGCGTTACACCCGATGAAGTGTAAACTACAGTCTACAGCAAGCCTATGGGAGAAATATTAAGAAACGGGCCTGAGAAAACTTTTACAGCTAAAGTGAACTCAGAGCTCAAGCTGGAAGATGCAAGAAGTCACATGTCTGTTAGAATGACGATTAAGGCGGTTGAGTCTAACCTGGAAATATTATTAGATACTGATTGCATCAACTAGATTAGCAGTGACTGTGGTCGAAAAGAGGAGTGATTTCAATTAAATTAATGTATGAAATAAAACAAATAAACATAGCAGAAATAGCAGCGTCATGTACAGAAAAAAAAACACAGTCAGTATCTAATGTAATGTCAGTATCTAGTAATACAAAAACCATACATAAACAAAAGATGCTTTATTAACAGAGCACAGCCCGACACCAATTTCAAGTGTGATGTTGTGCTTTATCGAATTTGAAGAGGGGCATGTTGGGTGAACAGCATACAGAATATTAAAAGAATTCCTTCGCTGACTAATTCATTGTCGAGTGTGTAAACAGAAAGCTATTGAGTTTCCGTGTGATGTTTTCAGTGCTGACTTTGCACCCATGTTTAGTTTAGGCTTATTAAACTATAATGAAGTCGCACAGAAAGCCAGATGGAAAAAGTGTGATGGCGTTATGCACTTGACTGGGATATTAATTCTTACAATGTACCTCAGATGAAAACGAGGGCAGCAAAACAAATTTAATTAAAACATATTTGAACATGGTTTGCAACAAAATAACTTCAGTGTGTGCTATAAGCACAGTTCATGAACCAATATTTCAGTCAGAGTGCACAGAGATCAAACAATCAAAAAGAATCAATTCTGACACCAAGGCTGATTAAATCCCTGTCCTTCACAAATACATACTTCATATTCACTTATGATATTATATAAAACTTGGGTCCAACTTTTATTAAGTGTCTTTAACTACTACTTACGTTAAAAAATAGTTTGGTACAACGTTCTTATTGTATTCATGTTGTACTGGAAAATACTTGTGCTGCTATTGAGGTGAAATATGTGTTATATGGATTCGCTGTATGGTTAGGTTTAAGGGTGAGTTAAAGAGTAGGTAGTGTGAACAGTGTAATTATAGATTTGATAATTATAGAATAATTACAGAAATTAATTACAGATGTAATTACACTTTTTACAGTATATAAATGTACATAATTTAGGAAACATACAATTAATTTTTTATTGTATATCTCAAGCAAGCACTAAATAATCAATCATGTGAAAGATTTTTTTTTTTTTTTTTGGCACTTCATTTCCTATTATACCATCTCTCTGTGCAGCTTGAAATATCAAACTAATCAATGAATCTATGGTGTGCTGGGCCCTGACTACTGGTTGTAAGCCTCTTAAAAGCCGAACAATCAGTGGGACAGACAAACATTCTTCCTGAGGTCATTTTCATGATGATGTACCGTGACCTGATTGCCTTCCTCGTGTGGCTCGTAATTACAATGCTTGTCAGACACAAGCAATGAGCAACCCTATGAACACATCCACATTTAGCCTTTGACATTCGGACAACAGTTTGAGACATTGTGGCTTACTTTAGTACTGTTTTTTATCAATTTTATATCTTTATCTATTGATAATTATTTTAATTGTTAAATATTTATGACTGACATGCCTAAAACACTCTGTGAAGGTCAAAATGACATGTCATCTTGTAATATTGCATTTAAGGCGAGTCTAAGGCACTTTACCGATAACTAAATGGCGGGCTACAGGGCCATTAACAGAGGCATGTGTAATCTTACAAGCACAAGTACTACACTCTCTGCCTCTGGATGATTAGGCTGTTCCTTCACTGTGCATGTCAAAGTCAGCAGCTCTTACAGAAAGGAAAAAAAGGATTTACAATGAATGCTTGTTGTACATAAAGGTAAAGCATTTAAAGCACTAACTTTTTTTATTTAACCTTCTTTTATAGTTTGTCTCTGTCCAAAAGTAAAGTAAATACTAAAGCTAACATTTTAAACAAGCATTTATTAAGGTGCTGAGACAAATACCAAACTATTAATTCAATACAATCAGTTTTAAATTTCATAAAGTGAAACAGTAGTAGTCTAGTTTTTTTTTTTTTTTTTACTAATAACAGTGAATGACCTCATTGTTGGTTAATGGCCAAACTAAACATGAATGAAATTAAAATTAGATTTAATTGAATAACTTTAATGCAGTAATGACCTTGCATGTGAGTCACAATCATGTACCACACAATAGCTAGACCTCTCACTAGTTTGTAACAAGACCTTGTGACTTCAAGAATAACATTAAATCACAACTGAAATTAATATGCTATTATAAAATAATTGATGGCATCAATTTACACTTGTCTCAGTTTATTCACTAAACATACAGTATAGAGACTCCAATAAACCCTGCGAAGCTTCACCAATGTGACACTTCGTGCTGTTACTGGTGTTAATTATCCAAAGAGACCAGCACCATCTAGATTTCACAGAGAAAACTATCTGCAATCACTTCCAAATTTCAAAATCATTCTCGAAGTTCGGCATAATAAAAGATCAATAACTTTTCCTAATATTCATAAAGTGGTCGGACGTGCTTTAGATGGCTACGGAGATAATATCCTACATTTTAACCCTGTTGACTGTGCGTGTTTTAAAATGTAAAACATTTACTAATCCCTAATTATAGTGTCCGAAGTACAGTAAATTAGTATATCTAGTTGTCTCTGCTAGTTTGGATGTTTTAAATAACTGTTCCGTCCAAAAAGCAAGACAGAATGCAATAAATGACTGTCTTGCAACTTCAACCAGTCTTCGAAAACAAAACAAAGTACAGAAATATTATGTCCTGAAGTTGAGCTTGCCCTGTTCTGAAGTTCTGAACATCTGCAGATGACCCTCTTCAACCATATTCAGAGGCGAAAGCTTAACGGTTTGCAAAGTATATCCACACAAATTCTAACTTTACAGTAAATATCTGCTGGCTTTCCTGACTAATATCTGTCGTTTTCAATCGCCCCTCCATAAATATTTAACACCGCCCGGAAAATAATGTTGCGAGACTAGAGCGCAACATTTGCCAAATGTCAAAGTGGACTGAACCCAAAACCACGCACGAGCTCTTCTTCACAGAGAATTACGAGCACGAAAAACATTGTTGTCCTTCAGTCTGGAGCTCGCGACTCGGCAACAAACACATCCAAACGTGTTGCCGACCACTGAGACACACATATGACAACCATGTTTAGCTTCCCAGACGAACTGTAACGCGTTTAATTTGCGCTCATCCAGTCTCACTCCACGACTCCCTCCTCTCTCTCTGACTCCGCTGCTGTGTAACATTGTTGCTATTTTTGCGACTCACCTCTTTTTCTTCGCGGTCCCCCTCGCTGTATATAGATACTGTGTATCAGTGACTCCCGTGGATACACTGTGACATAAATGTATTTTCAGTCACATTGACACACGGCTTCTATTTTCGGGAGCTGAGCTGACAAACTCAGAAGAAGCAGCAGTCGCTCTTGTCACAACATGAGCTCCTCCCCCAATATGACGAACACTAGACGGAGTCAACCTCCTACGGCAAGCCCTTTTAACATATATTCTTTAAAACTAAATAGTGTCCATCGCCACATTACTGTTACTTGTTTTTTAAGGTATGAAATAATGACTAGTTTCTTTTTCAATTTCACTAGTAACTATCCCTATTAGCCATACCAGGTTACTGGAATCTATAGCTCTACTAGTACTTATTTATTAGATAGTAGACCTACTGTACCTATTTTTAAGACACTGGTGCAAATTCCACATGTTAATAGTCATTACTATCTCCCTATGTACAACTGCATTTTTAATTATATTTTATGCAATGACTAGTCAAACAAATTAATTTATAGATTGGTTAGAAATCGTATTATTAAAGTTCGAAATCAGAATTATCACAATGCATATTAGTGTCTAATAAATAGGTACTAATTTATATTTAATTGCTACTAAGAAAACTGGAATACTAGTAGGCCTAATGCCCCATTCACACCAAGAACAATAACTATAAAGATAACTATAAAGATAAAGATATTAGCGTCCACACCAGCACATATCGTCTCTTTAAGCACACGCTCGTCTGCCCCTTTAAATTCTCGAGCTCGTTATAGCAGGATGGATTCTGATTGGGTGTCAATGTTTGTATCATTCATCAGCTGGAAAAAAATCGATTTTTAGAACTATATCTTTATCGTTATCTTTATAGTTATCGTCCTTGGTGTGCGCAGGCCTTAACTATAGAATACAAGTAGACTACTAAAAGTACTAGTTACTAGCTCTAGTTCCTAAAGATGTAATTTTACTTAAAGTTTATGTAATTACTAGTCAAACAGACTACTTTATAGACTGATTTGAATCTTATAAGTAAAGTTGGACATTTTATAAGTAATTATAAGAATGCATATTAATGTCTAATAAATAGGTACTAATGTCTATTTAATTGCTATTAAAAAAACTGAAATACTAGTAGGCTTAACTATTGGAGTAACTAAGACATACTAGTCCATAAAGTAGTTACAACTAAAAATGGGAAAGGTGCCACCAATACTTGAAAACAGAGGCTATTAGTTAGAAGTGCACAGTCATTATCTAAACCAGTGTTTCCCAACCGGGGTGCTAAAAAGCAATTTATTTCATTTGTAGGCCTATCGTTATTTTTTATTTGTAATTAAATAATGTTTACATATGTATAAAAGCCTACATTAAAATCTGTCATATAAATTGGTCTTTTCATTAGAAATTAGCCTACTGATTTGCCACCATTGATGGACAATTTTTTTTTTATAATATTAAAAATATCTGTATGACAGTATATTCTGCAGTTCTTCCCTGCTGTACCGAATATCTATACTTTTCAAAGTATCATATCGAAGTTAGAAATTCAAATATTGTGACAAAATTAATTTTGTAGGGTGCCACAAATTTGTTAAAATTTCCAAAGGGTGCCGCGACTAAAGAAAGGTTGGGAAACACTGACCTAAACCACAGAGTTCAATGGGAAAAACATTTTTCGGGATAGTGGCTAGTAGCCAAAAAAATGTCAAACTATTGGTCACTATTGGATTACTTCGTAGTTATTACCGACATTTAACAGTTTAACAATTAACAATTAAACAGATTATAATACTATGTAGTCTTAAGAAATCATTGTTACTAGAGCTTGCCATAAAACACCGCCTCCTCAACCTCCACCTCCTACTCTACTCGTGTCTCATCTTCAGTTTAAAAACAAATATTAAAAACTCAAGAACAGCGACTTAAACATGATGAAAACAACACGATAGAACTTCGATACTGTGTTTTTGTCAAAGGTAAAAAGCGGCAAACCAAGTGAGCGCGCGAAATGAAGTGAGAAAGGAAACGGCTCGCTAACCGCCACACCATGACATCACCGTGTTTAACAGTTTGAGAAAGCGAGGAAACGCGAATAGCCAACTATATGTGCATGTCATCGAATCGAGGAAGTGACAGGCACTGTCGCGCAAAAAGTTAACAAAGACGTCACTGTTTAGTAAAATCCTCCACAGCAACGATTACTGGCTGCCTGCTAAAAGCCCGTTACGTCCAGAGCCATTTTAATATTTATTATGGTTGTTAGACTGGCACTACCTTAGATACGATTGACGTAAGTTCTATAAAACAACAGTAACAATAGGGTCAGTGCTTTTGAAGTGACATGTTTCTCATCCAATCGAATCCATCAGCGGCTTGTCAGTGACCAATCAGAGAAAAGAGGTTGGCTGCGTTTTACGTTGCATGTGGCAGTGTCACGTGTAGTTGTAGGATCTGTGGAAGAGGTGTGGTACTGAACATGAGTTGTTTTTGCTGGGACTTAAGGGAATTTGTATTACCACCGTTTTACCACATGTAAAATAGGACACGCAGGAGATCAAAGGAATTACAACATGTTAAAACAATGCAAAATGGTTATACAGAGACCAGTAAATAAAACAAAACAGAATGAGGCCTTCATAAATGATTTACATTTATAAAATGGTTTGTTTTACTTTGAAACACTACATTAGGCCTATCTTAATACTAAAATACGGTGAGAGTGTCATCATTTTTTTATAACTTTCTAATCCACAGTACAGTTAACTTGTGCAACAATACAGATAAATTCACCAGGTGATTACTAATACACACTGACCTCAATATCCAGTGTTTTAAGCACTTTCAAATTGCACCTGGACATAAATCTTGAAGGTAAATATGAGCAATCATGGATTGCATGGATGCACTTTATATTTAATCTTAAGAACATCTTTTAACTTTTTTTTTTTGCACTTTGAGTAAATTTATTGATATTTTAGCAGAATTTTAGAATGTTAAGATAAAGTAACAGATCTTTTCCTTGCTGATCCTTCTTTACAACGTCTGAAAATGTAAAAATGTTAAAGTACTTCATTATTCAGTTTCTTAAGACAAGAACCAGTGCCACATGAAATAAACTACAATAGAAGATATAGCCATAGAATCCACAGAAAACTCACATAATCCCTGGAAAATGGCTATGGATATTGATGAAATCCCTGATTATGTGCCCTCTGTGACTTCACATTTTTTCACATTCTATTTGAAGCCTTGTAAAGCTGGAGCTGTACATAAAAATAGTCCCATCAGGGCAAGGCACATACTCCGGATCCCCTGTGCAAACACCCATTGGCACCAGAACCCTAACAAACCACACTGAACCCTCAGCCACCTGTGGTCTAGAGATTAGCTAGAAAGAAACACAATTTGTTCTTCTTGCATCAAATTTAGTCTTTAATCAGCTGTGACTGAAAATACTGTAGATAATAGCCAGTAAGCAGAGTGAAAGGATTATGAAATAAAAAATATATATATTTTTAAGTTTAAGTTTACAGCAATTAAAAAAAAAAACTGAGCCCTTGAAGGAGATTTCTTTAAATAATATAATGAAATGTGGTGCAGGTATAGCTGCAACTGAAATATTACCATATATATTCATATACTTCAGTATTGAACCAAAAGTAGCTGATTCCTTTAAAAGATCCTCCTAGAAAATCGGTTTCCTCTATGCACAGTTTCAATTTTATTAAAGTAAAATGAAAGTGGTGCAATCCTGCAAAAAAAAGTTACTTGCAATGTTTCGCTTTGATGATTTTAAGTGTAATTATTCCATCATTCTATTACTTACCAATCACCAGCAGTCAGGTCATGTGTTAATGTTTTGTATACAATGCATCTTCCCCATTGCCCCTCCCCATCTGTGAATGGCTGTGTGTCTCACCTGTTTCTTGCGATGATCGATTACCTTCACAGAACCTGCTGCTAAGGCCTTCCTCGGGTATCTTTCTCAGGTGTGCCACTCTTACTTTCTTAATTTCCCTGGTATTACTTGAATTTTCTCTCTTGTTCTCTGTCTCTCTTTCTGTCTGCCTTCCTCTCTCACATTCACTCTTTCTCTCTTTTGCTTTCTATCTCCCTTGCATTCCTCAAAGCCAGACCAGCTGGCTTTGGACGGCTTTCTTCTTGCTCCTGTAAGGCCTGACTTCACACTCTCGTCCCTGGGTCTTTCTGCCGGAAGGGAGCTGGGCGACAGAAGTTTGAAGGGTAGGATCCCAGATGGACACTGACATGCTGGGCATGCGTGTATGTGACAGGGCTTGGCTCAGGGGAGTGGTGGACCAGCCGCAGCTGTCACTCACCAATACTGAGGGTGTTAGATGTGTTTTGTGTTGTTATTATTATTAATAAAAGTGAAAAATTGTGCTGATCGGAGAACAACAATGCCTGACTGTTCACAAGAGATGGAAGAAAGAAGGAAAGAATTCCCTGTTGGTTCGCTTTCTCATAATAAAGACTTGCCAGCGCTGGCACCAATATTTCAAAGTGTCATTCTTTTTGCCAGCAGAAGTCATCTAAACGTGAACCATCAACATTTGAGCAAAATTTCAATAGTATATTGACATAAAGTTTTGGGTTCAACAGAGTAGTGAAAAATAAGCCAGCTGAAGCACTTATATTTCCCTGCCAGCTGAAGTTAAAGTATTGTATTGATAGGTCATAAAGACCCAGAGAATTGCAGTGGGGTTTATAAAATATACTCAAATAGAAGACAGCTGACATTTTCAGCATTGTACCAGACCACAAATAGCTCCAGACTGCTTAGATACTACGCCACCAATTAAATAAAGGATCTTATAATATCGCTCATATAACAGACTATTAGAGCACCATAGTGAAGTTAGAGTTTCTGTCTGAACTTTCTTTTTGAAGAACAACAGGCTCAGTGGATTCATAAACACACTGAAGGTCATTGTTTTGACAGCAGATTCTTGATTAATGCATCATTACAATTAGAACTAGCAAGAATTAAACTAGCCAAACTCTTTCAAATATCCCGCTCATTGTCCACAGTTCCCAGCTAATGTTTCTCAGTGTTAAGTATTATCTGACCTTATCCAAAAATACTGAAGACAATGCAATATTCATATATTGTGTAAAAGAGCATCTCGCTACAATAGTTAACACTTGTTAATGCACTAGGTATCATCTAGGTTAATGTTAAATTCTATAAACCAATACACTTTAGCATTTCAAGTTGTACAAATGAACATTAGTTATTAGAAATTAACATGAGTGAGTAATGAAAAATAGTATAAATGAACATAACCTAGACAAAAAATGCTGAAAAAACTCATTTACTAATGGTATGAACTGAACCTTATAGTGAAGTGTTAATAATAACACCATTCTTCATACGTTTTTTTACAATTTTCACCATCCACACACTTGTTGAAATGATCAGCAGACAGAGCCTAAAGGAAGGATGACAAAATAAAGAGAGGAACTGGAATAGCGCAAAAGTACATCAGTATGTCTCTGTGCAGATTGAGTCTGTGCATTAGATAACTTTGCAGAGGCTCTAAAAATACCCTGTGTCTCACAGTCTGGCTCTGTTCTCTCATTACCGCACGTAATTAACACTGAGCATGCCCTGCCAGCACTGAGTAGTGCAGCACTGCACACAACTGTCACATACTCATGCATCTATGTAACATATCTAATCAAAACCTCAGAAGTTTTCACCAACTACTTTTTCTCCTTTCGTTCAATCTAAAGTAACTAATATCTGAGCTCATAATTATACACCCTGACACTCTCACAACTTTTATTTTCCATTTTTTACCTCACAACTTATAAATGTAGTAGGTTAGTGTATCCTTCAAATCGTCTCGGTTTCAATGACTTACAGACAGCTGCTTCCAGAGACAATAAAAGCCCTTTAATTTGCCCACCATTTGTTGAAGCTACTGTACAGCACCATTTATAAGAGAGAGAGAGAAAGAGCCATTTTGTACGAGCCGTTGCGAGTTCATTAAAAATTGAGCAAGGTCAGAAATGAAACCATTCCTCCCATTTTTCATTCAGTCCTTAATATCAGGAATCATTTAATTAATCTCGCAAAATGGCCTCAAATTAATTTACTTTGACACATAGCTGTCGGGTAACGTGACTAGAGATCTACTTGATAAACAAGATTGAAACTGAGGCGCATCAACAGAAATGATCTCTTGTTAAACTACGTAAGGTTCTAGAGATTTGTATCTCTTTTTTTAACTCCCACAAAAAAGTCTACCAATGTTAAACTGTTCACTTAGAGTTGTTAAATGCAATAAAACTGACCTAATAATTATATTACCACATACATGCTTTCAGGTTTTCCAAACCACTTGTTTGTTATTTTCAGATCCTATCTAATCTCCAAAATACAATGTGTAATAAATCATTCATGTTTGCCTTGACACAGCCTTCATGATAATGTTTTGGCCTGATGGCCTCTGCTTGTATTCAAGTGCCCTTTATCTAATGCAGCCTGTTATCAAGCAAAATATTGAACACCTTTCTCTAAAAAAGAAAAACAAAAAGTGTAATAGGAACAATCAATATCCTTGTGCACTTTACAGTACCTTAAGTTAGGACAGTAAGGTAGACACCATAAAAAGCATTTGATCAATAAGGCCAAACACAGAACTAAAGCACAGAGGCTTTTATCACTTCACAAAGGCCTTGTACTGAAATCATTAACACACAACCAAAGAGTTTCCAGAGAAGATGTTCATTGAACACCTGACACAAGTATAGTACATCCCTTACCGCTCAACCTCACTGCAAAACTGTCATGGCATACTAAGAATAGATACAGCCAAAAGGGCAGTTTAACCAATTAGAAATTATTATATAAAATCACGATTATATGTGACCAACACCCTGCTGGGATAACCAATAGAAGTCTTTGTGTTAAATTATACTGCCACAAGACAATATTATTATTATTATTACTTAAAACTACCATTTTATTCCTGAGTTGGTAAAACTGGATTTTTAGCAGCAATTAATCTTCAGTCACATGATCATCTGAAAGCATTGTAATATGGTGAACTGCTCAACTTATCACAGTGGAAACCACTGAAATGTTTTTTTTCCCCCTCATGGTTCTTTGATGAAAAGAAAGTATAAAGTTACGATCTTTCCTGTAACTTTTGATCATTTTAATACATCCTTGCTATTTAAAGGGGTCATATGATGCGATTTCAAGTTTTCCTTTCTCTTTGGAGTGTTACAAGCTCTTGGTGCATAAAGAAGATCTGTAAAGTTGCAAAGACTAAAGTCTCAAATCCAAAGAGATATTCTTTATAAAAGTTAAGAGTCAACCACGCCTACCTAAAACGGCTCGTTCTAACACGCCCCCACACTGTAAACCCGAACAGTACTACTAACTTATAAAGATTAAGAACACTGCAATTAAAGTCTGTTAAATCGTTGATGCAACTTATAACAATTGCATTTTCTGAACGAGGAATTTAGTTTTATTTTTGTGTGGCTCAACAGTTTTGAGTAAACTCTTCTATTTAAATTATTATTTTTAAGTTTACGGAGTGACGTAAAGTGACGTCACCTCGTTGCTCTAACCGACGTTCAGAAGAATCCATTCAACATGGCGGAGACTCGCAAGCGACCGGAGCAAACTTAATGGAACAACTTGTAAGTAAATCAAAACAACTGTGAACATTTCTTATTTGCTTTTTGAGTGTTGTAAGAACTTTGTAGAAAACGAAGCGTTTGAGAGAGGCGGGGCATAGAGGACCTACAATAATGTACAGTATTTGAAAAATAATGTGTTTTTTGAACATTAAAGTTGTAAAAAATGTCAACATATTCTGTTACACCAAATACACAAAATAATGATCTTTAAAATAGCATCATATGACCCCTTTAAAGCACAAACAAAATGTGTTAAAACACTCCTCCAACTATTAAACTCTAGAGCAAAACCATACTAAAGTTTCTGTTTGCTTTACACCTGAAGCATCCCAACATGCTCATGCTGATTCACGTCTAAAAGTCGTGTAAAATGCAGAAAGGCAGATCCCCAGGGGAAACTCCCATGTGATTTTCACTACTCTTATAACCTGACTATAATCACTGTGGCTTTGTCTGCAAAAGGAAAGATCTGTGGATTCGCTTGTCTACATTCCAGATGTTAAACCCAGAAGTAATACATCAAATAACCACACTGAAAAGCATAGAGCTCCAGTAACACTTTCCCAAAGACAATACATCAGCAAATATAACACTGTGGAGTTACAGAAAAAAAACAAAACTGCGATTTGAGATGTAAAAGTGATCATTCTTGTGTTACATATCACAACACTGTCTTAAAAAAATCTAGACCAATGCTTTACATTTTTTCTACTCCTTGGAGCTGAATGTGCATAATGCTGCAGAATATGAATTGTGATAAGCTCATAAAGCGAGTTTACATTTGTTTTTTCCCCTTGTTTTGGGATTAGAGAGGTAAGCTTTTGTTTTATTAACCTCCTTCATTTAAAACAGCCAGTTGCAATCAGGCAATTTGACTCATACCACAGACCATTCATCTCATTGCCAACCTAATCCATGAAAAGGACTTATGTATTCGTGTCTTACAAATGTGCTTGAGTAAAATCCTTTGGCAAGAGCGAGGCGGCAGAAGAAAGAGCTCTCTGTGCTGTAATAAGCCCTTGAAATTAACCAGCCTCGTAAATGCTTTGTCTCTCGCACTCAACGAGCATCCCTACGGCAAGCGTGAAGTTTAGCAATTGTCCTCCCTCCCCGTTCCCATCCGTATTATTTTTTCTCCTCCGAGACAGACAGAAGGTGCTAGGGACATGTTGTTGTGCATCTCACACAGGTAATACATTTGTGTGTCAGGCCTGCGTGTCACAGATTAAGCGTGTTTTGTTTGGGAATGATTTATGAGAGTGATGTCGGTGATGCACTTGGCAGTGAGGAGCTGAGCTTCTGATTTATATTATATTATATTATTTTACCAGTACATTTATTGTTTGTTTTTCTTTTAAGCCATGATTCATTTACTAATATAGTACAGATATGTATGACAAAAAAAATGCATATGTGCTTGTAAATATTCTAAATCATATTCCCCTATGAAGTTTACTGGGAAAAGACCCAATGATGCATCCAACATCATACCAAAAACAGCTTTTTGAATGTAAACTGCTGTGTCAGTTCACATTTCATGCCGCTCTGGCATTTCAAAAGACCCCTTTAATATATTCAGATGAAACGTGCCAGTTTATGACTGAACTGAGCATAATGGTTACAGTTTTTGTAAATGGTAATTCTGGGTTCTAAAAAGATATGGTGGATTACATTAATGAGCACAAAGTAAACAGATCTCAATGTCTCACAGAATGCTAATTATATTCTTCCTGACTTTACATACATTGTTACATTCAGTCGACATACTATCATTTCTTTAAAATTGAAAAGGATATTATTTGATGGCAATTCTGATGTGAAAAAAGTACAGCATAAAATACTCACAATAGAGATTGAAATATGCCCAGAACCTTGATAACATCTAAGGTTACCAAGGTCTAGATGAATTGTACCTCCATGCTCTTGTTCTTCTTTGTCCTCTGGTGAGGACAGGAACTTCACGGACTCTCTGATTGCAGACCCTTGGGCAGGAAATAAATGAATATAGATAGGTAAAATGAATATGAGCAGGAAGGAAGCCTGTGACAATGGTAGGAAACTAATTTTCTACCTAGGTGAAAGCTTGAAAAGCCTCCTAAAACGTGCCTCTTTTGCACAGCAGACGCTGCGGCAGCAGCTCAAAGTCCTCAAAACATTTATGACAAATGTTTTTAGCACGACGCCATGTTAATAAATCATTAAAGTCATCTAATGCAAGGAAAATTATCATAACATTAAGATTTAAGATTAAGAATAACCATCTGTCCAAACAAGACCTGAGAACACAAAGCCACTCTTTCACTGAGGAGGGTCAAATATATGTAGCACATAATCACATGCACTGTTGAACATTTACTTCATTTAATATACCATTGCGGTTTGTTTGTCGAAACATCCCGAGCAAACAGATTTAATGTGTGCATGGATAAATATTTGCAGCGCTATATCAAACTCAGAAGCTAAATTAGGACTATCACAGAGGGCAAGTGGGGTCTTCAGTTAGCCGCCAGGGTTGTTTGGCTGACCGCATTTCTGAATTAAGGCGGGCCTATTAGTGAGACTCGCATACACAATTACGGCCTTATGAGTTGTTTTCTTCATTTCTGTGACATCTCTGTAACTTTCGAATGCTGTTCAAGCTGCATGCAAGCCTTTGTAAACTGTCCACCCCATCCTGCGTGCCCCCAGCTGATTTTGAAACTGTGCAAATGTGCTGTGGTAGATGAAAATGGGCTTAAATTTCTGATAAAAAATAGAACTGTTGACACAAGTGTTGAGAATGGATTGTGCTCCCTCACTTGCTCTCTGTAATGAGGAGAGCAGAACTCTACACAGATAAGGCCAACAGGATTGCCACAGAGGCGGCACTGAGAGACAGGGGCCAGGGTCTCCACACCAATAACTACAATAACCTACGGTATCAAACAATGTCATGGCTTGATGTGATTCACTACGGCAAAATAAAAGGTCTGTTACGGAGCTAAATATTCATTTATTCAGTTATTTTTTACAAAGAAGAAATTTCTAATCTCCCCATGGAAAATATTTGCTATTATTGCTTCTTTTTACTTCAGACCTCACAGGTAACAACACTAATATAGCCTGTTTTTGCTAAATAATGTGTGGTTGTAAATCGTGAGGAAGATAAAGAGGCAACCCTCAAGCAAAGAAAACATATTTCCTTATTTATTAACAATTAATATTTTAAATGATTTAATGTATATTGAAAATATACTAAATAACATAGTGTGTTAATATATTACAATATAATACCTGCTTATAATTACATCTGCAATTAATTTCTGTAATTATGTTTATAATTACACTGTTAACCCATCCCCTTGTAATGTGGTGTTTGGGTTTTGTCTTGTTCATGTTTCCATGTCTTTTATTTTGTAATTGTTTTATGCTGTTTGTGTCATACTTCCCTTGCCTTCATGTATCTCAGCCTTGTGTATGTGTCATGTTCTGATTGGTTTGTTCTTGTCATGTGACCCTCTTGTTTCCTATAAGTAGCCATCATGTTGCCATTGTCTGTCGTCGTGTATTGAATGTATTTATCCCGCTGTTGGTGAGTCTAGTCTGTTCATGTCAAGTCTGTTCATGCCTCGTCAAGTCTGTTCATGTCAAGTCTCGGATTATTGTTTGGATGTTTGGATCACACTGTAAATAAACTGCACTTGGGTTCTCACTTCAACTCGCCTTCAGTGGACTTTCATTACACCCCTACACCTACACCTTAACCCACCCTTAAACCTAGCCATACCACCAAGCCTGTCTAACCTTACCCATATCCCACCTCAATAGCTGCAACACAATATGAACACAATAAGTAGCCTACATTGTATTTATTTTTTGATGCAAGTACATAGTAGTTAAGGCCACCTAATATAAAGTGGGACTGTATTATTTCATATATTGCATTCTATTGTCCAGTATATTCCCATATATTTTTGTTTCATAAGGGAAAGGAAAGCACTGTCAACAAAACACTGTCATACGCACATGTGAACCACTTCAAACTGCAACAGACTTCAGGTTATTCCTGTAAGCTGGGAATTCCCACGACAGCTCCTGCTCTTGACCTCATATCTATTGTGTTTGTAAGCGTGTGTGACGTTTTGAGCAGGTCTGACGGGCTGGCCTGCCATTGTTTTGTAAGATCAGACTCAATGAGGTCACACTGTTGTCGTGTATCCCTTACATCTGTGAGTACAAAAGCAGGGAAATATTTGAGTCTGCGTACTGTATGTGTGAGATCATGATATAAAATGCTTTGTCAGGCAGAAGTGTCATAGTGCATATGGGGTTTCTGAGTAACTACTGAATGGCAAAACAAAAAAACAAACAAAAAAAAAAAACTCTAGTATATGCTACACGATTATGGTAGTTAAAAACAGTCTGTCTAAAATGCAGTGGCAGACATCTAAATTTGGTCATTCAAATTGAGTGGTACCTTCTGCAGACAATTTGCTTTAAGCTGGTGCACACTGTACAATTTATAATAGTCCTTACGATTGTACTTGTCAGACTATATGAATATGATCCCAGCTATAAGCCATGTCACACTGAGATCTCTCAGTTGTCATTAACGTCAGTCAAGACTCATTAAAAACAGACACACACAAGAAGACTCGTCCTAATTTTTCCGTCATCAATCTGTGACACGTTTAATGATGGCGAGCTATATTTACATGTGGAATTTAAATGGTGGCTGGCAAAACAAAAACAATCTCTAGCGTTAATAGTGCTCAACATTTTGCTCTAATTTTGTCATCAGGTTCTGTGCTCCTATTGGTTTTTGATTTGATGGTCATTGTAAGAGAAACCACACCGCAGGACTTTCCTCAAAACTTCTGACACTGGCAGAATTTAATCAGAGACAAAAATTTATCGCAATGGTCATTAATTGGCTGTGGGCGAACATGTCATTAGCAATCAAAGGCTACAGATTTTGGCCTAGGATCAGAGGAATCTCAAAATTGTACAGTGTGCACCGGCTTTAAACAGAACTATTATTGTTTTATTAATATTTTGAGCAAGTTTAATTTTTGTATTTTCCATTTTAAACAATTTTGTTGTATTTTTGGCTTTTTTTCTAGTTTTTATTATTATTTTTAAATATGTCTATATTTTTATTAGCTCTTTTCCATTTTAGTTTTAGTTATTTTAATGCGTTGCATCAAGTCAAACTAAATTAAAATGAGAAATGTAGGTGAAATAAAAACAAATTTTAAGTTTTTAATTGTAATTTTTTCAATGTATTTTATTTCAGTTAACGTTCATTTTATTCCAAGTAATGAATAATAATAATAATTATTATTATTATTAAATGGTGTTAGTTTTAGTTAACTATGATCAACTAACTATGATCAGGTTAACCACCTGAATGATCTCAAACTTAAATTCTGAAAAAATGTTCGGATATTTACAGTAAATAACAGAAGTTGGCTCATAGAATCATAGTACAACACTTTATAAGTTTTTTTCCACTCTTCATCTTCTTTGTCATTATCCCCCACCCCCCCGTTTTTATTTTTATTTCTTTTATTTTTATTTTATTGTTATTATTAATATTATTTTGCATATTCATTCTTGCTCTTTGTATACTTTCCCTTTTATTATTACTCTAAAGCAATTGTGATAAATGTGTAAACGATTAGGAAAACTGCATTTCCTGTGTTGAGTGTATGATTAACCGAACAGTAATCAGTTTAGGGCCAATCAATAATATACTGTAAATTTGATCGAATGACAAATTACAGAGTTTTGTTTGTTGTGTTTGGACAAATAGTACATAAATGTTTGTGATTTGTGTAAAACATTTTTTCAGATATTTTAAAGTATTGGTTGGTTGTATTAACTATTGTGAAAACATTTGAGAGTTTTGTGCACATTGTTTTGAGAAAATTATTTGCATGATTTGTAATTTG
>NW_015653168.1:277244-286135 GCF_001515625.1 Sinocyclocheilus rhinocerous | reverse complement strand
TCTATTTCATTTATTTTTATTTTTATTTTTATTTTAATTTTATTATTATTATTATTATTATTTTGCATATTCATTCTTGCTCTTTGTATACTTTCCCTTTTATTATTACTCTAAAGCAATTGTGATAAATGTGTAAACGATTAGGAAAACTGCATTTCCTGTGTTGAGTATATGATTAACCGAACAGTTATCAGTTTAGGGCCAATCGAAAATATACTATGTTCATTTGATCGAATGACAAATTACAGGAGTTTTGTTCGTTGTGTTTGGACAAATAGTATGTTTGTGATTTGTGTAAAACATTTTTTCAGATATTTTAAAGTATTGGTTGGTTGTATTAACTATTGTGAAAACATTTGAGAGTTTTGTGCACATTGTTTTGAGAAAATTATTTGCATGATTTGTAATTTGTATAAAATGAATGAAAACGTACAATCTGTTTAGGACAATTACAAAGTATTCAGATCACTGTGTTAACTGTTTTGAGAACAGTGACCTGAGTTTGGAGACTGTAAACAAATGATTTATTAGGTTGGGATCTAAACCTGGGTCCGCTTGCATGTTAAACGACAACTAAACCACATTTTTGCTGCATTTCTTATTTATTTTTTGTTTGTTTGTTTACAAAAGTTGTCTAAATAAAATGTGCTAGTTGTAACTATATAAATATTTACAATTTCATAAAAAATATATTTACAAATACATATTTACTTCCATAAAAAAATTAATACATAAAAGCATGTTATTAACAGGTTTTATTCAAGTCTATTCTAGAGTAAACAATCTAATTACACCCACAAAACTATGTTTCTTCTAGGCAACAGTTGCACAGTTTCGCTTTTTATAGTGTGTGTGTGTGTGTGTCAGCATGTATAGTTGGACAGAATACCATATTAACACAATTAAGAGACTGTTTCTAGGTCAGCTGTGCTATACCTTTTACAATCCAAGGTGATATGAGGGTGAACTGGAAAGGGTGCCACGCTATCCAGCATCTAGGCAGAGGAGTTCAACAATTGCTGCCAGCTGTCCTTCTGCAGAAGCGCTGCCAATATCTATCTGTGGATAAATGACTGGAGAATAGCAGCACAGGGCTTTTGGCTGCACAGAGCATGGAGGAAAACTACAAGCCCACACAAGACCACCACTCACCTTTGGGAGCACACCAATCTCAGCTGCAATTGTGTAACGTCACAATTTGCAGATGTCGAATTCAGAGGAAGCGTGAAATATATAGTTCAACCAGTCTGCGCACTTCAAAGAAAAAAGCCAAAGTGGGGATGGCTGAACTCGAATTTTAAAGAGCAATATTCCCTCTTTTATCTCCCTCAAACACAGATGATTAAAGATTCAATGCAGCAAGTAGACTAATGACTCCATAGGGTGTGTGAGGCAAACTTGGGAGAAAAGACGGGAGAAGAGGAAGAGGCCTCTGGAGAATTCTTCACCACAGAGGAATACGCTTTAAAATATACAAATTTATTCATCTGAGAGTCTGCCGAGGCTCTGTGGCTTCAGGTAGCACATGGGAGAGGAAGCGAGCGTGAGAGAGAAAGAACTAACAAGCTCTTTTCACACCTCTTGAGTCAATCATGCTTATAATGATTTGTTTCCTGGTATGACATGCAGTCTGAGGTAAACTGAATGATCGAAATGCACACAAATGACTCAGCACAGCTATACAACAAGTGCAAAGGCAAATGACAACTACATGTTAATGCTGAAGTAATTTTTTTCAATGATAAAATATTTTCTCCTATCTTACCTGGCTGGCAGAGAGGACTAAGTAAGCTATTCGTAGGCTGATTTCCCTGAAAAGTATTAACATTTTGGCTCTGTGGCACCATCAAAACATCACTCTTTGGTTGAGCTTCCTGATCAGCCGGACATCGCAACATTGACTCAACCAATAGAGCGCCGCAGTGATGATGTATTATTGTATTCTTACAAATTTTGTTCATTATGATAATATTCACAAATGAAAACAACTTATGAAGCCTATATACAATCTTCAGAAGTAAAAATCTAAATGTAGGCTATAAACAAAGTACACCACGGTTGCATGACTTTAACGTCACAACCATTAAACTTCAAACAACTCTTTTAGTTTTTATTTAAAAAAGGCTGTAAAAGCAAACTAATGAGTATGAACTCTGCTTGGTGTGATGACGTTTCTTGTCTCTGACAATCGTCTAGGCCTGAAGGAGGGAACGGAGACGTTACATCAGAATAGACTGACGAATGGGGTCTCGCCCGAGAGCCCAATCACCTTGAGTGGTAACAGAAGGAGCCAATGGTACGCTGAGTACCTTGGTCTGCGTAATTTGCATCATGTGCTCCGCCCCGCTGTGTGGGTATATAAGGAGCAGCACGAGCAAGTCGCATTCAAGTCTTCGCTGAGGAGCCGAGCCATGTGACCCAGCCATTCAGCGGAACAGCAATTGTTGCAAAGGGACGTAACGTCTCCGTTCCCTCCTTCAGGGAACGGGGGTCACATACGTAACCTAGACATTCCCTTTCAGTCGGTCACGTTCGACGTTACGTCAGAATAGACTGACGAATGGGGTCCCTTCCAAAACTGTCTTCCAGTGACCTGCATAAGTGATAGCACCCTGTCGTGAGGCCAGCACGAGCGAAGGGCTATACCTAACACAGAATGCACTGGGTAGCATATTCCAGCTGGAAGTATGCTAACAGGCTGCCTGCTCGTAGGCGGTCTTACAAAGCACATATCAACCAGCGTAGTGGTGATACATATGAATCTCTGAGGTACCCAGCCCGCAGGGTGGATATGTTTCAACGTCAGAGATGGCAAGGTGGCTTGCCAAGGGAAAGACACATGCTGCCGAGAGAGACTTACTGTGGAAATACACACATGGAATTGCCCAAGAGGGGAATCACAACACATGGAGGCACCTAGTCTAACACAGGGGCTGACTGACAGGGCATGCACGAAAGTGCTCGACAGCACAGTGCTGGAGGAACCCAGGGTTCTGAACTGTGGAACTCACCTGAAGAGAATAGCACACACATCCTGTCTGTGGAGTGGAATGGCGCAGCAAGCGAATTGACACCGAGCAGGTCCTGTTTACTGGCCCGAAGGGGCAAGTACACAGGATGACACGGGCTCTACACGGAGATGATAGAATCTCGCAAATGTGTTAGGTGTCGCCCAGCCCGCAGCTCAACAGATGTCTGTTAGCGAGGTGCCATGCGCCAGCGCCCAGGAGGAAGCCACACTCCTAGTTGAGTGAGCCCTCACCCCTAGGGGGCATGGCAGGTCTTGAGCCTGATAAGCCAAGACAATAGCCTCCACTAACCAGTGGGATAACCTCTGCTTGGAGATAGCATTTCCGTTCTGCTGGCCTCCGTAACAGACAAAGAGCTGGTCAGAGGTCCTGAAGCACTGAGTTCTGTCTACGTAAGTGCGAAGAGCACATACTGGACAGAGCAGCGCCAGGGCTGCGTCTGCCTCCTCCGGGGGCAGCACTTGCAAGTTCACCACCTGATCTCTGAAAGGAGTGGTGGGAACTTTGGGCATGTATCCAGGCCGGGGTCTCAAGATAACATGAGAGTTGGCCGGCCCGAATTCCAGGCACGCTTCATCAACTGAAAATGCCTGCAAGTCCCCGACCCTCTTAACCGAAGCCAAAGTCGTCAGGAGCGCAGTTTTTAATGATAAGAATGTTAGCTCCACTGAAAGCAAGGGTTCGAAAGGAACTCTCTGCAGTGCGGATAATACAACTGCGAGGTCCCAAGAGGGAACTTGTTGAGGGCGAGGCGGATTGAGCCTCCTGGCCCCCCTCAGGAACCTGATGGTCAGGTCATGTTTCCCAAGAGACTTACTGTCAACAGGATCATGGTGAGCTGCAATGGCAGCCACATAGACCTTCAGGGTGGAAGGAGACAGCCTTCGTTCCAACTCGAAGAACACCAAGTGACAAAGCATAGGCGTGTCTGGTAGACGAGGCCCTAGCTGAAGTGATGGTAGCTACCCCCTGAAGTGGCAAGGTACCTAAACCTTCCGTGACCCATCTAGAACCCACACATGTAGGTTCCAAAGATAGGGACGCGGGTGCCAGAGGCTGCCCCGTCTCTGAGAAAGAAGGTCCTTCCTCATAGGGATTGGCCAGGGAGGGGCTGTCGCGAGGAGTACAAGTTCGGAGAACCAGGTCCAGCCATGCCAATAAGGCGCAACCATGAGGACCTGCTCCTCGTCCTCCCTGATCTTGCACAACGTCTGTGCAAGAAGGCTCACTGGGGGAAACGCATAGATGCGCAGGCCCTGCGGCCAGCTGTGTGCCAGAGCGTCCGTGCCAAGGGTACCCTCAGTCAGGGTGTAAAACAACTGGCAGTGGGAATTGTCTGGAGAGGCAAACAGGTCTACCTGAGCATCTCCAAAGTGTTCCCAAATCAGCTGAACCGACTGGGGATGGAGTCTCCATTCCCCGGGGCGAGACTGCTGCCGTGAGAGCTCGTCGGCTGCACGATTGAGCCTGCCCAGGATGTGAACGGCACGAAGCAACCTCAGATGCTTCTGACTCCACAAGAGGAGATGGCGAGTGAGTTGCGACAAGCGACGGGAGCGTAGACCGCCCTGACGGTTGATGTACGCTACGGTCGCAATGTTGTCCGTACGGACCAGAACGTGCTTGTCCTTCAGCAGGGCCTTGAAGCGGTGCAGAGCAAGCCATACTGCAAGCAACTCGAGGCAATTGACATGCCACTGAAATCGGGGTCCTGTCCAGGAGCCTGATGCAGCATGTCCGTTGCACATGGCACCCCAGCCCGTGGCAGAGGCATCTGTTGACACAACAACATACCTGGACACTGGTCCTAGGGGAACACCAGCCCATAGAAACGAGGGGTCCAACCATGGGGTGAAGGTTCGGCGGCAGGCCGGAGTGATGGTCACGCGGTATGACCGCCGCTGCAGATGCCATATGCCCCAGGAGCCTCTGAAATGAACTGGCCGTGGGGCCAGTGGTGGAACAGAAAGAGAACGAAAACAAAGGATTCTCCCCCGGCCCTCCTCCAGGGGAAGGAGTGGTCCTGCTACCATCTCCTGAAGAGCTGATTTCCCCATCTCCGGGTAGCCCGTCTCAGGGACGCCACTTGGCCTGACGCTTGGCAGAGGGCTGCGCCACCCTCCTGCTGCCATCTCCTTGCTGCGGCTGGGTGGAGGCTGCTTGCTGTGGCCGAGCGGGAGTGGAGGAGACCGCAGGGGGGCGCCCTCGGTGACGAGCAGCCTGAGGTGGCTGAGCCGGCGGCAGTGTGGAGGCAGCAGCGGGCCGCCGGGGCAGAATATGTTTTATGGCCTCAGACTGCTTCTGGGCGGCAGAGAATTGCTGGGCAAAACTCTCAACAACGTTGCCGAAGAGGCCAAGAGGCCAGCTTGAGAGAACGGGGAGTTGAGTCCGATCAGACTCCCTCATGTCTGCCAGGTTCAGCCATAGGTGGTGCTCCTGGACCACCAAAGTGGACAGCACCTGACCCAAGGAGCGCGCAGTGACCTTCGTCACTCTGGTGATACAAGCAGAGAGATGTGCTCGGCTCCGAAGCTAAAGCTTGAATGCGACTTGCTCACGCTGCTCCTTATATACCCACACAGCGGGGCGGAGCTCGTGATACAAATTCCGCAGACCAAGGTACTGAGCGTACCATTGGCTCGTTCTGTAACCACTCGAAGGTGATTGGGCTCTCGGGCGAGACCCCATTCGTCAGTCTATTCTGACGTAACGTTGAATGTGACCGACTGAAAGTGAACTCTGTATTCCCATTTTCAAGACAAGTAATTGCTTTAAAAAGAAGATCACAAGAGGGTATTATTAATGCATTTCATGTTGTAGAATAAACATGAAAATATCTTGAGCTTGGCTCAACCAAAGACCCATTAAAAAAAAAATACATTCACTTTAACATAATAGAAACTGGAAGTGCTCAAATAATAACTTGTTTCTGGGTTTTGGCCTATAACAATACATCATCCCTGCAGCAGTGCATAGATCAATGATCTAAATAAATGTAAATCTATATAAATCTATTATAGATCAGTGGTGTAGATACAATATCCCACCCACTCACAGCTGGAAAAAACCCAACCCTGGTTACCATTGTTACTAGGGGTGCTCCGATCAGGATTTTTGAGGCCGATCCATTGTGATTCTTTTTTTACACAGTACAGTAATATAATCTTTCACAGACATGTTTAAGCACAATAAATATAAGCAACACCTTATGTAATGCTTTTTACTTTTGCATTTACTTCTAGATATATATATTACGTTGCTCAAGCAATTGGCAAAACATTTAAACTACTTTTCTTACGTTATCACAAACTTACCATTGACAGAAATAGACAGCTCTACTGCCTTTTCTTTTGCATTTAGATCTTTATTACAACCAATCCTACGGTTCATAAAGAACTTTGTTTTCCTACCTCCACGAGTGCCATCTATAATTGCCTTGTTTATCTAAAAGTGCTCTTTCCCTTTAAACATAGCCAAAAAGCCATATGTAGACTGTGAAACACAGTAGACTTTAATAATATGCATTTATGGTGTAATTACTACATTTTCGTGTCAATCCATGTTCATATTTACTGTGCAAACAATGCGCTGTTTGACGTGCTTGATTTTGACTGAACGGTTCGGTCGGCCCATCTCGGGACCAGGCAGCCGGCCGTGGCCGACTGGGCAAGATGCTTAACATTTATTTATTATTAATATTATTATTATTATAACCATAGAGAAATCGTGCAAGCGATAAAAATCTGTCCTATGCGCTGTTGGCCCGTAAAAACAATTTTATTTATATATATTTAGAAAAAATCTGACCGGCCCACATTAAACAAAATGGTCCGGCCCCTCTGGCATTTGCCAGAATTGCCAGATGGCCAATCCGCCCCTGTCCTCAGTGTTTAAATGGTTTGATGACCCTGTCTATGTGGCCAGGTTGGGGTGGTATCTGTTTGTTCGACCAATGAAATGTACAGAAACCTGTTTGAAAACAGTCATTATTTTTGCTGTTCTGTTTGGAGATGCTAATGGCACAATACTTAAAACACTTGACCAAAGTGTATCACACAAAAATACAAGAAGTTCTCATTGATGATCGGCATTGATCACAAAGACTTTGCAGCCTTAGTTTGAAAAAAAACTAGTTTTTTTTAATTTGCCAGCCCTGCAGTTTCTGCAGCACATTCTATAGATAAATGGTCCTTGTCCTCTCCCATGTGAGAGCCAATGGGTGACAGAGTGACAAATGGAGCCGGCTCCCCTGCCCAGTGAGCAGAGATTATTGTCACTCACTGTAGGGGACGGGATTAATGACCTGGACCCAGTGGCAAAGGCTAATCATGGGAGATTAGGGGACGTAAATCCTGCAGGTATTCAAGGAAGAGAAGGGGGCTACATCTTCAGGTCTACAAGGACGTGGTATTACCTGTGGTAATCGGGGGGAGCTAGTTTAAAGGCTCGGTACAAAAGTTCAACATGGCTTCCTTACTTAATTTATTATCTTTATCCTTTTTTTGGTGGTAACTAGTTTAGTATAATCCTCACAGCAGTAATTTTGCTTCATGCAGTTGATCACATGATCTGATTTCCATGCTGGTGCATAAAGGGGACATTGATGATGTTTTTTACTGTACAAGCTTAATGCAATCCATTGTGTACACAAAAAGGGAGGGGGTTTGCAATGGGAGATTTTGCCCCAAGCCACCAGAGAGTTTCACCATAAAGAGGGATTTGTACATGGACCATCTCTCATCCCTTGCCAACACCCTGGGAATAGCCCTTATGAATGACCCAATTACGTACCATTTGTTTTCATGAAAACTTTTCAGGGCAACAATACTCTGAGCATGATAAAGAACTGCGCTGAAACTGCTTTGCGGCTGTACAAATTGAATGTGGTGGAACTTCCAGTTTACTTTGTCATCTAGACCCACCTTGACCGTATTTGTGATGATAACTGTACTTTGTGACCAGCAAAAAAGCAGATACAAAAACCCCAGAGGCTCCAATATTAGATTCATACTGCTCAATTTAGCAAACAAACATGCACATATTACTTACAGTTGGTTATAATGGCAGTCGCTAATGATTTTAGCTGGAAAGCTTCATGATTTATGAACAGCTTTATGAATTTAACACTTGATTAAATTGTCACACCTAAACATACACAACATATATTCTTTATCATCTATATCATATTTCCTTTTTCCATAATGCATACTTTACTAGCAGCTCTGGTTAACACATTTCAATGTGTCACTGACGTTACAAACTTTCAAAGAATTAGCCTTCTCTAAAAACACGCATGACATAGTCTAAGAAAATGTTTAATAAAGTGCATAGTTTTAGAGATAACATCCGCAGATTTGAAATGAAGCATGGGCAACCTTCAGATTCAGCTTCATTGTGTTTCTAAAATCATTCACATCAGCCACATTTAAAATATATATTCCTAATATTATTTTTGTTTTTATTCTTGATCTTATATATCTCCATTTTCATAACAGTCTAAATATTTATTGAACAGTAAACTTTCAAGTTTCAGCTTTGTAAATATATGTTGGTTATATATCTAGTTTAATAAGCAGCAACATTTTTTAATTTTAAATGTTATGTAGATGAAGTTTCACCACCCCTGAAATGGATCTGAAATCTGAATAATGCCTTTGCAAGAAACAAACTGTGATCATTTTTAAGCTGGAATGAAACGTCCCAGGTTACGTATGTAACCATGGTTCACCGAGGGAACGAGACGCTGCGTCGGAAAACTCTAGGGGAATACCAAGCTCTGAATCATATGTGTAATCAGTCGAATCGCTGGGCGAGACGTCAGAGGCGGGTGACGTCATGACCCGGAAGCTTTCAAAGCACGTG
>NW_015653168.1:271273-277222 GCF_001515625.1 Sinocyclocheilus rhinocerous | reverse complement strand
GCCTTCCGGGAGCGAAGCAAACGCAGTGGCAACTGCTCACAATGCGGACAGTCGGCCCTCTCGAGAGCCGACGCCGCGTGTTCCGTTCCCAAGCAAACCACGCACAAACTGTGTGTATCCCCGCTCGTGATGTAGCGTGGGCAGGGAGGAACACACAGTCTGTTTCGCCCTTTTTTGTCTTTAGTTTAGACATCTTTTTTTTCTGCTGGAGCTTATATCTTGGTATCGCTGAAGGCGTTCCCCTAGCGTTTTCCGACACAGCTCGAGTTCCCGAAGGGGAACAGAAATTCACCCATCTGTTTTCTACATACATGTTATTGATCTTTTTGTGAACGATTCCTCTGTGCACGTTTATTTATTGACCTCGTAATTTTTAAACAAATTTTCAAAACTAATAACTCACTCTTTTGGTGAAAATACTCTCTGGTGACATGTCCAGTTATTTTGTCATCATAAACCCCATCCCTTATTTCACCCCTTTCATCCCTTCTGCTGTAAGCTCGCATTCAGATCTGCTTCCATCCAATAAACAACCAATGTTTAGGAATAAGTCCCTGTCCTACTTTTTTTTTTTTTCCAATAATCTCAGATGTACATAATACAGGAAACAAGATTTGTCCCTACTTCTATGTTGCATGTAGTTTCTAATATCTTGCTACCATTTTTCGATTTGCTAAAAAAGGAATGTTGTGTGAATTAAGTCTAGTAAGTTAAGTCTAAAAAAATTATTTAGTACTACTATATATTGTACTGCAGATATTTAAATCAAACCTCAATACAGAAAACTGAAAATACATGTTGACAATGATTTATTGCCGTTCTACAACGCAACCTAAATTCATTGAAACCACAAAAACATTTTTGATATCCGACAGTCGATATGATATTAGATGTGCAGGCATTGTTCTACAGCCACGGTAATTCTCCCTCTGGGGAGAGAAAGACCAGATGAATATGTAAAGGATGGAGGTGTTACTGAAAGCAGATCTGAAGTGTTGAGGATTGTGGATTATGATGAAGAGCTCACAGTTTACAGCAAAACACTGACTATGAATGATTTCCTCAAAACAATAGGAATAAATGCACGTTATCTACTCTCATCCACTCCACAGATGAAACTTTGATTCTAATGTTAAAAGCCAGAATAAGAAACGATGCACAAGAACAATTCAATGCAATATTATCGGTTCTATGCGCATGTGTATGGGCTGGCAGGGGGCACAGGCGTGGGGTGTAATCCCGGTTTTTACTGCAGGGCAGAAGGCATACGGCGAACGGCTGCAGACTTTCTCCCAGCAGCAGCTGTGACACCATCTTTGTATCTTAAGGTGGTGCCTAATCACCCTTGCAACTCTAACTACTGTACATCTCTCATGTTTTCAATCAGCCAGGCCCATAAATTATTGTCAGCAGTAATCACAGTCGTCCACTCAGGGCCCGCTGAGGGGTCCTTGCCTGTCTGTGCATCAATTCAGTCTTTTCTGGCACTAGACTAACACATCTGAGGGGCGCAGGGGTCTGAGCGCTCGCCAAGCCAACGTACCACTGACAGCACTGGAGAGGAAGAGGTCTCTCAGAAGAGGTGGTGTTAATGAAAATGATTAACCTATCTGCACAGCGCTGGATGAGGAAATCAGAGCTCATTACATCAAAACTGACATGCCCGGCCTGTGAAATTATTTAGTGATCTCTGATATTAAGTCGGAAAGGGTCAGTGCAGCACGTTACTCAAAACCTTGCTCTTATTCTTTGACGGTACAAAATGGAAATATATGCATCTCTCTTCTTGTTTCTAATAAACTCATCCGGCGGCTTTGGCAGGCAGCCCAAGTACTCGCAGCACAGCCTGCCTTTTTCACCACCGCACACTTTTCTTTCACTGTGAAAACTGCCAGCATGGGATGGCACAGTCACTTCTGGCGAAGGGGTGCTGTCAGTCTAGATCAGTGAGAAGCAGCCTTCTATTTCAATTAGCTCTCATCTGCCCTAGACAGTCACCATGACGGCCACATTAAGTCAAGGACCGGCGTTAAGAAGCAGGTGGGTGTAGAAGGGAGGAGAGATGTCGTAACGGGGCTCAAAATCAGGGACTGGAATACCTGTCATCACAGTGTTCTTCTATAAAGGAGAGACCGCGTGGTTGTGGTAAACACAGCGCAACTCCCTGCATATGCTCTGTTCAGTCTGTGATGGAGGACGGGAGCAATGAGGCATGTAATCTCCTGGATGTAATAGAGAGCAGAGAAGAATTTTATTATACATTGAAACAGAGCCATTTCTTCTAGGTTTTTACTAGTAATGTGCCTGAAGCTAAATATCTTATTCATAAAGACAAAAATAAATAATGTTATCTAGACTGATTTTTTAACAAGCACACAATCATTTTTTTCGAGTTATTAATACAATTTTAAAAATATATATTTTTTTAATTATTCGAATTTTATTTAATTTAAAGGGATAATTCACCCAAAAATGAAAATTCTATCATCAATTCCTCACCCTCATGTCGTCCCAAACCCATAAGACCGTTCATCTTCGGAACCCAAATTAAAGGGTTAGTTCACCCAAAAATGAAAATTCTGTCATTAATTACTCACCCTCGTGTTGTTCGAAACCTGTAAGACCTTCGTTCATCTTCGAAACACAATTTAAGATATTTTTGCAAAAAGTATTCTCGTAGCTTTGACGTGAACCTTGAACGTGGTAGTTACCTTGCTGTCTATGGGAGGGTCAGAGAGCCCTCATATTTCATCAAAAATATCTTAAATTGTGTTTCGAAGATGAACGAAGGTCTTACGGGTTTCGAACAACACGAGGGTGAGTAATTAATGACAGAATTTTCATTTTTGGGTGAATTAACCCTTTAAGCGGAGACACGGAAGAAAAGAATGGTTGAATAAAGTTATTTTTGTTCTCTTTGCGCACAAAAAGTATTCCCATAGCTTCATAAAATTATGGTTGAACCACTGATGTCACATGGACTATTTTATCGATGTCCTTACTACCTTTAATAGGCCTTGAACATCTCAGTTGCATTGCTGTCTATGCTGGGTCAGAAAGCTCTCGGATTTCATTAAAAAATATCTTAATTTGTGTTACAAAGTTGAATGAAGGTCTTATGGGTTTGGAACGAAATTAAGAGAAGTAATTAATGACAGAATTGTCATTTTTGGGTGAACTATCCCGTTAAGAAATACACTACCATTCAAAAGTTTGGGTTTGGTAAGATTGAGGTTTTTGAAAGAAGTTTTTATGCTCAACGAGGCTGCATTTATTTGATTAAAAATAGAGTAAAAACGGTAATATTGTGAAAGATTAGTACCATTTTAAATAAAGTTTTTTCTATTTTAATATATTTTTGAAAAGTTTATTTATTTATTTCAAATTATATGAGCCATATTTGATAAATGGTAGAAAAACATTTTTTTCATTCAGTTTTACTTTTGAACCCTGTTTTATCTGAATTTAGATACAAATAATTCCAATCACTGCAACAGATCCAGATACATACCTGTATAGAGATGGCTTAACTGCACACCCCTATTTTCTGATAAAGGCAAGGTCGCAATCCAACACAGCTGAGTTTACAGATGTCCCTGTAAAAGAAATAAAAAGGTGACTTCTTGAGGTGACTTCTGGAGAAATCTGGAGGTTTTCTTTATGAAAGCAGTATGATATCTTAGTAACTGGGTACAGTCTGGGGAGAGGAGGTGCTGCCCGCAGGTTGTTTACGTGAGTTCCTGATTCAGGGGGGATTCGGTGTGCTGCACCCTTGTTGGGCATGAAGCTCTCAGTAGGGAACAGCCTGAGGTTGAGGGTGGTAAACATGGCTATCCCAGCAGACATTACAGGAGCTTCAGCAGCCACCTGACAATGGCAATGGATAACAATGGTGTTATTGAGAGACTCTCAACATGTAAAACATATATAAAACATACAGTGAGAACAACTGTTTTCCTATAAAGATCACCGTTCTGTAAATATGGCAGGGGAAATATTAGGGGTGTGAACTGATGTCATTATCTGTTGCAATTATTAAACTGAGTTCTGAATAAGCCGGATGTGGGCTTCAACAGAGTGTATGGCAACACTTACTGAAAAGTCAATTTTAGATGTAGCAATACACTTTATACTTTATATATATGACGTTCATAAAATGAAAGTTTATGAAATATTTCATAAAATTATGTATTCTAAGTTTCAACCATTATGTAAAAAAGCTTTTCAAAGAAAAAGCAAGTGAGATACAGATACTGCATATATATAGTGGAACATTTTATCTTTAATGCTTTAATGTTACTCTTGACTACTTCGGATTTCTAAGCTCCACAAAATGAAGGAGATGGAAGTGTCATCTGATTTTAGATGACACTTTATATTAGCTTTAGAGACTCACAATTGCTTTTTAATTTTAGAAGTATTTATTAAAATTCTGCTTCATCCTTGTTCTTGTTGGATAATCAGTCATATACTGTATATGTGACACACAACACCCCTGGAGGGAAAAGGGGAATTTTCTCAGGATAAACATCTAAGCACCAGAGGACCTTAATGCTGTAAATCCAATGCAAAGCACTTTCAACTAAAGAGTCAGATCTTGCCAAACACTTTGCACAGAACCAGACAGTATGAACAAAAAAAGAAAGAATCTGTTCCAGAATGTTCCCAGACAACCTTTCTCCAGCAGAAGACGAGATGTTCCACTGTAACAAACTCCTTGTGGTTGGCCAGGCTACAGAAGTCCATTGTACCAGCACTGTGGCCAAAGATCTACTACCTGCCACCTGCAAAACCCATATCGAGGCAACATGTGGTCAAAAACGTAACTTTTCATTTCATGCCATTTCATCCGGAGATGGTTGCCTAAAGGGATGATAAACATTACACCAAATGTAGTATATTCCCTTTGTGATTTAACGCTCTTTCCTCAGTCCATCAGTGTTAAAATTCCCTGAAAACAACCTTTGTGCTTGATTCCCACACATGATATAAATAATGTATCTGTGCTTACTTTAGGTAACAGTATGAACATGCCACTTAACAGGGAATGTAGCATTCACAGAAAACTAAAAGGAAGGTCAAAAAACAGAAAACAAAACTGCAACTTACTATAATGGGGTCCTGAGGTCTAGCCTCGGTGGATTACATCATACCATTGTTGTTATGAGCGGGACGCACATGATCACCATTCGTTTCCAAAAGGATGTGTGTCCGAGCCAAAACACAGTCTTGTTCCATATGCATCCTGTTGGATCCATGTGTCCTTCATATTATCTCTCATTCACTTTGTTCCCCAGCCACTGAATGTCGATCATTTTGCATTCAAGGTTCAATCCATACACTATTAGCTGTAAGCAGAGAGATGGTTCTCATATCCTGCTTGGACTCTTTTGAAGGAGCGAGAGGGTTGGGGGAATTATTTAGTATATGTGAATTTAGAATGGTGAACAATGGCAAGTTTTTTGGCTTGTAATGAAAGCAAAATCTCAAGATCCAGAAGTTACTCTTGAGAATCCACATGGAATTAAAGGATTATTAGGGGTTCTGTAAGTTAAACTCAGTCAACTGAATTTGTGACAATGTTGATTAACACAAATGTATTTCCACTTGCCCGCATTCTCTTTTAAAAAAAAAAAAGAAAGAAAAAAAGAAAGAAAAAGAATATCCACGTACAGTGAGGCACTCAAGTAAACAGGGCTTATCCATAAATGTAAAACTATTATACTATGTTATATTGAATATTGAATTGTATAACTTTCCATGACAAAATGCCTTAAAATCCTAAAACTGATATAAACAAATAAATAAATGATTTAAACAGCTTAACAAATAAGCGTAGAAGAAGAAATGTAATTATTTGATAAAAAATGGCCCCATTTACTTCCATTGTAAGTGTGTCATAGTAACCAGTGTGGTAATTGTAATGAAAGAAAGAAAGAAAGAAAGAAA
>NW_015653168.1:268047-270047 GCF_001515625.1 Sinocyclocheilus rhinocerous | reverse complement strand
GTCTCTTCCAGCTTTGTTATTGTTAACTAAAACTGAAACAATTAAAAATTGTTTTCGGTAATTGAAATGAAGCTAAAATAAAATAAATTATAAATATTAGATGAAAAACTTTTTTTTTTTTTTTAAATACAACTTAAATAAAAAAAAAAAGAAATGTTGCCTGGGCAACTAACCAACAATAAAATAAGTTTAAGTACTTAAACTAAAAACTGAAATAAATAAAAAATATAAAACCAATTTTAAAAATTTAATCAAAACTAAATAAAAGTATAAAAAAACTAATAAACATTACAGAAGCACATAAAATTACAAAAACTGAAAATAAAATGAAACAGAAAATATGAAAAGGCAATTCAAAAAAAGTATAAATACTATATTAGTATATAATAATAATAATAAGCATATAATATAGTATATATATTATATATTATATAATTATTTTATATAGTATATAATAGACTAATAGTTAACCTAAAAATGATCATTCTGTCAGAATTTCTTCTCATTTCAAACACAAAAGATGATATTTTCAGAATATCTTTTCATTCTTAGGTAAACTATCTCTTTAATGTGGTGGTAGAAAGGTAGAAAAGTGAAAGAGGACAAGAAAGGACACAAACGAAGAGAGAATCCCTATCAGGAACATGATGAAAGGCAGAAAAGAGGACACACCAGAGGACAGCGGGGCAGACGTGGTAGAGGGCATCAGTCTCCTTTACTGCGCGATCACATTACGGCATACACAGGATGAGTAGCCCTTCAGGTGAGCGCGGTTGTCAACAGAGACAAACTGCAGCTCTTGGGACTGCCCCAGATCTGACAAATTATCCCCCTACATCAGTCACCTCATTTGATTCTACGAGGCAACCTGCGCCCTGCTCAGGGTCACACCAAGCAGCAACCACAAGCTGTTCATCTCCAGGTGTCCATTAATGATGTTCTCCTTGATGCCACTCTCAAGCACTATACAGTGAAGTGCAATGCCTCACCCTGCTAATTACGAGCGAGAGGACAGGAAGTGTGAAATTCACTAATGCTCCGCTAAATTTCAAACAGTAAACTGCTGACTCTTTATTTGTTGTCGAGGCGGCTCATTTCGCTCGAGAACTGGTGTTGACTTAATGCAAATGCGGCTGGAAAGTACGTGTAGGAACGTCTTTGAAGTCCAGGGCTGTAGGGATGGTTGACAAGGACAAGACGATGGAGGCGGAGTGAGGGGGAAACTGCTGAAAAGCTCCACCCCTATTAGCATATCAGACTCATTAGCATCCCACAGGCAAAGACCCCTGGGAGAGAATGAAGCCATCTTACTGTGAAATCTTATCCTCCCCAATCTAAGCGCACTCGCCATATCCTTCCCTTCAGCTGCGCAAAGTAGGACGACCTGTAGCATGCTTCAGAGCAAAGCTCCCTAAGTTTCGCATGAGTAACTGCCCCCCTCTCCATTAAGCTGTTAAGCCACACAGTCAATTATCCTGGCTCAGGGAGGAGGCGGCGGTTCATCCAGAGCCGGAGAAAACGATATGCTTTGGTGGACCAGCAATAAGAGGGGAGGGTGCCGTGAAACGGTGTACTCAAGCCAAGCGATTTCTCATGAGGAGAAGGTAAGGCAATTAGATGCTTCATTGCCTCAGGTGTTACATAAAATCTAAGGAGGATAAAAACAAAAGGCCATAATAGGGACATTTTGAACTGTTATCACTTGGTTGTCAGATTTACAGTTCCCCTTGCAGGTCTACCCTTTAGAAACCTGGGCCTGGCCACTTGCTAAGACATTAAGGGAACTACACCGCTCTAAATTTCTGTTATTCCATGGAACATAAAAACAAATATCTTGAAGAATGTTCATATTGCTCTTGTTCATACAAGAAAAGGGCTGTCAAGCTCCAAAAATACTATAAAATGCTCCATGGAACTTGTGTGTTATTATCATTAACAAAAACTAAAAATATATATATATATATATATATATATATATATATATATATATGAGGAAAATA
>NW_015653168.1:257735-265861 GCF_001515625.1 Sinocyclocheilus rhinocerous | reverse complement strand
TGTTTGTTTAAAGGTAACTAACTGGGACACCAAAACTTACTAAAATAAAAGTGTCCACAAATTAATTTTCTTGTTTTTATAGTATATTACATTGCTTGACACCTTTAGTAAATATGAAAATGGCACTAGACTGCAAAAATCAAACATATATTTGTTTAAAGGTAACTAACTGGGACACCAAAACTTACTAAAATAAAAGTGTCCACAAATTAATTTTCTTGTTTTTATAGTATATTACATTGCTTGACACCTTTAGTAAATATGAAAATGGCACTAGACTGCAGTGAAAAATCAAACTGTTTTATACAGTTTTAAAATAATACCATTTTTATGATACAAGCGGACTTTGGCAGCTCTAATGTACTAAAACCTTAAAGCCACAAACACAAGACATTCGAATATACACAAAAACTAAAACTAAAACAATAATATCCTTGCCTGTGAGCTGTAATTCAAGTCATTTTTAACTATACAACACTTTTGCAAGAGAAACATACCAAATAACCATTATTCACTGAAAATCTTGCCACTTTCACATATTCAGACTTGACATGTGGCATTTTTTCAAAACATGTAAGAGCCAATGAGCATTTGGCATCACTGCCATCACATCTGAATATATGCCAATTTTTTTACTATCGTGTGGCTTCAGAAGACTTTGAATACATTCTATAGGTTATAAGTTGCATAGGGTGCTTATTTGAGCACTGTGAACATTTTAATGAAAATACTGAAAAATTCAGCGCTCAACTATGTGTGACAAAGAGACAACCAAATCTTAAAGGCTCTCATTCAACCCTTTCCCTGCTACACAACCTGTGATGCACATCTGGACCGGAAGATCTTGTTTTTATGATTATTTAACCACAGACGGAAGCTGTCCATCTCAGTGGAGAGGACTCAGAGCACAAAGCCACAAATGGCCTTCTTTTTTTACCATGTGGCGACTGTGAAAAACACCACTCACATCTGAAACATTTCCATTTTCCCTTTCTTCTGCAGACATTGAGCCACTCAAAGCCGCCGTTCCCCTGGGCTAGAACCAGCAGCTACCCATTCTTACAAAACACTACTTCTTCACCCTATACCATTAGCATATGCCATCCACATGGCTGGCAGGGAACAAAAAACGCACTGTAGTCGACTCATGCTTTTGTTTGAAGCCGCTTCAAAAGGAATGGGTGAGGATTTAGAGTACAATGTGGAAGCAACCCATTTAACAAGCTTCCCCTTGAGAATAGAAGAGAGGGGGAAATCGCTGTAGACCGAAAATCGCCTAACCCCTGCGCGAAAAAAGAGACGTTCAGAGTAAATAGATTTACTTGAGTGCGCCGGCTCATGATTACGTGAGTGTGTATGCTTTGGAAATACGGGGTAGCGTGCAAACAGCCTGTGAAAAGAAAGTTATTTTCCATTTCTCAAATAACTGTACCTCAGATTTTGCTGTAATCTGCAAATCCCACTTAGTCGAATGGGAAAAGTGGTTGTGGGTTCTTAAAAGGCATCAATGTTTTCCCAGGATGTCACAGATAGTCAGCCTGGAGCAGAACTGTAGAGCAATCAAGAAAGATTTGAGAGATTAAACATGAACCTAAAGGAGGAGGAAAAACCGTAATCAAGAGTGAAAGAGCCATTAAATCGTAAACTTTTTAGCACATAACTACAATGCTGATGTATAATAATGAGAGGAGCTAAAGGTGGGCGTTTAAATGAGTGAGCACTGTCTAAATCAATAGGGTCTCTTGTTAATCAATAGGTCTTCAGAAGCAGAAATGCTGTGAAGATGAGATCACAGCTGCAAACAGTTGCATCCCTGTGTAGAGAGAAGCTGCTTGAAGTCAAGTTCTGGACATGACCCCGCAGAGGTCCGTACACCAGGGGCTTATGTCACGTGTTAACGTCAGCTTAGCTTACGATAAGATCATCTTAGGCTACGAGTTCCTCGGTATAACTACAACTACATGTGACTCACAGCTTCGCACCAAGCAAAGGGCAGCCGTGCACATGTTTCGAAGGGGAAGAGAGTTGAATACATTTACACCTTGAGCAGACTGAGAGAAAAATAGTAAGTGAATTGGAAGGAGATTGGTTACGGTTTACCAATTTGAAGCAGAGATCATAAATGCATATGTTATGGGATAATTTTGAAAAATACCTTCAGGTTACTCTTTCCAACTGAGGAAATTACTTTCTATATTCATAAAAACATAAATTCTTTAATGTATTAAGGGCTTTTTTTTCTAGGGGAAAATGGGGATGGTTGTAAATCACGGGGTGACTTTTAACACCTGACAAAATTGGTAGGTTTTGTAGTTTAATTTTTATATATAAAATTTGCTCAAATCTTTCACCTAAATGCTACACAAACCAGACATATCTTTTCTGAGCAGACAGGTAAGACTGTAACACTAATTTCTCAATCTACTTCTGCAGGACAAAGATTAAACATAGGATAGTGTTTCATATTTTAACTCGTTAGCTATTTTAAAATAATAGTTTTACTTATTTTTTGAACACTTTTTTCACTTTTTAAAATAAAATAAAATAAAATAGTTGGGATGGGATTAATTGTGGTTGAAAAAAAAACTAACAAAATAAATGCATGTAAATGTATTGTAATAGTGGGATAGGTATTAACAACAGCACTCATTTTACCTGAAATAAATTCATACTAACTATTTACATATATTGTAAATTTCAAAACAACTTAAATTTGCAGCAGATACATATGGGGAAATGATATCAAACTTTGCGATAAATAATGAGTCACAGACATTAAAGGAGACATATTATGCCCCTTTTTACAATATGTAATATAAGTCTCTGGTGTCCCCAGAATGTGTCTGTGAAGTTTCAGCTCAAAATACTCCACAGATCATTTATTATATCATTTTGAAAATGCCTATTTTGAGTGGAAGCAGAAACACGCTGTTTTTCGAGATGGTACTCACTGCAGAACACAAGATCCAGGGGGCGAGTTAAATGCAAATTAACTCTGCTCCCCGCCCCCTTTTCCAGAATAGAGCTGCGCCATTACACATGCTAAAAACATCTGTTATGGTTCTAATTATCATGTTTATCGCGCTGAAATCATGCGTTTTAAACCATATGAGTTTAAACTTCTGATATACGGTTTTCTGAGTGCACACATCTGAAGCACACGGACAGAAAGCGGCTGTCACAGCATGTGAGTACTAAACTAAGTTCTCATTCACACACAAGTTTACGTTAAAAACACACGAGTTACAAAAAACAGTCGGTTATGTCTGTGAAGGTAAACAACTGGGAAATAAATCACATGTTTATTTTAGATCTCTGTGGCAGCAGCAATATAGATTAAATAAATCAATAAATCCACTGCCGTCTTGTCTCCTCTGAGGCTGGGACTCTAAATAGTGTTCTGTGCTCGTCTGTGCAGCCAATGACAGAACAGTTAGCATGTTTTTTAGCGAAATCAGAAGCGCTCGTTTTCTCAGGCGCTTGCAGAAAAAGGCTTCCCAAAACAAAGTTACTGGGTTAATCTTTTTCACGTTTCCTTGGTTGGTAGATGCACTGGGGACCTGATTATAGCACTTAAAACCTGGAAAAGTCAGATTTTCATGATATGTCACCTTTAAGGCAAGTGTTACACATATCCCTTGTTCTTCACCATTGCTACTGCTGTTATTATTTCACAGCGCACAGTTCTCAAAAGAACAAGAGAGCATTTGTAAAATGCCTCAGAAACGTTATTGGGTATCAGGCCTTTTTCAAAAGGCGCTCTAATCAATCAGACTGGGTTTGCCCTTCTGGAGAGACAAGCCCAGTTTCCCTGCACTCATCCGTCACAGACAGCCTCTGCTTGTCTTCTTGGCTCTTTTCACACCATTCCTCTTACTCCTCCACTACATGATGACTTATTATGTTTTCCAGAGGCTCGATTTCCCCCTTCTCGTTGTTTTCACTTTCCCTCTTCTTGATTGAGAGTAACGATAGCCTTCTCTCTGATTTTTCCATCTCAATAGCTGGAGAACCAGCTCCAAATGTCTGGCATGAACTCAACCGGCAGAGAAACCTCGAGAGCTCAGCACACAGAGGGCGTTTAATCCTAATTTCTCCCTCCAATAGGCCTCTTCCGTAATATTCATCCTGACAGAAAAACATCTGCCCCATCAAAACACCTCTAGAGATGGAGGAATCAGTTACATTCGAGGGTGTTTTTGTTGAAGCGAACAGTGGGTGAGAAGAGGCGCTTCTCAGCGGTTTCACACACAATTATCCATCCAAAAACTGTGAGGCAAGCTTGAGCAAAGACAACAACTGTCGCCTGTGCAAGAGGAACAGAGGTAATATTACAATGACGGTGTGAAGACTCCTTACTACTGAGAGCTGAAGAGCAAAACAAGACATTTAAAAAAAAAAAAAGCAAACATTAGAAACCACAGAGTTCATGTCGTTTCCATGGAGAATCAGATTTCCAGTCTGTATCGCCTGATTGATGTATATTATGCAAATTAATAATATTCTGACATGTGAGATATTGCAGAGATACCGGAGTTCATATCAAACTGGGTTTCAGTCATTTCTCTGAACAACATGCATGGGAACAAAGGAACAAAACAGTGATTAGAAGGGTCTAGAGAAAATAGGCCTACTAGTAAGTGATCTTGTACATAACAGGGCAAAGGTCAAGCTCTGATCTGGATGGTGAACAAAAACAGAAAAAAGGTGGAAGGTCCATAGAGTATGTCATCTCGGCGGTGCTCAATGTTGTTCCTAGAGATCTACTGTTTTGTACAGTTTCGATCCCACCTTGATCAAACATTTATTCATTAAAACAAAATTACAGACAGGCATGTTAGTGCAGGCTGAAGAAAGGTAGATCTCTGGGGGCCGTGTGCACCAGTTGTGTGCAAGTTACTTAGCCTAGATATAATACACACTACTACATATCTGAGTGTTGCACCATTAAACTTCACATACATCTAAACTAAACACTTCTAGAATCCTAGAACCAAATAATTAATATAATTTAATATTTTATATATACATATACATATTTTGTAACGAACGGTCCACTGAAGGAGAGTTGTGATGAACCCAAGTGCAGCTTTTATTCAAAAGTAATCCACAATACAAACAAAGACTTGACTTGAAAAGACTTGGCATGAACAGACTTGACTTGGCATGAACAGAAACACAAACTCACCAACAGCAGGTTACACAGATCAATACTCAACAAAGGCAACATGAGGGCTATTTATATGAAACAATGCAGGTCACATGACAAGAACTAACCAATGAGAGACAAGACACATGACGAAGACAATCAATGAGAACATGACACATGAACCAAAGAACCAATAGCAGGGGCAAGTTCAAGCTCAAACCGTTGCACAACGTTTTGCTAGTTTCCGGTTTGAACGACATGTTTCCTAGAAACAGTGTGCAACAGGGTTTGAGATACGTATTCTCTTGTTTGGTGGGTGTGTCAAAAATGTCAGCCCAATCAGCAGCAACATGTATATAAACCTACTCAAAGTAGTATCCATTCCTGTTTTTCTAGTACAATTTGAACAGGCACAAGTACCTGTTTATTAAACACTAGTGTGATTTCCAAGTGGTACTACTAGCATCTTACTAATATGATTTTAAACTGAACTACAAAATAACCACACTAGTTATTAAATATGAAAAAACATATACATAATTATAGCCACTGAGATAAGAAATGTTACTAATAACAACTGGGATACATACTAGTGTCTCAGTCTCATACTGGCATAGTTGGCAAAAGTGCCAGTACCCAATGAACTGCTAGAAAAACTGTAAAAGGGACCAGCAAGAACTACCACATGCTAATGTACTAGACTAATCTAACAGACATGAACACTTGACATCTGAACCACATATCCCAATAGATTTCGATGGAAAAACAGTAATTTGTTATCAGCAACCCTGTAATAAGTAATTGTTAATTAGGGTAGTGAATAGTAGCAAAGGAATAAGGGCTAGTCTGTAATGAATAAGTATTAGTTTGAATTAACCTGATACTAGTCTCTATTGAATTAATAATTAGTAATTAAAAAATAATAATAAGTAATAGTAACATCAAACAGATAGTTTAGTTAAAAGAATAACTTTTAAACGGCTTGCCATAGATTGTCCATATCCTTTCCTTAGGAAGGTGTGCTAGACACTGATTAATGTAACATAAAAATACTATACATATTTATATATTTTGCTATTGTATTGTGGAGTAACACTTTCATAAACTTTTCTATACTCCTCTGATTATATAATGGTAAATATTACAATATCATAGCACAACAACAGTGATTAGCAGTAATGAAAAGCCTAATACTTACAATAAAAATAATAAGGTCAAATAGATCATAACACAGTCTCGGAGTTAAAAAAGTGGACTATCCTTCGCCTGAAATGTTTGTCTTTTCATCCTGAAATGCGAGGCAAATGTTGGATCACAATAATTAGGAACCACAGTTTGCACAAATCCCTTCACTCGATTGGGATGCTCTCTTTTATTCTGGACGGCAAGGGCAGTGACTGTTTACAGTCACTGCCCTTGCCGTCCAGGTAAAAGAGAACTATATTTAATGGAATACTGTAGTGTTTATTATAAATAATTTTTTACAGTGCATTATTTTATTTGAAAAAAATAATTAATTATTGAATTTCATTTAATTGACAAAATATTTTAGTTTGTCTTGTATATTTTTTCTCATGAGATCAGATAATGTTTTAAAGTCACCATGAAATCAAAATTGAAAATTCGTATTTTTTAATGGAATACTGTAGTGTTTATTATAAATAATTTATCCGTGTACTTCATTATTTTTTTTAAATTCATGTGCCCTCGTAATCTTTTATCAAAAACATTAACCTCCCCTCCCCCTCAAAACGACTCATCTTCTCTTCCGGGTCACAAGCTATGGCGCAAGGGCGGAGCTAGTGACGTGAGGGGTAAACTCTGGGATAAACAACAGGGCGAAAAGCTGAAGCTGATGCTTCACTTCATAGCACTGACACCAGTCACGAGGGAGTACGTTATTAGGATATTACGACAACATTACCCTTAGGACATTGCAAACTAATTTTTTTCATGAATATGACTTAACCTGATGGAGGACTCACTCAGTCAATCAGGCAGTCTCTCTCTCTCTCTCTCTCGCTCTGTTTAGGCATGTTTTGTGCTGTTGATCATCGTCGTCATCCTTAATAAATAAAACATTTATTCTTGCTTGGGTGTAACTGCAAACTGGCATTTAGATCTGCCTCCATTTTGTTAGCAACGCCCCAACTTCCAGCGATCCAATCAATTCCCGAAGGACGAAATCAAGTTCCGCCCTCTCATTTCAGTTGCCGTTTCACTCGGATATACGTCACAGTAGAGAAGAAAAGACAATGGCATTCATGCCGACTTTAAATTACATTTTAATTTAAAGTGCATTTAAAATGTAAAGATATATTTAAATATATTTTTATGGTGAGCATAATAATAATAATAATAATAAATTAACCTATATCATTTAGATATTCTTCCTGAATATTTCTCATATAAATACAAGCAACATTTTAGGTTTTACAGACATAACTTAAATTCACAATAAAATACCGCATCTCACAGCAACCAGCCGATTCATTGCTGAATGATTCCGTGTTCTGAGCGAATCGGTTGAGTCAACGTTTCATTAGCCCATGCATAAACATTTGATGAATCAGCCTTTTGAACGAATCGCTTAAATGAACAACTCAGTGACTCACTCAATAAAAGCTCACTACTGGCGTTTTAATTTAGTTTAAAAGTATCATTTCCAACATCGTTTCTTGTTTGTATATTCCAAAAAATATTTAAAATAATCTCATAACATTATTCAGTGCAGTTGTATTTTTACAGTGTAAATTATTTAATTTGATAACGTATAGATAACAATAATCACATTATTATAATTGAATTTATAGATTAAATGTAAGAATTTGAAATGAAAGATGAGGTATTAATGAGGTTAGGGGGAAAATGCCCTCTATAAAGGTAAAAAATGCCATTGGATTAAATATAAAAAAACATTCAGATTTATATGTCACAGCTGATAGAAAACTGATAAGAATATTGCTTCAGAATAAAT
>NW_015653168.1:245401-255883 GCF_001515625.1 Sinocyclocheilus rhinocerous | reverse complement strand
CCCAACTTCCCCAACTTCCAGCGATCCAATCAATTCCCGAAGGACGAAATCAAGTTCCGCCCTCTCATTTTTTCACTCGGAATATATTTTTATGGTGAGCATAATAATAATAATAATAATAAATTAACCTATATCATTTAGATATTCTTCCTGAATATTTCTCATATAAATACAAGCAACATTTTAGGTTTTACAGACATAACTTAAATTCACAATAAAATACCGCATCTCACAGCAACCAGCCGATTCATTGCTGAATGATTCCGTGTTCTGAGCGAATCGGTTGAGTCAACGTTTCATTAGCCCATGCATAAACATTTGATGAATCAGCCTTTTGAACGAATCGCTTAAATGAACAACTCAGTGACTCACTCAATAAAAGCTCACTACTGGCGTTTTAATTTAGTTTAAAAGTATAATTTCCACCATCGTTTCTTGTTTGTATATTCCAAAAAATATTTAAAATAATCTCATAACATTATTCAGTGCAGTTGTATTTTTACAGTGTAAATTATTTAATTTGATGACGTATAGATAACAATAATCACATTATTATAATTGAATTTATAGATTAAATGTAAGAATTTGAAATGAAAGATGAAGTATTAATGAGGTTAGGGGGAAAATGCCCTCTATAAAGGTAAAAAATGCCCTTGGATTAAATATAAAAAAACATTCAGATTTATATGTCACAGCTGATAGAAAACTGATAAGAATATTGCTTCAGAATATAAAAAAAAAAATATATATATATATATAGTGCACAGTGTCATTCACACAAACACTAAACCCCATCACAGTGACACACTTGATACTGAAATAATGCAATAAACATTAATTTAACAACATTAGATGTAAGATTAAACGCTAATGTACACAACTAATAAGAAAAAACTAAGAAACGTTATTTCAACAAAAAAACATCAAATATGAAGTGTCATTCAAGGAATTCTGCGAGTGTCAATTTAGTTTGTCACTGTAAATTATATAATGACTTTTTCTTTCACTTCCAAAAAACTTACTTTACTGTAAAATTACATTAAATGTAATTACATTTATTTACCCAATATAGTATGGAAACTTACTGTTAACCAGTTCACAAATCACAACCATTTTTTACAGTGTAGCTAAGTCTTGCCTTAAAATGAATGGTACAAATCAATTAATAACGGAGTTAGTTACAAATAAACTAGTACTACTTACTAGCTCCTCCTGTGATTTTTACATCCTAATTTAAGCAAGACCTTATGAACAGCTGGTGCAACCCTTCCCAGGAGAAAGATTGAGCCTCCTGGACTAGCATGTACATACATTTCTCTTAAATGCAGAATATATTGTTACATTGCCTCAGGATCTTTAGATGTTACCTCACTTATACAGTGCAACAAAACCGTATCAGATACAGACTTCAAGAAGACTTCATAGAAGTTTCTGGGATGCTGCAGGCTGACCCCCACTCAGTCCTGTATCAGACAATCAGATGGTTAACAAAGCCCAAAGCAGAAAGCCAAATGTACAGCAAGATGAGAAAAAGCAGCACAAAGGAACCAACCAACAGAAGGACCAACAAGCATCTCTCTAGGAAGGCCCTGCAGGTTTGTCAGGCCCAGGAAAACAACGGTAACATGAAGGTCGTTTAAAGAGCGCCAGGCTGTGTGGTGCTGGAGGGGAGCTGGGGGAGAGCGTGCGGGGAGCCTGGCTGTGAATGTGTGACGCTGGGGCTGGTGCTCGGGCGCTCTCCCTGGTGCTCCTCATCAATCTCCCCCCGTCCGCAGAGTGCCTCTCCTGACCCACATAGCAGCCCTACAGCAGGTAGGCCCCTTTTTTCTATTATTGATACGTCTGCATCACAGAACTCCAGCGTACCTCCAGCACCACAGCAGAGGAGCCTCAAAGGTCAGAGAACCCCATGCAGACTTTTAGCGTGGAAGTCTCGCCCATTGGCCACGTGACCTACGAGAATCAGACGGAAACATCATAATGCATTTTTTCACAAAAGAGGCTTGATCATTTAGTGATTGTTTAGGTCAATTACATGACACATTGTCCATGATGAGCATGTTTTTTTAAATGTATTTATTCAAAACCATCAGGATGATACAACTCTCCTGATATCATGATAAAGAAAAAAATAATAATAAAAAAGAGGATTCATTTTCTATACGTCTTCCTATAAAGGGAACGCTCTTATCTCACATTCTGTATATAATATATTCATAATTTAAAGAGGAGTTTTATTTGTCATGCGGTGGACCAATGTCCACATAAACTGGCAAGTTTCATTTAATTATGCTATATCCTTCCGTGAGTCACTCCTGAAATTGCTATGATTGAGTCATAACCGTAACAACAAACTGGACAAAATACCTGACTCACAAGCCTATGTCAAAATAAACTTGTGCATTAAGTGCTGTTGTGTAAATGGAGACTAGTAAACGGTAACAGCAACATAGAAAAGCAAGAAAAACAAATCAGTGTTTTTAATGAGATATAATAAAAATATATTCAATACATTATTTAAACAATACAGTACATTATTAGCATTAATAGTTAACATTTGTATTTGCAAGTAGTTTTAACACTTAATTAATACTTTTAGGCTGCTGGGATCTGGACTTTTCCTACACTGTAAAATAATAATCATGTTCCCAGAATATATAGGAAAATGCAAAAACATTCTTAGATACTACTGTAAAATTTACAGCAATTATTTAGCATGTTCCCACAATTCAAAGCAAAATACAGTAATGCTGTAAATTTCAAAATACAGTGGTCTATTGTAAATATTTACTGTAAAAATTACAGCAATTCTTTACAGTGTACACTTGCAATACTTCATAATTCAATACAATAAAAGTGCTAAAATTAGTTTTAATAGTCATTTTTGAATCCAAAAGCAGAACGTGAAAATATAGCAAATGAGCTAATGAGTGGTTCAATGAAGCCATCTACTGGCTGAAGTGGTAATTTCATGTAATTTTCCATTTAAAAGTGTTTGTTTTCTACCAGGTGGTGGACATCGTCCACTAAAGCATGGCACATTTGCCATGTTATCTCCATGAATGAAAATGAGAAATGTAGATTCCTTTAAATTGAATTTTACTGCGCAACTCTAAAGTTAAAAAATAAACAAAGTTTTCAAATATTACAAGAAACAACAACAACAACAAAAACATCCCTCAGAGGGTTTAAAGGGAGTGTAATCTTTGTCACCTTTTTCACCCCTGATAAGTTTGCATCTCTGTAAACAACAGCTCTTATTATTGTGTAGCTGGTGCATGGGATGAAGTTTAAAGTTGCTGTGAGGTTGAACTGTCCGTAAATGGATGTTGCTTGGATTGTGATTAGTTATATTGATTAATGATATTGGGCTATATAAACTAAACTTACAATGTTAAGCAATAGGTTTTATGTTCCTGCAGTCTGCTATTTTGGGTAAATTAAGAAAATTTGTCTGAAAAAAATTATTTTTAAGGGTTGGCTTTTGTGTGCCCTGTATGCAACATTACTGTCCTTTGCTAGTCACCTGTTTAAATCATGAACTGCATTACTTGTGGTTATTTTCAGAGATGTAACATACATTTTATACTTGTGCTACAATTGTGTGAGCAGTGCTATAAAACGTTCAACCTCTAGCACCAGTACTATATGCAAACAAAAAAAAATAAAAAGTTAATGGACAGCCTTGATATCAGATAATTTGACCTTTTTATGACAATTAGTTCAGGCTGTGTGATAAAGTAAGAAACTTTACCTTGGAAAAAAAATACTCTTAAAACCTAAAGGAAAACATAAAGGGATAGTTCACCCCAGAATGAAAATGCTGTATGCCTTTTTTTTGGTCACAATACAATTTGATGGCTATACCACATGACATTTCTCTAAATGTGAACTTTTCTTGAAAATTATATTCAAAAACCATAGGAAACTAAAATTCGTATTCATTTTAATCTATTTCATTTCTGTGAAGTTTGCATGTGTTTTACTAAACTAGATTTTTAAAATATTTTTTTTTTCTTTATCAGGGTCACTCCTATTTGTGTTCGACTCTAAACCCAAAAGGTGTACTCTACAAGTGATGTTATATCAAAAACCACCGCCTTCAATGCTCAGAACAGCTTATCTTTTTTTTAAATATAGTTGTAGAAGTTTTCTCTCTCCAGCCCTTCAACCATATTAACTGAAAAAAGCATGCCGTTTTCACCAAGGTAACAAATTAACCCAGCCTCTTGAGAATGCTTGATTTCCTTGGTAACGCCATGCAGTTGTGAGTCTGCTCTGTTGCCACGCATAGGAGGTCCTAATCTCACCTTTCCCTCAAATCTTGTTAAACAAACTGACTGTAAAACTAGAACAGTTACAGATCATTTTCCAAAGGAGGAACAAGGGGAGATCTTTTTTCGCTTAAGAGAATTCCAGCACAGCCCAGGCAAAACAAACGAAGCTCTATGAGCCAGCCTGACAGTGTGGCACAAGTATAATAAACTGTAAATTCCTAGATCATTCAGCATCACTCACATTTGTCTGTGGTTAACACCACAACGACACAAGGCCATGAAAGAAAGCCAGGGTGCACTAAGGACGCAGAACTGACCTGCCTGTTCCTGGACGTCTGCCTCGACAGGGATTCAGACGAACAAACACTCAAAGAGGAAGAGCTTCTCTCTCTCTGCTGATGTTGCTGTTAGACATGCCTGAGGTGTAGAATCAGCTGGCTGGCTCTCTCAACAAAGCCCTGCTTCAGTAAACAAGCGTCTCCTTGCTGACAAGACGTTCACATGTGCACTCCTCCAAGCATGTTAAAAGTATTTTTTTACAAAAGCATTTACATACAGAGACAGAACAAAACACAGCGGCTGGTTTATTGCGCCATTGTTGCCGTACGGGAAGACAATGGCACCTTGAAAGCTTGCGCTAATCTTCCATTCTGACACGAAGCAAGAGATGGAGTTAGGAGCTTTGGTTTGGAAACAATCGTGTATTTGTTCTCTGCTTATGTTTCAAAATTTAGGATATGGTTTTAGGAGATAAACAGCACTCTAAGCAATCTAAGACTTGGGCGACGTGAAACACAAATGGAGTTGAATGTCGAACTATTGCAGAGCTTTGAAGCTGGAATGGAATTCTGGCTTTGCGTGGAGAAAACATAGCTTATCTCATTGTAGCTATCGCAACCATTACTGCGAACAGGCTGGCAGGGTTGGTGACAGCCCCTGGCTAAAGTGTTTGGCTGATTTTGTTCCTCTTATACCTCATCACTTCCACAAACACCTTGTTTAAAACATAGGGTAAAATGTTGCGTGCACGCTCTGTGAATAGCAGTCTTTATCAGAAGTGCAGCAGCTGTGAATGCATTAGCATACGTGCTGTGAGTCAGAATAAGCCACCTTTGTTGAAGTGTTAAACCACTTATGCAATTTTACAGCCAACTAACTGTGCTCTCGTTCCGAAATTTGGTTGCAGTTCATTATGAATAATCATAAGATTGAGATCGAGGGATCTGTGGAGTGATACAAGGTCAGTGTATTTCACAGAGCTGGAGTTTCCTGCCCTCGCTTTTATTTCGCTTTAGGCCAGAAAATATTTTCTGTAGTGCAGATGCGGATGGCTTTGCTTCTACTGAGATTCGAAATTCCATACGTTTTGTAAAACTAATCAGCCTCATGAGGGCTCAACAAAATAACATTTGTTAAATATCAATACCCTGAATTACAACACCATCTATGATGTGTATGATATGAGTGGATATACCAAAATCTTAGAAGCCTAGAGCCAACAAAACAATGGAGAGATTTCTAATAAAGGATTTGAACATGTTTGACCATCAAAAACCATAAATACCATAATAAAGCTGATTATTTGTTCTTTTAACGATAATAATAATATAAAAAATAAATCAAATACAAACAGACATGGAACTTCAATTTTAATCTATTTAAAGTCTTGCTGTTCATAATAATAATAATAATAAATGAAATAAAATTCAGTTAAATACAAACAGAAATAAAGCTTCAATATAAGCCTCTTTACAGTCTTGCTGTACATAATAATAATAATAATAATAATAGTAATAATAATAATAATGGTTGAGTCCCGGATGGTGACCGAGAGGCTCTAAAGGAAAGATAAAATAAATAAATAAAAATAATAATATAAAAAAACTGTTCAATACAGTCAACTATAAAGCTTCAATACAAGCCTCTTTAACGTCTTGCTGTTCATATTCTATGTATACTGTACTAGGCAGTATATTTCACATTTCAGTATCAAGTTCCTCATTATTTGTCTATTAAATGTTTGTGGCCCTTTGAAAATTAGGAACAGATGTGTAATTACTAAAAGGTCTGTTAAGGCAAACTGTTGAAAACCAAATAATCTTCAGCTACATAATATCGGCTCAATTACTTAAGAACATAAATGAGGATCATTTACGTGGAGTATTTCCGTTGGAACAGCCATCCACCATTATTCCTAGATTAGGACTACATGCATCATTTTAGCACAAGCAGTATTTCATAGTCCAAGTCCAAGTTCAGGAGGGTTTAAAAGCACCTCTAAATGCTCACTGAATGGCGAACATATGTAAGCTTATAAAAAATGAAATCAAACACTACTAAGCAGTTTATTACTACGGTAAACATCATCAAGAGGAACATCAAGAACAAAATCCACATAGTGAGAAAAAGGAGATGAGTTAAAAGCAGCAAACAATGTAGGGCAATTACATTCTTCATTAAGAAAGTAAATACTCCCTATTGTAAGGAAATCCATCATCTAAAGTGTCAGGCTGGTATAGACACTGTATTCAGAACCCTCTGGAACATATGAGATGGTGTTAATAGCTACAGTAGATGAAGATCTGCTGAGTGTTCACAAGTTTCTACACCTACACATCAGATCTTACATGTGCATCATGCTGGCATGTAAGTGAGCATGCTTCAGCGGACTAGATACTGAAGTCAGCACAGATACTATGGTTTATTAACACCATCTAATGTAGCATTTAACGTCTTTGTTTGGTAGATTGGTTAGCCTTTGGCATGATTTTCAGTAAGAAACAGCACTTTCACATGCACGCTGGGGCACTTCTGAGGCTGCGGTATGTCAAACCACACGTTTATCACTACGCCTCGCTCCAAGTCTACAGACTGGGTTTCAGTTTGAATCTATAGATGTAGGTAAAAGTCTGTAACAGAGGCTGGCAGTGTGCGTTAATGACTTTGGAATCTGTAGAAATTTCCCCCTTGATGAAGTTGTTTGTGATTGTTATAGCTTTATGTCAGCCAAAGCCATAAATGAATTTCCACTGGCCCCAATGTCACAATGGAATTTGTAAAAGCAATACTCTGAGTCATTATTCTGTTGTTAACTGTCATTTGACTTCCTTTTGTGTATTTAAAAAAATTGAATTCTAAAAGAATATCCTAGCTACTTGGAGGGTTTTCGAGCCCAAAATGTCACCATAAATGTATCAAAAACATGTCCCATATGCACTATATTTCAAATCTTCTGAAGCCAAACAGTCGATTTGTATGACAAACAGATTGAAATTTCAGTCTCATAGAAAATCATGCCATGTTAGCAGGACAGTTGATGTCCAATTCTTGAACAAATAATTTTTTGAGTTGACATTTTTCAACGAATTGGTTGATCCATTTCAAACACAAGTCTATGTGATTTGTTTATATCAACTCAAGATTAACTCATTTACTCATCGATTTGACCAATGGAGGTTAAGATTGTATTCGTTATGGCTTCGGAAGACTAGCAACACAGTAAGGCAAGGCAAGGCAAGGCAAGTTTATTTATATAGCACATTTCATGTGATATGCTCAGATTTTCTGGTTCTTGTCAGAATCCTGACAGCAGCGTTCTGGATGAGCTGCAGCTGTCTAATGATCTTCTTGTGAAGGCCGGTGAGGAGACCATTACAATAGTCCACCCTGCTGGTGATAAAGGCATGAACAAGTTTCTCCAAGTCTTGACTGGAAACAAAATCAGTAAACAAATCAGACCACTTTTACGATACTTTTACAGCGGTTTTGCGTCCTTTTTTGGAGCTGTTTAGCACCAGAGTGGCCAGGTTATTATTATGTTCCACCAAATCATCAGTCATACAGATTTGGAACAAAATAAGTATAATTTATCAGAGTGAAGGTCTGTTCACACCAATGACAATAACTATAACTATAAAGTTTTAAGAATCATTCTTAATCTATAAGAATAGGGATACACCATAACTATAACGTTAATGACACAGAGGACTATCAATGGAATAATTTTCAGAATGATTTTTTCAAGCAGATGAATGACAAAATCATTAACAGCCAATCAGAATCCACACGACTTGAGCATTTAAAGCGACAGACAACATAAGTGCAGTGCGCTCTTATAAGAAACAGAGTGTTATTGTGCGTTCATGTGGACACTAATATTATTACTGTTATAGTTACCTTTACAGTAATCGTTCATGGTGTGAACAGGTCTTAAGCCATTAATTTTTGGGTGAACTATTCCTTTAAAAGATAAACAAGACATAAGGTCATTTGGTTCCGTGCGATTACATAATGATCACACACTCTTGTAGATGACCTCACCCCACTCATGCTAGCTGTCCAGGTCAATGAATCAATTACCATATATCAAGACAACAACACACACAGGCACAACGATACAAAAACTAATGAATTAATGAAAGCATCCTCTGATCTGAAAGAACATCCTCCACACCTGCACACAAATCAGGCTGCAGGTCTAAGGTCAAGATGATCCATCAACTAAAAACACACATATAAGATGTTAGTTGCTGTCTGCTCCTCATATGATGCAAGACACAAGAGGTCTGGATCCTAAGCAGTACCTCTTCAGCACAGTCAAGAGTCTTGAGGCCCGAAGGGGGCTCCTATGTCAGCTGCTGGTCTCCTCCGTTGTCTCACGGCTGTGCAGACATGAACAGATGACTCAGAGCCCCCAGACACAGCCAGCAAAGCCTGAGGTCTCAGACAGACCAACCACACATTCACCCTGAGAAAGACCTGTTAACACACACACACACACACACACACATTTGTGCAAACAAGGCTGGACAAATACGCATGCACATGTATGCACACACACACACACACACTCTAGCCTCCACCATCCCCCCTTGCCCTTTCACAGTCTTTGAACGTGCACAAGCACCTCTATACATGTGGATTTTACTTTGTGCAAAGCTGCTAAATTCAAATGCATCTCCTGCATTCTGCTGACAACCTCCATTCCTAACAGCAGCTATTGATCTACACTTAACTACACATCTGCACGATAGATCAGCTTCGAAAGATTAAGACAGAACTGTTCACTTTCATCTGAAAAACACATTTATGCAAAACAGGCTATTTGCAATAATAAGGCGAACTACATGCACATGTTTTACCCCTCATGTTGTCTTCATTAGTAAGGACTAGCACAGGTTTGGGACAGAGTCAGACCGAGGCCCCTACCATGTGACAGGAGTGTGAAATGAGACAAGCACTGAGGGCCTGTTTGGTGTGAGATAGACAAAGCTGTTGAAGCCATTTCAGAGGAAGAATTCTCTTGTTACAGTCTATATGTCTTTAGTTGCTGCTCCAACATTCTTATAAAAGTCTAATGTATGTTTCCCCTATTCTATCTACAATACAAAAGTTAAAATGTACCATTTTTACCACAAGGACTGACAGTGGCATTGAATGCTTCAAATTGCATTTATCTAATACATAAAAAAATTATGTATATTAAGATTCAATTAGATTTTTAAAAATAAATGAACACAACCTTAGTTATGGGTTAAATTGATCAAAACTGACAGTTAAGATTTATTTCAAATAAATAGAATTCATCAAAATATCCTGAAAAAAATAGGTTTACACAAAAATATTAAAGCAGTATAACAGTTTTTAACATTCATAATAAAAATAAATGATTTTTTATTTATTTGTTTATTTGTTTATTTGTTTATTTATTTATTTTTTTGACTGCTAAAAATTCAGCTTTTGCATCAGAGGAATAAATTACATTTTAAAATATATTACAACAGAAAACTGTTAATTTAAATTATACTATTATTTCACAATATTTGTTTTTACTCTATATTTGATCAAATAAATGTAGCCTTGTTAAGCATAAGAAACAAAATTTTGAATATATACAGTATATATATGTATGTGTGTGTGTGTGTGTGTGTGTGTGTAGATAGATAGATAGATAGATAGATAGATAGCTATTATATATTACTATTATTATTATTATTATTTCTCTTGGCAGGTCTTCCAGCCAGTTCTATCAATCCTTTACAATTAATCTACAATGCGGCTGCAAGCTTAATTTTTAATGAGCCAAAAAGAACGCATGTCATACCTCTGTTTATCAATTTGCACTGGCTACCAGTAGCTGCTCGCACAAAATTCAAAGCATTGATGTTTGCCTACAAAACCACCACTGGCTCTGCACCCCTTTACC
>NW_015653168.1:244048-245275 GCF_001515625.1 Sinocyclocheilus rhinocerous | reverse complement strand
ATTAATATACAAAAAATTGGGGTAAATCTAAGCAGGAAAAAAATTATTCAAAATGTGTCAGTATTTTTTATGTCCACTTTTGCTTTAATAACAACAGTATGCTAAAACACTGGATCATGTCACATCATAATGTTTCTTTGTTTACATTTTTCAAAATCCTAAAACTTTCCAGGTTTAAACTATAATTTAAATTATCAAAGTCTCAAAATCACAAGATTTTTCAGACAATAAAAAATTAAGTCTATTGGAGTAACCTAGTGAGCAGTGTTGGGGGTAACGCATTACAAGTACCGCGAGTTACGTAATAAGATTACTTTTTTCAAGTAACTAGTAAAGTAACCAATTACTTTTTATTTTACAAGAAAATATCTGATTTACTTATTCAAATAAGTAACGCCAGTTACTTTTTTCCCATTTATTGATTGAAAGCTCTCCAGTCCCCATGTTGAGAGAAATCGGGAGTAAGATGTTACTTTAGTTCTAGAATAAATGTGAACATGCATTAATTCATCTCACTCACTCACAAAAAAGATCAGATTTAGTTTTCCTCAAAATTAATAAAAACAGTTAAACGCAACTCAGAATATGACTCAAAGCTGCAATAATTAAATATGTTAAATAATACAAATATCCTTTATGTATTTAATCCCATTTTATTAACCAATTTGCTGCTGACCTTCAGGCATTGATGTTTGCCTACAAAACCACCACTGGCTCTGCACCCCTTTACCTAAATTCATTACTTCAGACTTATGTGCCTCTAGAAGCTTGCATTCTGCAAGTGAACAGCGCATTATTGTGCCATCCCAAAGAGGCACAAAATCACTTTACGGACTTTTACATGAAATGTTCCCTCCTAGTGGAATGACCTGCCAAACTCAATCCGAGCAGCTGAGTCCTTAGCCATCTTTAAGAATCGGCTAAAAACACATCTCTTCCATCTTTATTTGACCCTCTAACTCTAGCACTCTCTATTCTAATTCTATTCTTTAAAAGTCTAAAAATATATATTCTTTTTGGATGCTATCTATTTGTTAATTATAAAAAAAAAGGTGTTTAACACTAGCTTGCTTTATTCTTTTTCTATTCTATCTGTTTTCTTTTTATTTATCATAAAAAAAACCTTGCTACGTGTACTGCGTTAGGCTAACTGAGACTTGTCCTAGCACTTGCATGTCATTGCTCTTTTGTTGATTTTGATTGCTTCCATTGTCCTCATTTGTAAGT
>NW_015653168.1:234760-244033 GCF_001515625.1 Sinocyclocheilus rhinocerous | reverse complement strand
CAGAATATGATGCAAACCTGCAATAATTAAATGTTAAATAACACAAATGTATCTAATCCCATTTTATTAACCAATGTCTTTGCTGCTGACCTTTGCTGATCCAGTTCAACCATACTAATAAGCAAAAATTACACAAGATAAACTAACATTGCTTCTTCTTTTTTTTATTGCTGAACTTTCTTCTCCTGCGTTCTACTGTACAGACGTGAATTTACTTTTCCTTCAGCCTGAGGTTTATTCATTACACTTTTTGGTGTGAAAGGGCTTTTACATTTGCCAAAAATATAACTTTTTATATTAAAAGCAAACAAGCAAGCCCAGCCCAGATTTAAAAAGTAACGCAAAAGTAACGTAACGCATTACTTTCAATAAAAAGTAACTAAGTAACATAATTAGTTACTTTTTTAGGAAGTAACGCATTATTGTAATGCATTACTTTTAAAAGTAACTTTCCCCAACACTGGTAGTGAGGATGGTACATATTGTGCGTCAGTGTTGTTTAATACTGTTTTTAATACTGTTACACTGTTTTTATGACCATAACTACAGATGTGCTATAGAATGCCAGAGCCGTGCTGTGGTTCTGCTGTGCACTGCCATCTTCTGGAATGCCTGATCTCAAACCCCCTCCTTTCTCCCCCTCCTCACTCATCCTCTCTCTCTCTCTCTCTCTCTCTGTCTCTCTCTCTCTTACTCTCCCCTTTTGGACGGCAGCCTGACATACCAGACCCTGTTCGTTAGCATATTTTTTTACCCGCCGTTACTAAATTAGGAAGCCAGTGAGCGAGAACTGTGGGTGGCTGCCAAGAGGAGAATAAGGAGGGTCTGCTGAGGGCCTTGCCAGCCCAGCCACTAGCATCAAGAGCCTACTTAGAGCTCTCCGAAACAAGAGCCCTGCAGGAACGGAGGCCAGGATATCCTGGCCAAAAGACCAACCAGAACAAACAAACAAATCCGCCGCTTTTTAACGAACACCTTGTCCACCGTCAACCAGGATGGTCATTATAACAAGACAAATGACTAGAATATGTCCCAGAGTAAGATTCAATAGCCTGACCTGAAGATTTGAAACTATTTATGTTAAGCAGATAAACTAATTTAGCTCTTTTCTTTCACTCAAGGAAAAATTTAGTGCTTTTTCCACAAATATCTCTAAGGCAGTACACGGCATTTATATACAGCAAACATGCCTCTTCTGATGGAGGAGTCTAAGCTTTGACACATGTACACACCAACAAGTAACAAAGCCATATCAGTGGACCTCATTACCGTTCAGCCAAATTAATACAGTTCATGGTCATTATATAAGGTGGAGGTCCGGCTGACAAATGAGGCTCTGACCCTTTTATTCCCAAAGAGCTGAATACAAGTTCCCGCTCATCTCTTTCTTTCTCTGTATCTCTCTCGGTCTGTGTGGGCGGCTCTCTTCAGTGCAAATCAATACCTCTTCACTTCCCATACACACACTCACTCCCCACAGGTAAGACATCCTTGTCTTCTAGGCCTTTGGAGGCGGTTTAGACGAGACTCTGTACATACTGCAGGAATGACCGGGATCGAGACCTGTCGACCTGAAACAATCATAAAATAAAATAAATAAAACATGATGGATGTAAAAGCATGAGTGATGTGATGGATTTATGATAATGTATGTTTGTGCATGTTTTATCATTCAGTGTTAGAAAAACAAACTACTGATATACGTATTACACTGAATGTAAATACTATGGAGATATATATATAGAAAACTGGGGATGATTCATAGAGAGGAAGAGAAAGAATCAAGGACAGATGGAGAGCGAGAAAGTAGTTCTGTTCTCCTGTCCAAGAACTGTGTCACTTTGCTGTTGGGTAACAAAATGCTATTGTGAAGACAAATAAACGGGACAAAATAGACTCCATTGTAATCTATAAATAACCAAAGAGTCAGGTCAAGTCCATGGATTTGCTTAATGGATCAAGAATATTGTACTATATGAATCACGGCCACTTACCTGCTGAGCTTATGAAAGCTGGAGTTTTCATCACTGCTAATACATTGACATCTAGTGGTGAATTACAGTAATGCACCTCAATTCATGCACTGAAGGATATTCAACATCAGGACATCAAACAAACATATGCAAGAAAGAGCTGAAAAAAAAATGCTGCAATAACCGAGTCACAGGCTAAATGTGGCACAGCTATATATTACAGTGTATTTTTTGTACATATTTGTACGTATTTACACATATTTGTGGAAAGTGCAAGAAGCTTCTATATTCAACATTAAATATACTTGTGTTTAATAATATTGTATATGCAGAGTTATTTAAATATCTGAATTGTGAAAACATTTGATACTGTATTTCTCTGGCTGGCTTCAAATTACAGCACTGCCCAAACATCTGAGTTCTGATGATAATCACGCCACAAAATTAATATTGCAAGATTGCGTCTTTTTATATATACTCATCCATAATATGTTTAGGCTTAGCAACATTTTTTGGAGGACATCCTGGAAATGAATCCTTCCACTGTCTCATGATCAGCTTCATATACCACAATGGCTACAAAATATTTAATGAGCTTTGACTTGGGAAAAGTTGGTATTCTGCATCACTGTTTTTCTGCTTATTATTTTTTTTTTAAATGATCCATTTAAAAAAAAAAGTTTTTTCCCCCTGTATGAACACACTGTGATGGCAGTATGTTTATTACATATTCATGGCTCTCAGATAAGAGGTCAGGATGACTGCAGGCAATGAAGTTGCTGAAAAAATTAGTTCCAGTCCATAAGACAAATTATGCCTGTTTTTGTAAGAGCCAAAGAACAAAGAATCAAAAGCTTCTGTTCCTCTTTGCAATATTTACTGGCTAAAAGCTTTGTCAGATGAACAGAGTGCACAAATCACATCAGTTCAAAGCTGGCTGAAGACTGCGCAAGACAGTTTGTTGACAGAGGTTATTAATAAGATTGAGAGACTCTTCTCAGATCAAAAACATGGAACCATAATATATTTTAAAATATTAGCCATATATTACCCATATAAAAAATATCACATAAAATACATAGAAAAATAAAGCTTTCATCTTTTGAATTAAAGTAAAAATCTGTATGTATTGTAAACTTACTACACTTGTTATAAAGAGGGTGTTCTGATGCTTGGGCTGTTTGGATGTTTGACTCAACAGAGGCAAATTCCTTCAGGCAGGTTTTGGAGGCAAAAATCAGTGTGGATAAGAAACAGCTCCTTAAGACAGATAAGGTTTACATCCACAGACTAGGGTGAAGAGATCTCTATTAGAATTGGAAATCTGACTGGACCACTCAAGGCTTCTCTGGTCTTTGACCTTGATAAATACCATGGCTTTCTTAACAGTGTGCTTACTAGTATAGTATACAAATATCTCCAATAAGACCCTCAGTAGTATCACACTGACTTGTGGGCAGGTTATACTAAACTAAATCTACCTATATTTATATTTTTATTAATCACAGCTCTTGTCAGGCGTGATGCCTACAAAAAGACTTCAAAAGGTTATAATTAAATAGAAAATCACTTATTAATGCATTTGAAAACAGGTTTTTAAATTGCATTTTAAAAATTTAAATTCAACATTTTTTTTTTTATGCAACAGATTATGCAACAGAAACTTTCGATCTTCCTATGTCCGTCGAGACTCGACAACCAAGTTATGCGTTCAGTGAAGTTAATGAAGACATGTAGAATTTTCCCTCATAACGGATTTATGGCTGACATAAAATGTTACGACGTTAAAATAAAGGAGTTTTAAAATTACAATTTTCTCACATTTTCTCGTCTCCCCTTCTTTTCTTCAAGGTTTGTCAAGGCACAGGTGCATCTCACCTCTCATTTTGCCACCAAAGTGAGGCAACCTACTGGAGTGCGCGCGCATATAATTCGTAAAAACAAAAACTTAGAAATGTTGCCTTGGCAACTTTTCAAAAAAACAAAAAAAAAAAAAAAAGTGGGCTACGCCATATACAACGCTTCTATGACGAGAAGGGGCAAAATAATTGAGATGGCCAGCGAGACTCTTCAGTTTTAAACAATGAAAGTGTGCAGGATCTTTTTCAATAATTAGTTACTGATCAAAGCTACTAGTCTAATTTTTATGAGGTTCCATGAGGCAAAAAAGTTTAAAAAGTGTGTTGAATCTCCATGTTAAATAACATTACCTGCCTACATGTATTTTTATTTATTTATTTTTACTTTTACGCTTAAGGCCATAGCCAGACTTTTTGTATCTTCTCTGATGTGGTGCTGCCTTTCTCCATCTCAGCTGGATATCTCACTCCACTCATCCCAGTGCTCAAAGATGGCTTTGGCATGGTGGTGGACATTAGAGGGAGCAAAGGAAACTTTCAGCATCCATCTTTGCCTGCCGTTCACCAATGCACATGGAGTTAGATGCCTTATGAGCCTGCAGGGTTCCTTTCCTGCCTTCTTTCTTTCCTTTGACTTGCTTTTCAGCTTGTCATCAAAGGAGGCAACAGCATACCACTCATCCTAGTGTTCAAAGCAGGCTTCGCTGATAGTGGAGATCTTATGTAGTGAGCACATCACATCTGACTGGCTCTCCAGCTTTCCAGCAAAGTCAGTGGTCTCCGTCCAGCCAACATTCCATGTGCTCCAGATGACATCCTCATCCCAAATAACAGTAAAGGTTTCATCAGGCCTGGAATCTCTGATGGCAAAAAGAAAACACTCAAGCATTTTTGCAATATTGGTAGCCAGGATGCCAGATCAGCCCTCTAAGGCTCCACAGCTCCTGAACTCTTCTCTCTGGCTTCTCCTCCTGACACCAGTCTATTACGTTATCCTATTTGTTCCACGACATCCAGTAGTCATTGTTGGCCCACGAGACAGAGGACTGTATTATAGCACTATGCATTGCTAGCTGCGCAACTCTGACATATTATAAAGAAATATGAATGATCTTATCAGAGCAGTGATTGTGCTCAATTTATATTGTTCTATGGAATCCAGGCTTATTATTTTACAGTCAACTGTGAAATCATCATTACTGCAGGAAAACATCAATTTACTTGTTTCAGCTTGTAGCAGCCAAATATTGTGTAAGAATATTAGTCTATATAACAAGACAATAATATAATTTTATTGTGTGTAATTTCAAGATGTCATTTTGTCAAATTATGTTATAAAACATGTAAAACTATTAGTTAATTGTGTTCACATAGATTAGCCGTAGCAACACAAAGGAGTTTTATTTTAAACATTTACATTTTATTCCATATTTAAGATTTTATTTTATTAAACACAACACATTTTCAAAAATGTGATGGAGATTACATTGCGGAACTAAATTTTTGAGTTAACATACAGTATATTGATGTGTCAAGCATTGATTTAGGTTTTTAGGACATAACATGGTCATTTAAAAAAAAAAGTATTTTTCCACTGGACTGCATGAAAAAGATACACACACATACACTACAATGAATGAGAATATGGTTTGTAACAAGTTTATTAAGAAACGAATCAAACATAACACTTCAGTTAACAGTCACAGAAAAAGAGCTAAAACCAAAGACCATATAAAAGCATTCCCACTTCTTTAGGGGGGCAAAGGGGAAAAGGAAAACAATATCAATACAGAAATACACATTTCATCATAGCGGAACCTGATAATGAAACAAACGTATACCTGCATCAATAACTTAAAACAATTAAGAAAATAAACATTTTGTTTAATCATTCATTAAAAAAGAGCCATCCACTACCTGGTGTGTACTGTATTTTGCCTTAATGCCAGCATTAAGTAAAGGGGTGAGAGAGAAACTAACAGAGGGCCAGCAAAGGTTACTTCTTTGATACACAGCATAAGACACACCTAGAAGCAGTGAGTTGATCTGCGAGACTAATTAAAGCAGGACTGTTTTGCGGACTCTGGTTTGGTCAAGTTCTCTGTCTCTGGCATCTTCAAAATATATCCAGACCTCAGTAACCGCCTGGTGCCCGGTTTCTGACCATTGTGTGCTATGAAAGCCCACTCCAACTATATAAAGCTTTAACGTTCTACTAAACCAACATTAGCTTTTCCTCAACACTCAGACAACATGAACTTGCTCTCTATAAATAAGCTCTCATTTGTGTATATTTGGTTTAAGCTAGAGGTAGGCCATACCTTCTGACTTCAGCATCCCACCCAAAAAAGAATTATTGGCCCTTAAATTCTTACCATTGGATGTGGAAAATAAAAAACAACATAGAAACGATGCATTGTTAAATATTATGTTCAAAATCAAATGTCATTGTTCTTGATCTGTTAAAAATGTTCTTGATCTGTTAAAAGCTTTAACGATAGAGTAACTTGGTTTCTAACCTGTCTTTTCTTCCCTACTTTCCTTTCTCTTTATCACTGATTTTCCTTTAACAACTAACATCCAATCCAACTGCACTGACTGTCCCAAAACACTAAATCAACTTAAAGGAACACTCCACTATTTTTGAAAATAGGCTCATTTTCCAACTCCCCTAGAGTTTAAACAGTTGAGTTTTCGAATCCATTCAGCCGATCTCGTGTCTGTCGGTAGCACTTTTAGCTGCAGCTTAGCATAGATCATTAAATCTGATTAGACCATTAGCATCTCGCTCAAAAATGACCAAAGAGTTTCGATATTTTTCCTATTTAAAACTTGACTCTTCTGTAGTTACATCGTGTACTAAGAAAACTCTTGAAACTCTAGAAACTCTTTGGTCATTTTTGAGCGAGATGCTAATGGTCTAATCAGATTTAATGATCTATGCTAAGCTACAGCTAAAAGTGCTACCGCCAGACCTGGAGATCGGCTGAATGGATTCGAAAACGGTAAAACTCAACTGTTTAACTCTACGGGAGATGGAAAATGAGCCTATTTTCAAAAATAGTGGAGTGTTCCTTTAAACAGATTTCAGGACCTTTGACCAAAGGGCACACTAATGTCCTCTATTTGACCTGGTGGAGAATGTTTTATCCCAGTTTTATGATTATACTTACTTGCATATACAGTATAATAACAGAGGCAGATGTAAAAATTCAGTTCAGGAATTTTAGATCTGTCTGGAAGTGACAGATATACGATTTACAAATATTACTGTCAATTTTTCTTTACGCCTCCTATCTGAGTGTTAAAAAAGTCATATCTGGTATATATTGTAAATTGCATAAATTCACCTGGTTTTATAAGAATGGAGGGAGTTTTAATGTCAAAATCTCATTAAAAACCAAAGAAAACAGAGAGGGAAATAATGTAGTTGTCCAAAAAAGTGTGATATTTGACGGAGTGAAAAGTTTTCCATTTTAGAGAATTGTCTTCAATGACTGAAAAAATTTATTCATTTTAAGCAGCAAAACTGTTTAAAACAAACTAAATGGGTAAAACGCTGACGTTAATGAAAGAAAAAGTAGATGTAGGGTGAAAAAACGAATCTCTGCCTCATTTTGTGTAGAGCACGCTCAGAGTAACACTGACCTCAATATTCACTTCCTGCTTCTCAGTTCACGTTCAAAGCATGCTTCAACTGACTGTTACAGGAAGAGAGTGGAAGACAGAGCACATGGAGAAGGATGGTAGAAGAAAAGACCTCCTCGTTCACAACATCAGCAGCCTCTTTCTTGATTTTAGACATAAAAAAAAATTCTACTCTACTGCACAAATCTACCTAGTGACGTTTACTAGTTTCTCCTACGAAGCACAAGGACAGACATGTTTATATATAGAGGAAATGAAAATACAAAAAGTAAACATCCTGACTTTCACACACAATACGAATAAAATAATTAAAAAATGCCATTTCATTACAATAGGATAAAATAAGATGCCTTGCATATCGGGGGGGAACAAGAGCAAACATAAGTAGGAAAACCATGCATACCGAAAGGCGATATGGGGGACTTAAACTGAACGTATCACATAGTGCAAAAATCCCAAGAAGAAACGAGGGACTAAATCAAATGCGAATGTACTCACATCAATACCAGCCCAGCCCAACCCACCCAGCCCCTTCACCAAACATCCCATTCGAAAATCCCCACCGGTGTGGACTTTGGTCTGTCCTGTGATAAACAAGGCATCAGGAGATGAGATTGCTGTGGTGTTGGAGGTCTTATGACTCTATCCCTGCCCACTTTGGTGAATGCCGCTAGCGCATCTTGTGATCATCAGTGTTGCCCATGTTGGAGCCAGGGCTGGGGTCCTGCTGTCGCCTGGGCTGGGTCATCACACACAAACACCCACGCAACCCAACAAACAAACCAAGACAGAGACAGAATACAGTTAAAATGGTTGTGCTGTGCTTGAGTCGCTCACATATTGGTTCTCAAACTACAAACACAATACAAGTAATAGGTTGCAGCCAACATGCAATTGCTCTTTGTGTCCAGCAGGGGATGGCAGAGATCAACTTCAGTCTAGACGCTAAAAATTGAGTTGCTTTTTTTGGTTGAAGTGCCAGACATTAGTCATTAGTCAGGGGGAAGAGTCTTCAAATCACTAGCCTTAAAAATAAAGATATGACTGATGGCCTTGTCACAGATACATATGTTTATGTGCCTATGTCTAAATCTCTCTCTGACATAGATGTCTGAGCACAGACAGGGCAGACGGACGGACAGACAGACAGGCAGACGGTGAGAGAAAGATAGACGAAGAGGCAGACATAGAGTATCTCACATAGTGTGAGGTCATCATCTGTGCAACCTGCGATTATAGCACGTTCTAACCCTAGAGCTACGCAGGGCTGTTTTTACTCTACCCGACGCCTGGAAATCCCATCTTTAAGCGTACGCATTAACAGATGAAGCTGTTATAGCTGTCATACGCACAGCAACAAAGCAGTCTTGTGCATAAACTTACTGTAAACAATATGCCTTAGCTAGCTCTACATGATTTCGATGAACTGCAGAATTAAACGTATTTGTCTAGTGACGCGTTGCTTGTTATTTATTCACTACTGTTCAAAGGTTTGAGATGAGTAAGAATTTTTTCAGCAGGGACACATTAAATTGCTTTTTTATGATGAATCACTTGTTGTATTCCTCATTTGTGAGTCGCTTTGGATAAAAGCATCTGCTAAGTGAATAAATGTAAATGTAAGAGTGACAGTAAAGACATTTTTTTATAGTAAGGGTAATATCTAATCAACATTAATGTCACATTTCACATGTTTGTTTTAAAATATAAAAATACATAAACAACAACATTTCAGAAATAATTAGAATAAAAGTATATACCAGTAATATATATATATATATATATATATGTGT
>NW_015653168.1:234101-234651 GCF_001515625.1 Sinocyclocheilus rhinocerous | reverse complement strand
TAATAGCTTTCTAGGATTAAACATTATTTGGATAATTGGTAAAAAAAAAAAAAAAAATCTCTTAATAGCCCTACTTAAGCCTCTTAATTAGACCTACCTGAAAAACTAAAAAGCTATGTATTTCATTTGTAGGCCTATCGTTATTTTTTATTTGTGCTATCATATTAAAAATATCTGTATGACAGTATATTCTGCAGTTCTTCCCTGCTGTACCGAATATCTATACTTTTCAAAGTATCATATCGAAGTTAGACAAAATTAATTTTGTAGGGTGCCACAAATTTGTTAAAATTTCCAAAGGGTGCCGCGACTAAAAAAAGGTTGGGAAACACTGGCTTAAACCAACAGAAACTGGTTTGCTGGTCTTAGCTGATTTCAGCTGGTCTCATAAGTTGCTGGGCAGCCAGATGGTCTACCACCATAACCAGCTAAAAAATACCTAAAACCCCAGTAAAAACCAGCCAACAGACCAGGATGACCAGGTAATCCCAACAAATCAGCTAGGTTTAAGTTTAAGTTTCTTTCTTTCTTTTTTTTTTTTTTTTGTTCA
>NW_015653168.1:224288-233849 GCF_001515625.1 Sinocyclocheilus rhinocerous | reverse complement strand
GTTTAAGTTTTAGTTTCTTTCTTTCTTTTTTTTTTTTTTTTTGTTCAGCAGGGCAGTAAATAATAAAAATGCTGCACAAAACCAGATGTTGTATATATCTATAGGGCTTTAGAAAGCACAAAAAGCATTTTTATGTTTGCTCTGTAGTATTTAAGCTTTGAAAAAGTGTGTTTGTGTGGATGAGAGGACGCAGCATCGATCATACAGAACCCAGCTGAAGCACTCTCCTGTACCACAAGTCAATAGTGCTTAGATTTTGCTGGGCAGACAGCGCTGCTAATGAAAAAGATCAATACTAATGATATATTAATACATCCACTGGCCCAACATCACTCATGCTCTAATCCCACCTGCAGTAAAGGCCTGGGTTTCATGAAAAATGGCCTATCTATTTTTCATCCATCTCTTTACCATCTATCACGCAGAAGGCCATTACACTCTTCGATATCTTTCAGCTTTGATTCGCCCCCTTGGACTCTCTGCATAGACAAACAGTGACGGAACCGCATTAAGACACGCCGAGAGAGGACAAATAAGTGTTTACGCACAGCAAATGTTCCTTTTGTCTCTCGGTGAGGTCATAAGTGATTTTGAAGTCTCTAAATGCATTGTTCGTCCTTTTGAAATGAACCTGGCCCACTTTCCCAGAAAACGCTGGCTTTCTGCTGATCCAGACTGCTATTGTGCTGGTTTTTATCCAATTACAGATGATGGAGTTTGAGATTTGACCACAGCTATGTGACCATTGTACAGCGTGATGGCTCAAGGTACGATCCGAGCTCAAGTATTATTCGCTTTCCAAAATAAAGGCGACCAAAACACGGGGCTCAAAAACAAGCTCTGAACGAAGATCAGACTTCAGTTCACACAGCTAGGTTTGTTTGCACTGCAGTATTATTTATATATTACACTATTACAAATAAAGGTTCTGATGGTTCCGTGAAGAACATCCATAGAACCTATGCATTCCACACAAGGTTTTTAGTGGAAAAGATTCTTTAGATTATTCAAATGTTCTTTTCTGTAAGAGACAATGGTTATTTTAAGATCTTTTCACTGAAAGTGGGGGAACAAAAATGGTTCTTCTACAGCATCATTGTGAAAAACTCTTTTTGGAACTTTTATTTTTAAGTGTTTATAATTTGAAAGTTTGGAGTTAGTAAGAATTTTTAAAAGAACTTAATACTTGTATTAAGCAGGGATGCATTAAATAGATCAAGTGTGACAGTAAATACATTTATAATGTTAAAAAGCTGTTCCTATGCATAGTGGAGTTTAATATTTAACCTCAGCTATGTGCGGCGTCGTACAATATGTGACGCGAAGGCTAGAGGTTCGATCCGAGCTCAAGTGTTATTATTCGCTTTCCAAAATAAAGCCAGTGCAGCTCGAAAACAAGCTCTGAGCGAGGGTCAGACTCCACACTGCTGGGATGAGAAAGCATGAATTATAGAATAATTACAGGGTTTCATTTTTCCACCGCTCACAGTGACTTTGAGGGAAAAACATTTGGCCCGTGAGTCACAGATCGCCTGACTGCAATGAGTAAGAAATTTGATTTTCATAAGCAGCCAGATCTATTTAAAAAAGAGACCTTGGCATGATTGATTTTGGAAGAGAGGATGAAGAGTGTGTAAAGGAACGCCTGAGGGTGTAGATTAGGAGGGAGGAATATAAAGGCGGCGGTTCATAAGGGGGATCTTTCTGGTCATGTGCTGCCAAGCTGTGCCTGAGAGCTCCCAGAGGGCTTTGCAGCAGGGGAGTGGGTGGGCGGGGCAGTGAGGAATCTTGGGAGAGAAGTCTGGTCTCCATTACAGAGGTCTGAGAAGAGCGAGCTGGGGGTCTATAGCGCCGGTAGAACGTTTTTTAGCGATTACTGTATAAGACCCACAGCCCAAAGTTGCTTATAGAAGCCTGAAATCTCACTCGTTTATAGAAACACACACCTACAGTACATGTATCCACTAACACATACAGACACAGTAAACACACACACACAGAGTAGAATACATAAAGACACAGAGATGCTCTTTCATGCACATGCTCTTGTGAAACACACACTCACGTACACACACTTACAGACAGACACGGTTTAGTGCATGACACAAGGATAGAGAGAAGCAGAGGAGACAGACCCTGGTCCTTGAAAGCCATCAGTCCCAGATTTTTGATGCCACAGGGTCCTAAAAAACACAATTTGGTTTTCATCTTAAGAGTGCAGTTTGGATTGACTGTAGAATGATTATATTTGAGGACTTACAATGCAAAGACACTTCATGCACTAAGCCATGAGTAAAGCACTTCAATAGCTAACACGTACACACAAACTCACATATATGCATGCAAACATACAAAATCCTAAGAAACACACATGCCCTTCTTCATTATGCCTTTGTTCGGAATGATTTATAGTAAACAGATAATCAAGGCAGCAGTTCACTACATAAAATCCTAAATTGTTGTCTTACCTCCTGAGTTATTAAATGACTGAGCTGTGCCATCGGCATCTGCTAAATGACAAGTGATCAAATCAGTATTGCCCCAGACAAGCTGTTTAGCTACGTCAAGAGCTCTCAAGACATCAGGGAACAGACAGAAATGTTGTTGAGGTGGCATTTATTTACCTGCTCCTGCAGTGCAATTTTGAAAGGAGACAGAATTCACAACTACTGTTTTCATGTAAAATGTCAAAGAATTTCAGAGATTTTGTTGAAATGCTGTTTAGTAAATTCTTACACGACTTACAGAATTAATGGAACCCTTTAGGTTTAACTGATTTTATTACCAAATCAAGGATGCTAAAAAAAGAAGAAGAAATAATTACATTATTTCCATGACAATTAATCACATAATTAAAAAATATATTATTCTCATTATTGTAATATATAAATATATATAATCAATAGTTTAATATAAAAAATATTTAGATATCACTTATACTCTGATTGTTCTTTTAAAAACTGCAATTTCTTAAAATATTAATCATCTTTGACAATAATAAGAATTACAAAAAATCCCTCAAAAGTCAAATATCCGGATGCATTACAGTAATTACATATTTTGGGGGAAATGTGCTTAATCGTCATGAATAAATAATGTGACATTGCAGAAATATCCTAATAATAGGCTTCATTTCCTTTGTCCCAAATATTATGCTTTTATTTTGGGGTGAGATATGAGCTAGACATGATTTTGTGAGATTCACCCTACCACTTTAGCTTGACAAGAAGAAAAGATGCCGGTGGCACCACTTAATCATCTGCCTGCTCGGGAGCTACTAAAAAAATGGTATTTTCAGTGAACTGCTCCTTAAAGCATCAAATATTTTGGCAGTGGCTGTCAATCAAAATATTAGCAAGAGGAATTAGGTAAAGATTATGCATAAAAAGCACATAAAGAAGTATTGTACATGCACAAGTTGAAAACACATGTACACATATGCACACACATAGTATACAAACACACACACACTCAGACGAGAACTCCTTTAAACATAAGAACATATTGGATTTTCAGCATGCACTAACTGATCGAAACTTCACACTCTCATACACACATCCTCACTCACTCCAGCTCTCACCTCCATATCCTCACGGTGCGAGCGATCCCTGTCCTCAAAATCACGGGTCCTTCTGCGGGCATCCTCAAAGGCTGCCTGGGCTAGAGCATCCTCCTGCTGTATAAACACACAAAAAGATAGGAAGCCAGGCAGTGGTCAGTCATTTCTGATGTATGTAAGGCACGGAACAGTTTTATAGCACATGGTGGTTTGTCTGTAGTCTGTACCTGTGCCCTCTCATCATCATATTCCAGACAACCCATCCCATCCAGACGCTGAAGATCAATCCAGCCTTTCCAGATCACACACACTCCATTCAGGATCATAGGTGCCTTCAGATAAACCTGCACACATACACACACACATAGTTGTAATGCTTATTATGACATATGCACAGCACAATAGCAATGAATATTGCAAAAAGCGAAAAAAAAAAGAAAAAAAAGATGAGAAAGAACCTGAAGACTTTTGTTGAATTTTCAGAGTACATTTAGAAGGGAAATTACAAGAAAAATGGTCTAAGGCCCGAGTGATGTGAATCAATGGCTGCGTTTACACTGGCACAAAAAATCCGATTTTTCGCTCACATCTGACACAGATCGGAATTTGTTGCACACGTGTAAACACAAAAACCTGCACGAGATCCGATTTTTTTGCATCCGATCTGAGCCACTTCCAAATGTGGATTTTAATCGGATACACATCTACGGTCATTTAAAACCCGAGGGTCTACCATGTGCATAGTAAAGCGATCACTGCAGACAATCCTTTTGGGTGGGAATTAATGTAAACACAGATATCGGATACCAGTCGTGTCTAAAGTGAATGTAAACAGACGTGCTAAAAAATCGGATATGGTCAAAAGATCGGATCTGTGCACTAAGACTTGCAGTGTAAACGCAGCCAATGACATTCCGCACATTTGTTTAGTCCGTATCAATTAATTAAAAAAATATGTTAAAAATGTTAGACCATTTTTTAAATATATGTATATTATATAAAAAATAAAGAACATGTAAAAAAAAATACAGAAATATGGAGGAAGATAAACAGAAAATACACCCTAACTCTCAATTAATAAAAGTCTTAAACTATCAGATCCTTTCAATATTTATAACAAGTTTAGGTTGTAAAATGCCCCCCCCATATAATGTATTATTATTATTATACATTATTAAATTAAATGTATACTTATAATAAATAAAATATATTTAAAAACCTAAAAATAATGATTAATAGGTTGTCCGTGTTCATGATGTAACTAACAAACAACCAAATAAATAAATACTCTTTATATTTAAAAACCTGAAAATAATGATTAACAGGTGTGCCCTGCCTGCACATATTCTAGATGTGAGGAAAAGACTACATTTCTAAGAACTTGGCACATGCATTTTAAACTTTTAAAAGAATTGTCCTTTTCTTTATCTCACACGCTCTTATTGTCATTGATTCTTCTATAGACTATTATATACCACAGATCTAACTAACTCTCCAATAAATCCACCTACACAGACACAACAAGCCTTTGGAACAGGTGAAATGCCATAACCACCTACTCCACAGTCGTAGCCGCAATTGAAAACCCCCTCTCAACGTCACACCCGGCCGTACAATGGTTCATTTGAATTGTAAAACACTTTGTGAGTTATTTAGTGGAAGTTACTGCTGGGAATGGCCTCAAAACTGGATACATACACACATGTAACCATTACAACTTTTTCTGTTTCTTCCTGTCCTACCTCAGTCTCTGCCCAGCCAAAGAGTATAGGGCAGCCTCCAATGTTTGCTTCCTGTGATGAGAGTGTTTATTTATAGAGGCCAGCATAGTAGAGAGTAAGGGTACACCGATGCAGAGACAGGCAAAGCCTGTCTGAATTTATTTATACTGAGCATGGCCAACGAATGCAGCACGGGCGAACACATGATTGCATCCGTGTGTGAGACTCAGACGATGGGGGGGGGGCCGGGCCGGGGGTCTATGTATAAGACAAGGTGGACAAAGAGTGAGAGAGATGTTGAGAATGTGGAGACAGGGGTATATGACTGTCTGTCTGGCTCGGAACCACAGGAATATCACATCTCTGCCACTGAGGAATCCAGGCTGAGACAAAAGTGTGCAGTCTGTCGGTCTGTGGGTGCTGTTTATTTATGTAACTGCAGTGAAAGAGGCCAGCTATAAATGAATACACATATGCACGTATCCTCAGCATTACCCGCCAAAACCAAGGAGCCACCCGAGTCACCAAAAAAGAGCGAAGTTCCACCTTGCTGCTCCAAAAAGCAGAGGAACACAGGAACACTGCAGTGTGTTGTTGGATACTCAAAGTCCCCCACTGGGCGCTGGTGACTGCTGGAGCGACATGCCAGACAAACACACTCCGCCAAAGCAGACACAACATGAGCTTTGTCTGACTTTACTGCCGTCCTTTAAGCATCCGTGTGTGTGGAGGAACTGCTTTTGGAGTCAGTTTAGAGAGTAAACGGCTCTCTGCCCTGGTTTCATACCCACTAAATTCACCACATTGATGTGAATGGTGTCTAGCATAAATATAGCTCACCATTTCACTTATCAAAAAAACTCACTTTTCCTATTCATGAAAAAAGGCACATGGTTTAATAAATATGCGCTAATGTTTATTGTTTATAATGTTTACTATACACTAAGTTTGTGGTTGGTAAAAAATTTTTTAGAGTTTTTGAAAGAAGTATTTTATTTCATTTATTTCATCCAAAATACCGTAAAAATACAGTGAAATATTATTACAATTTAAAATAACTGTTTATATCTTAATATATTTTAGAATATAATGTATTCCTGTAAAAGCATAGCTGAATTTTTAGCAGCTATTACAGTCTTCAGTGTCACATGATCCTTCAGAAATCATTCTAATATGCTGATTTGGAGCTCAAGAAACGTTTCTTATTAACATCAGTGTTTAAAACTGCTTAACAATTTTGTGAAAAGTGTGATACTTTTTTCCCCACAGGATTCTTTGATGAATACAAAGTTCAAAAGAACAGATTTTTTTTGGAACAAAGTATTTGCCATCACAATTGATCAATTTAACACATCCAAGATGAATAAAAGTAATATTTTCTACAGTAATGTATATTGACACTTAATCACATGACTGTTAATCTAACCAAAACCCAATACACACTGTACCGCAGAAGAGAAGTAACAAATCTACCATACAAATTTTATGTGAATAAACAAGTGCCAACTGTGCAAGATGGTTTATGCCACAAGCTTTCAACTGAAGATTGTTAAAGGCCACTTTAATGGCATTAATAGCAAATAAATATTTGCTACTGTACCTTTAAGACTTTTTGTAAATAAAGGTAAATGGTGTGCATTAAGGTGTTTTGACTCTCAAAATACAGAATTGATGTTGATTTATAAATGTGAGTTATGGATCCATCAATAATGATTATTTCCAATGTTTGCAGATGAAAGAAAGTTATTAACAATATTGAAGCATCGTTAAAGTATACTCCTGTTACTCATGTTCCTGTTACTCATTTTTTACTAAAAGCAACAACTTTGTCAAATATGCAAGTGAAGTCACCACATATGTATAAACACCAATGTAGCTCTTGCCTGAAGTTATTTACTGTTGTGCAACCACTAAAAGGCCACTACACTGATGAAATGCTTACCAAATTCAAAAGATAAACCACAACTGTGCTACAGGTCTAAATAACAAAGACACGAGACAACGGGAGTCTCATTAGAATCAATGATTCAATAAACCACTACTGTTGGAGTTGTGTTGTAGCAGTAGCGCATGCTTACAGCACATTAGAGCTGTGGTGCTCCCACAGGGATACAGATTTGAATCCTAAAATAAATAAATCAGTAAATAAAAACAAAATCCAGCTTATCGCTATTTAATTTGTTTTAATGTTTTATGGCTGCTGCTAAAAAATGTAAGCTTTTAAACTTTCAAAAAGTATTTCCATGTGTATAAACACCTCATGTTAAAACATGAAGTCCCTAAAAGTGATGTGAAAAAAAATGTCAATGTTTTCACACCTGAGGAAACGGCAGCTTTCCTGTCAGCAGTGAAGGGCTGTTCTGACTATGTTCCCTTTTGAAACAACCTCACTGGAACGGTTTCCTAAGCACAGCTCCGTCTGCCTCTTCCACCTCCACACCTGCCCTCCTGAAACTCCTTCCCTATGTTTCCTTACAGGATGTGCCGTAGGCTGTGATCTGTGTCCCCCTCAGCAGTAAAACGCAGGTAGGAAAAATAAAGCCTGCTCAGCTCTGCGGCAGTTTAACTAAACATCAGTGAAGTCAACGATCTGAATGAAATCATATCCTCAGCCGCACTGTGATTTTAACTGAAAACATGCCGGACTGTGAATACTCAAGTAGAGATAATACTAGGAAAATTATACAATGTAATTAAAGAGCAAATTTCCAACAAACTGCTGAGGAATCAAAAAAACATAATCTTCCAAACATAGCAGAAATATGATATCTCAAAGGGACGAATGGAAAATCGCCTGTTTCTGAGAAGCACGGCACAATGGGCCATACATCTGAAATAAATACCGAATGCGAATCTGAACCTATATGTATTTTTATCATTTCAGATTGTTTTGCTCTCTCATCTGTCCAACTCAAACAGTTTCTTCTCCCAACAAATACAGGCCTTATAGCCATTAATAACATATTTAAAAAGCCTTCCTGGGTTTCATCCAGAAAGAACATTCATAACTCCATCAGCCTAAACACACAGTTTTCACTGGGGCCGAGCCAACAATGAAGACATATGAGAAAAGCAGTTCTCTTTCTCTCTTCCTCTGCTGTTTTTCATTGGGTATTTCTAGAAGGTGATGAGTAGTCAAGCCACCCCCTGAGGATTGGTGAAGAACTAGGTAAAAGAGCTGGGATGGATGGGTAGTTACATTCAGGTTGTGGTTCGCTTTTGTGTTTGTGAATTGTTTATGTGATGTTTCGGTCCTAAAGTAGTTCCTCTAAGAAGACTGCAGGTCTTTGTTTCTTCATAGTTAAAATCGACATGAACTGCTTTTTGCAACCCATTTTACTTGTGCAATGTGATGTATTTTCAAGTGAAACATGACAATAAACAAGAAAATATGTTGGGTGGGACTTGATTTTTTCCCATCGGGAATTAATTAGATGGGAAAAGTGGGCGATACATAGCAGAATGGAGCCAGACCAAACGCAAGTTTGCTAAAACTTGAGGATAAATGTCCATTCAGAAGAAGTGCAAGTTAAAACAAACAATCATTCATTAAAAAAATCAATTATTCATTCATTAAAAATTACAATCAGACATTAAAAAACTATTATTATTGACTAAACTAAAATATGTTTATACACTAATCAAAAGTTTGGGTTCGGTAAGATTTTTTTATGTTTTTGTAAGAAGTCTTATCCTCAACAAGGCTTTATTTATAACAACAACTGTAATATTGTGAAATTTATATTGTATATATGATATATATATAATATTATAGGTAGCACTTTAGTATAAGGACCAATTTTCACTACTAACTAGTTGCTTATTAGCATGCCTATTATTAACATATTGGCTGTTTATTAGTACTTATAAAGCACATATTCTGCATGTCGGCATTCTACATCCTAATCCTAAACTTAACAACTACCTTACTATTAATAAGCAGCAAATTAGGATTTTATTGAGGCAAAAGTCGTGGTTAATGGTTTGTTAATGGCAATAATTGGACTCTAAAATAAAGTGTGACCTATATATTAGAGATGCACCGATCGATCGGCCAGGGATCGGAATCGGACGATTTTCCTCATGATCGGCCAGTCAAGGCAGGCGTACACAGTGCGATTCTGAAGGTCGGAACGTCGTGAGCTCTGACACATGTCACGATTGAGTTTATCCGAAAATCGTACAAAGGCAGTCACACACGACACGAATTTACTACGATTTTACAAACTCTGACGTAAGCATTACGTTTTGCGCCATTCATAAAAATATGGATTCTGAGGA
>NW_015653168.1:223790-224194 GCF_001515625.1 Sinocyclocheilus rhinocerous | reverse complement strand
ACTTTTTACTTGTGTTTTTTTATGAAAATAAAACTTTGCGTTGAAGAAAAGTAGATTTTTGTTTGTATATGCTGTCAATTATAGTTCTTAGAAAGAAAATCGGAATCTGCAAAAATCGGTATCGGCAGATCAGATTAACAAAAAATCGGAAATCGGAATCGGCCAAGAAAATTGCAGTTGGTGTATCTCTAATATATATATACTGTATATATACAGGGCCTAAAATTAACACTCGCCAAGCGCCAAATGCGAGTAAAAATCAGCGCATGTAACAGTGTCAGTCGCCAGTTGGCGGGTACAACTTTTACGAATTATAACAATGCATTGAAGTGAAATCAACAGACAGTTTTTAAAGAGATTCGCTGTTTCTGACATAAGCGAATAAAATAATATTTTCCGAAGAC
>NW_015653168.1:210799-223293 GCF_001515625.1 Sinocyclocheilus rhinocerous | reverse complement strand
CCTTCTTTATTCTTCATAACCCGAGAATGTGGCGACACATACCTGGGGTTACGCCGCCTAAACAGTGCAGTGAAGTATAGTTTGAAAGGCTGCGCATTCGGCTGTACGCATACGCTGAGCCGCTTCAGACAGCTCACCAGTAGCGCTTCAACGCACGAAAACACACAATTATGTCAAAATGTGCGGTTTTGGCGAGTTACCTTGTAAACTGAATCTTAAATGAGTTGAAAATGACCGTAAAGAGTTGGGAGAAAATCGGATTTGAATTACTGAAATAAATGAACTTTTCCACGACATTCTAATTTATTGAGATGCACTTGTATATATATATATATATATATATATATATGTATGAGATTACACCATTATAGTAAAATGTTCTAAGAACTGTGAATATGATATGAATACGAAAAGCAAGTCACAACATATAATTAAACAAAACTAGCAATCATGCTAGCTTTAAACCAAAAGCAAGTTACATTACAACTCAAAGAACATTTAGAAAACACTACAAACACCTTAGTGAGTCTACAATCTAGGACCTATAAAGACCATGGGCAATATTTAGCCAATAAACACGTGTGAGATATGTCAGAGGTGGTCGTCAAAAGGAAAGACTGTGGAGGTACAGTAGACGGCGGTGCTGGGTGGGGCAGCTGTATGGATAAGACACAGAGGATCTGTGTGTCTGTTTGTGGAGCTGAGCAGAGGCGGGAGGGGGTGCGAGAGCACAAGTAAACACTGGGATTGAATTCAGCCGCGGAGGCTTTTGATTCAGACAGCCAAAACAATCCCGGGCCCTGCGTACAGCCTATAGGCCCCAGACAAGACAGACAGGTTTACATGCATCTGTTCATCTACCTCTCTCTCTCCTGCCCTCTATATCGCTCTCTTTTCCTCTGTGTCTGCCTCTCTTTGCAGTTGTTAGATTAAGTAAACAGTCATCGTACCTGTAGCGATTCAAAAATGTGGGTCTCACTGATGTCTTTTGTCTGTGTCACTGTGCCATGACTGAGTCAGAGCGACTTCAAAGTCTCTTTCTTTCTTGCAAACACAATGGCGCAGTCAGAGAGAGCAGTCTGAACATGTTTGTACCACAGAGTTTACATGCACGTACCAGTGTGTTGAGACATGAGGGAGATATGCACAGCAAATTAAGTTTATTAACTATAAATACACACACCTTCTCTCTGTGCTAAAGTGAAATCTGTAAGTAGTGAATATCTGTGTGGGCTGATTTCTCAACTTGCATTTATAGAGATTATAATACGATTGTTAGTGAGTCAGCAGTTCAGTCACTCCCAACAGATGAGCGTGGCATCAACTAGCATTCAAATATCATGGATTTGCATATTTATCCACAATTTTTTATGGATGCCACATATGGTAATTTTAAATGTGGATGAAACAGGAAACAAAGTGACCAATAGAAATTAAACGCAACGAAAGTTGCGATTCAGAGCAATTCAGAAAGTGAGAAGCAGAAAAATTATGCTCCCTCAAAGCAGCATTTACAGTATTTCCAATATATATATATATATAAAACAATCTAAAATAACTGTTTTCTTTATGTTTTCAAATGTTAATTATTTGTGTGATGTCAAAGATGAATTTTCAGCAGCTTTTACTCCAGTCTTCAGTGTCACGTGATCATTCTAGTATGTTGATGCTTATTTGGTGAAACATTTCAAACAATTAATTTAAAACACTTTTTCATTCAGAAGCAAAACAAGCAAATGAGTCATTGAATCGTGCATTCTACTGATTCATTCAAAAATATTGATTCAGTCAGAAATCAACAGAGCGAAAACATATAAAATAACTATAACGATAATGTGACTAGAATAATAGTTACTCCATAATAACTTCTTGTTTATTGTAGTCTTGCTTACTGAACTGTTGTTATAGTTGTTGTTATAGCTATTTTTATCTATGAATATGACATGAAAGAAATTCAACAGTTTAAACCGAAAGCTCGGGAGGAGCTTGTTCATCTAGTCTGTCAATCAACACAAGGTTATACAAGCGTCTGTTTTCTCACACACGTGACTATTCCTCCAGCACCCCACAACCACTCCATCTCTACCTTTGTTTTTAATTTCGACTACATATTAACCAACTTTATTATATCCCAGGGGTTATGTAGAGGCATGTAGTAAATTCATTTGTGATTTCACAGCCAAATATCTACATGCTGACTCATTTAAAACCTGTCAGCAGGGAGCAACTGACAGACAAGGTTTGTAATGTTGCTCTGAAATTATATAGAGAGAGTGTCCTGGTTATCAGGAAGCCCCCACTGACTGCTTTTGCCGAAATGTGACATCAACCCAGTAGGGAAAGCTGATAAACTCTACCTGGAGGTTTAATCACTGTGGGAGCTTGCATTAAACAGGCCATTAAAGGACAAAGTTAGACTATCAATGATAAGACAAAAACAGAGATAGAAAGACCCAGAAAACAGGAAGTGCAAAGTCGAGACATGCCACCTAGTGGGTGACATCCTGTTTCCCACCATGCACCTCTCCAGGGAGCAATGGCTTATGAGGAGGAGGACAAAGACGCTTGGGGGAGGGGGACACATCAGTGGCACATGTGCAGCCAACCGCCATGTGGAAATGATCAATGCAACCAATTAGAGGCAGAGCAGTGCAATACACACACGGCATGCCTCCTCAATCTAGTGTGCATGCAAGTGTGTATACTACTTAGACGACACACTAAGTATGTTTCCAGCCTGTAGAGTTCTGTCTTTACCGCTCAAAAAGTATTTTTGCAAAGGTAAACAAATAATCCAGAATAAATTAGAAAATGAAAACAGGAGCTGAAAGGCGTTGTCAGGTGTGGAGTGGGGCGAGTTTGTTTTTCTGCTGGATACATGAGCGGTCCCACGTTCTTGCAGTTTTTCTGGGCTATTTCTAGCCTGACTAGCACAGGGGTTTCATTTACGAGCGGGCCAAACCAAAGGCCTTCCCAGGGTGCTTTGGGGCAAGGGGAGGCTTCAACGTGCTCTCATATGGACCTGAATCCCACGCTTCACAAACGAAGCCCTGCCTTCCACACACATGCGCTCTCCTCTAAAATGATTTCCACATCTGTAGAGACAGCCAGATGTTTTTTTTAAGCGCAGCTACATTGGAGAAGGAACAAAAAGTGGAGGGGAGCGTAGAAAACTACTTGACCACAGACTTCCTCCTCAAAACGAAACGTCAGCTCACACATCCCTCACACCCTGGTGTATGACACTCAAAAACGAACGCAACGGCAGCCCCCCACACATACACGTCCTTAGATTTACAAGTGATATGAAGATATCGGAACATAGCCTTGCGAGCTTAAACTAGACTTTTTGAAGAGTATAAACAAACCCACTAACTCCTAGCATATAATTTAAATGTTATTATAGCAAAGTGAAACAGTGCTACTGATTCAGGCTACTTCATTGTCCGCACATCTACGTAGGAAATGAGATGAAACTAGCAGAACGTTACTTGCGTAGCAGCCAATGGTGGCAGCCAAGTGCCTTCTTCTCTTCAGAGAGAAATGGGATTGAGAGAGAGAGGAAAAGAGGCCTTCATTAGAAGTGTAGGCCACACACAGCACCCCACTGGATCAACTATTTAAGCACACATTGCAGATGCCTTTAATTGGAAAGCACTAACCCAAAGGAGACTTTAAAGGACTTTGAAGAGAAAAACTCGGAATTTGGGAATTTGTTTACAGCATCTGCTGAAGACCAAAAAGAAATGTATTGAGAGTTACGGTACAGGCAGGGATCTGGCAACACACACAAACAAGACCAACTCTATTCTATTATAAAATAACTATAACGATAATGTGACTAGAATAATAGTTACTCCATAATAACTTCTTGTTTATTGTAGTCTTGCTTACTGAACTGTTGTTATAGTTGTTGTTATAGCTATTTTTATCTATGAATATGACATGAAAGAAATTCAACAGTTTAAACCGAAAGCTCGGGAGGAGCTTGTTCATCTAGTCTGTCAATCAACACAAGGTTATACAAGCGTCTGTTTTCTCACACACGTGACTATTCCTCCAGCACCCCACAACCACTCCATCTCTACCTTTGTTTTTAATTTCGACTACATATTAACCAACTTTATTATATCCCAGGGGTTATGTAGAGGCATGTAGTAAATTCATTTGTGATTTCACAGCCAAATATCTACATGCTGACTCATTTAAAACCTGTCAGCAGGGAGCAACTGACAGACAAGGTTTGTAATGTGGCTCTGAAATTATATAGACAGAGTGTCCTGGTTATCAGGAGGCCCCCACTGACTGCTTTTGCCGAAATCAAGCCAGCAGGGAAAGCTGATCAACTCTACCCGTGGGAGTTTGCATTAAACAGGCCATTAAAAGACTAAATTAGACTATCAATGATAAGACAAAAACAGAGATAGAGAGACCCAGAAAACAGGAAGTGCAAAGTCGAGACATGCCACCTAGTGGGTGACATCCTGTTTCCCACCATGCACCTCTCCAGGGAGCAATGGCTTACGAGGAAGAGGATGAAGACGCTGGGGGGGAAGGGACACATCAGTGGCAGATGTGCAGCCAACAGTCATGTGGAAATGATCAATGTGACCAAGTAGAGGCAGAGCGGTGCGATACACACAGCACGCCTTCTCAATCTAGTGTGCATGCAAGTGTGTATACTACTTAGACGACACACTAAGTATGTTTCCAGCCTGTAGAGTTCTGTCTTTACCGCTCAAAAAGTATTTTTGCAAAGGTAAACAAATAATCCAGAATAAATTAGAAAATGAAAACAGGAGCTGAAAGGCGTTGTCAGGTGTGGAGTGGGGCGAGTTTGTTTTTCTGCTGGATACATGAGCGGTCCCACGTTCTTGCAGTTTTTCTGGGCTATTTCTAGCCTGACTAGCACAGGGGTTTCATTTACGAGCGGGCCAAACCAAAGGCCTTCCCAGGGTGCTTTGGGGCAAGGGGAGGCTTCAACGTGCTCTCATATGGACCTGAATCCCACGCTTCACAAACAAAGCCCTGCCTTCCACACACATGCGCTCTCCTCTAAAATGATTTCCACATCTGTAGAGACAGCCAGACTTTTTTAAGCGCAGCTACATGGAGAAGGAAAAAAAAGTGGAGGGGAGCGTAGAAAACTACTTGACCACAGACTTCCTCCTCAAAACGAAACGTCAGCTCACACATCCCTCACACCCTGGTGTATGACACTCAAAAACGAACGCAACGGCAGCCCCCCACACATACACGTCCTTAGATTTACAAGTGATATGAAGATATCGGAACATAGCCTTGCGAGCTTAAACTAGACTTTTTGAAGAGTATAAACAAACCCACTAACTCCTAGCATATAATTTAAATGTTATTATAGCAAAGTGAAACAGTGCTACTGATTCAGGCTACTTCATTGTCCGCACATCTACGTAGGAAATGAGATGAAACTAGCAGAACGTTACTTGCGTAGCAGCCAATGGTGGCAGCCAAGTGCCTTCTTCTCTTCAGAGAGAAATGGGATTGAGAGAGAGAGGAAAAGAGGCCTTCATTAGAAGTGTAGGCCACACACAGCACCCCACTGGATCAACTATTTAAGCACACATTGCAGATGCCTTTAATTGGAAAGCACTAACCCAAAGGAGACTTTAAAGGACTTTGAAGAGAAAAACTCGGAATTTGGGAATTTGTTTACAGCATCTGCTGAAGACCAAAAAGAAATGTATTGAGAGTTACGGTACAGGCAGGGATCTGGCAACACACACAAACAAGACCAACTCTATTCTATTAGTTCCACTTTCATATCTTCATTGAAAGTTACAAAATTAGGTCCCGGATGAAATTTGTTGTTCAAGTATGACAGTGTTTTAGTGCCATTTTAATATAAATTAATTTTGAGAATAAAAATCGAATAAGTAAAACACAAATAATAATAATAAAGTAAACATTATTATTATAATGTTATAGCATTAGGATATTAAAGCAAAAATATTATTAAAATATTTAGAAAGTTCTATTTTAGTTTTATTCTAGAAAGTTTAGATTTTATTTCTATTTTTTATTTTAACATTGGCATAAAAATACTATCATAGGACATTTAATAGAGCTCCAACTTCATTTTAATTTAGGTATTAACTTTGTCTGAGATATTTGTCCCAATTCTTTAAGAGAAAAAAAATAGACATCCATAAGATGTCTTGTGGTTAACAGCAGTATGTATAAACTGGATCGTTTGGACACTACCGTTTGTGGTCAGTATGATTCTTATTCTGTTTTTTTTTTTGTTTTTTTTAAGAATGGAATACTTTTATTCAGCAATGAGACATCAAATTGATCAAAAGTAATGGTAAATATATTTATAATGTTATAAAAGATTTCTATTTCAAATAAATACTGTTCTTTTGAACTTTTTATTCATCAAAGAATCTTGAAAAAAAAATGTATCACAGTTTCTGGACGGTTTTAGTCTTGCACAACTGTTTTCAATATTGAAAATAATAAAAAATGTTTTTTGACCACCAAATCAGCATATTAGAATGATTTCTGAAGGATCATGTGGAACTGAAGACTGGAGTAATGATGCTGAAAATTCAGTTTTGCCACTGCAGGAATAACTTACATTTTAGAATATATTCAAATAGAAATGGTTATTTTAAATTGTAATAATATTTACTGTTTTACTGTATGCAGCCTTGTGGTGAACATAAGAGACTTATTTAAAAAAAAAAAAAAAAAAGACCCCAAGATTTTAAACTGAAGTGTAGCACAAATAATGCGGTCTTAGACGAATTTGATGAGTTCATAACCAAATTTCTTGCTCTTCTCATTTAATCACCTTGCTGTATAAAAAACAAATGAGATACTAATGTGGTCTCACCTCAATTATAAAGGCATTACATATTCAGTTGTGACTCACATGTACAACTAAAACTGATTTAAAATCAACTGAATTAAAACTTATCTGAAAGTGAAAGTACTGATACATTAAAATAACATGAACTGTGATGAATGAAGTAAATTGAACTGAGCTGAATAACTGGGCAGTGGGGAGACCCAGTGCCGGTGGCTGTGGCAACAGTGAGATGTGTGACTGGCGCACTGGCAGGCTGCCCCTCGTTCACACATGTGCCAGGCCATCAGCAGCAGATTTGCAGGATGCGAGGGAAAAGAAAACCAGTAGAGAAGCATCTGAAGCCAAGAGAGGAGGAGGCTGGTCCTGTAAGAGGGGGGAAGAACACACACACACACTTACACGAACGCTGACAGAGGGGCATTGTGTCCCCGCACCTCATGAGTGGAGCTTTTTGTGAGTAAGAGTGTGTGTGTTTGTGTGTGATCCCACACGAGAGCTAATCATGCGGCAGTTGCTGATCACTGGATTATTCACACATACGAGCATAATGTGTCTGATGAAACTTCGTCTGTGTGTGTGCTTCTCTATATATGTGAGTCAGTGCACTCAAAGGGCCTTTCCTGGACTTTCCCTCTTTATGTTCAGAGAAACAGAAAGAGAAAGACGGCCCATGAGAGCTTCATTTCACATGTCGCAGTAAGTGCTGTATCAGCTCTGTGACTCAAATACCAGCGATCACACAGATTTGTGTGAGTGGTACTACAACAAAGACAGGTTGACACTGTGACCCACTGCCCATATCTAATCTAACTAATGTTCTGAGTGTATTCTTCCGTCCCTCTTAGCTTATCCTGTGACAGTAGGACACATTTCCCATGTCTATTTAAGCACTCAAATCGCCTAAAACTCTCTTGTACACAGAGCAGCTGCCTCTCTGCCAGTCGTATGACTAAGCTGCTGAGGAAGAGGAAGTGAGTGACAGGACATTTCATTGCCCAGTTCCACGTCAAATGGCCCGAACATGACCAAATGTTAATAAGCTACACATTACTACCTTACCTGCTAAAAAAAATAAATAAATAAAAATCAGCATGAATGTCTATAGTGGTCCAGGCTTGTTTATGCTGGTTGTGGTTGGTACCTGTCTAGCTGGTGGACCAGCATACTGTAGCCATGCTGTTAACCAGCTGGTTGACCAATATGGTCTTTCTGGGTGATGATGGTTGGCCAAGGTAGTTGCTGGGTTACACAATTAAGGCATCTGGCACACCAGCATTGGATAAATAACATGTTCTGGTGACAAGCTATGCAGGTTTTTTCAAGCTGGTTTATCAAAAACTAAATTGTATGTATGATCAATAATTGAATTGAATAGCACCTAGATATATAGATAAATTTGTGATTTATATATTGTTTTGGGGGTTAGTAAGCTGTTTTTAATGTTTTTAATTGATCAAAAGAGACAGTAAAGACATTTATAATGTTAAATTGTATTCCAAATAAATGCTAAATATTAAAATATTAAGCAGCTTTCAACAGTAATAATAATCATATACTAAACAACTGAGAATCACACACTACCAGACTTTAAAGTTGTTCTGAAGGCAACAAACTCAGAAACATGCACCCTGTTTCTAGGAGAAACTTGACAACTGAAAGCAATATGTGAATAATGGCTCAAAATATCAAGCATGTTTAATATCCTCTGACTGGATGGAATCATAGCTTGAAGCTGGTAGAAATAAAAGAGTCTGTGCTGATTTTCTTTGAAATTGGTCCACTCGAACTGCTCAAAACCTGCAGATTGGCTCAGAATTGAAGCAACTGCCATCAACTCTTCCATACTGTGGATCAGGACAAAACTCTGGACAAAAGTTGTCATTCCAGCCTTTAGATTAGAATGATTTCTGAAGGATCACGTGACACTGAAAACTTGAGTAACAGCTGCTCAAAACTCAGCTTTGCCATCACAGAAACAAACTACATTTTACAATATAATAAAATAGAAAAGTTATTTTAAATTAAAATGATATTTCACAATATTTGTTTTTACTATATTTTTGATTAAATGCAACCTTGGTGAACTTATATATTAATATTTATTTTATTTTGTTTATATAAAATAAACTAAAAAAAAAAATTACTTATAAATATGATTATATATATATATCGCATATGATATTATGGCAAAGCTTTAATATAGGGACCAATTCTCATTATTAACTAGTTGCTAATTAGCATGCCTATATAACATATTGGCTGTTTATTAGTACTTATAAAGCACATATTCTGCCTGACCAAACCCTAATCCTGTCACGCTACGGTGAGATAAACGCACGAAGAAGATGAAGATGAATGCAAATAGTCTTTAATAAATCCACACAAGGGTAAATCCAGGACAGAACAGGCAGGAGACACATGTAGGGATGTAGTAGACTGGACGACAAACAGAGAACAGAACACTAATATAGTGGAGCAAATGAGGATAATTAACCAGACACACCTGAACTAAATGACACAATCAAACATGAGGGAAAACTGGGTCACAGAACACATGAGGAATAAAAACACAAAAAAAGTCCAAAGGGGTGTGACAGTTCGCCTCCCTCCCGGAAGGCGCGACCTCGAGCCGCAGGAACAACAAAGGGAGGGATGGAGAGGGACTTAGGAGGAGGACAAAGCAGTGGATGTGGGATGGTGACAGGGGATGGCAAAGGGCTGGCAGGAAGGCAGGCAGACAAATACTGGAGGAGGTTTAGGCGGAGGACGGACACCCGGGAGGAGGACGACAAACAGAGTCCAGGGTGGAGACGACAGAGGGAGGAGCCAGGGAGGAAACAGGAGGAGCCAAGGTGGATCAGACGGAGGGAGGAGTCATGGTGGAGGAAGGGCTGACGGCTCCAGGGGGGCGACCAATGGCGGCGGAGCAGGTGGTGGTGAAGCCCGAGACAGAGAGCCGAAGAGCCAGGGTGACGGTGAGGATCCGGAAGGCCGCGGTGGAGCCGGAGCGACAGAGGACCAAGGTAGAGCCGAAGGGAAGGAGGAGCCTGACAGAGCCAGAGGGATGGAGGGACGAGGCGCAGCCGGAGGAGTAGAGTCCCGAGGCGGCGGATGGTCGACAACAGGCCAAGGCGGAGCCAGAGGGACGAGGGAGCCCGGCGGAGCTGGTGGACTGGCGGTCCACGGCAGAGAGGAGGGCGCTAGGAGCCATGGTGGAGCCGCTGGGTCGAAGGGCCGAGGCGGAGTCCGGGACTCAGAGGCTGGAGGCGGAGACAAGGCATCCTCCAGCCACGACGCTGATGGAGACTGGCAGACCTGCGGCGATCCCACTGCACAGATGGTGGGCTGAGGGTGAGCTGAAGGGCCGCCAGGAGACAGCGGTGGTGATGTTGAAGACTGATACAGAGGAGGTGGGAGAGGGAGTCTGGGCGGGAGTTCAGAATGTTCAGGGGGTTTAGGAACGGTGTGTGCTGCCCACACACACAACAAGGCCACTCTCAGCACCGGGAGCACAAGTGACAGGGGAATGACCTCCGTGTTCGTTTCAGGACTGGCAGATAGTTCAGGGCAGACAGAGAGTTCAGACGAAGGCAGGAGAAGAGGGGGCATGTCTGCATATACATCCAAATTAGAGTCCATAAAGTCCACTGAGCCTGGCTCACCCTCAGCCATGGTGCAGAGGGCGGAGCTTCCCTCCGCGCTCTCCCCGTCCATGGTCATCTCCCTCGTGGCGAGCACTGTAGCCGGCTCTCGGACCTGGTCTGACGTCACAGCCTCTGGCTCCGTGGCGATCCTCAGCTCTGTCGCTCCATTAGGCGATGGCTCGTCGGTCGCAGCGGGCTCTGGCTCTCCGTCAGGTGTGGGCTCAGGCTCTTGCTCCACGCCGTTAAAATGGAGAGCTGCCTGAACTCAACAGCATACTCATATAAGGGAAGGTCTTTACGGCCTAGGGCGATGAATTTGGCGGCAGTATCCATGGTGGGAGAGAGAGAGAAAAAAGAAACAATTTCAAAAAACGACAAACAAAACATGGGGGAAAAGGCGCCGCTTACTTTTTTTCCTTTTTTGGGGTCCTGTCTTCTGTCACGCTACGATGAGACAAACGTATGAAGAAGATGAAGATGAATGCAAATAGTCTTTAATAAATCCACACACGGGTAAATCCAGGACAGAACAGGCAGGAGACACACGTAAGGTCGTAGTAGACTGGACAACAAACAGAGAACAGAACACAACTTGTATAGTGAAGCAAATGAGGATAATTAACCAGACACACCTGAACTAAATGACACATTCAAACATGAGGGAAAACTGGGTCACAGAACACATGAGGAATAAAAACACAATAAAAGTCCAAAGGGGTGCGACAAATCCCACCCAATAGCTAAATTTAAAAACTACTTTGCTAACTATTAAAGGGGTCATATGATGTTGCTAAAAAGAACATTATTTTGTGTATTTGGTGTAATGAAATGTGTTTATGCGGTTTAAGGTTCAAAAAACACATTATTTTCCACATACTGTACATAATTGTTTCTCCTCTATGCCCCGCCTTTCTGAAACGCGTCGATTTTTACAAAGCTCATCAGTCTGAAAAGCGAGGTGTGCTCTGATTGGCCAGCTATCCAGTGCATTATGATTGGCCGAATACCTCAAGCGTGAGACGGAACTGTTACGCCCCTTGCCATATTGTGATGATGCCCTGTCAGGCCGGAGCGATGATTCAAAAACATGAAAACCCATTATAAACGAGGCATTCGTTGCATCCAGTGGGGACATAATTACGAATTATAATGACTTATACTGTCTTTTTAAGCGTTGCGTTGCATCGCGCCGCGTAAACATAAAACCATGTCTGCATTTGTGATCGGAGAAATGACAAACAACAAGCCCTACTCTACACTGCCCAAAACTCGCGTTTGAATCATCAGTGAGTCAGAACAGTCGACATTGTAGTCTACTCTACCAGGATCAGGAAACAGTGGAGAAATGACAAACAACAAGTGCTACTCTACACTGCTCAAAACTCGCGTTTGAATCATCAGTTGCAAATCCTTTAAATATGAAAACGTACTTACAGTCTGTGAGTCAGAACAGCCGGCATTGTAGTCTCTCCCAGGATCAGGAAACAGTCCTCCATAAAATGCGCTGCACACATCTGAATATGTGGGTTGAACTGCTCTGGATCAGTGTTGTAAACACAACTTAACCATTCGACGAAGGAGCGGCCGGCGGGATTAGAACGAGTTGTTTTAGGTAGACGTGGCTGACTCTTAACTTTTATAAAGAATATCTCTTTGGATTTGAGACTTTAGTCTTTACAACTTTACAGATCTTCTTTATGCACCAAGTGCTTGTAACACTCCAAAGAGAAAAAAAAAACTGAAATCGCATCATATGACCCCTTTAAAGCAGTTATAAAAATAATAATAATAATTAAAAAAAACTATTAATTAGCAAATTAGGAGATTATTGAGGCAAAATTGTAATTAATGGTTTGTTAATGGTGAGAATTGGACCTTTAAATAAAATGTGACTGATATTATACATTTAATTAAAAAATATTAATATTAAAATATTGTTTTCAATAGCATTTAAATTAATGGGTTAGTTCACCCAAAAATGAAAATTAGCCTGTGTT
>NW_015653168.1:203963-210789 GCF_001515625.1 Sinocyclocheilus rhinocerous | reverse complement strand
CGGGTGTTGGTTGTAAACAGTTCAGAAGACGTGAAATAAAGTGCGTGCAGCCATAATAAAACGTCCCTCACATGGCCCCGGGGGATGAATAAAGGCCTCCTGTAGGGAATCCATGCATTTTTGTAAGATAAATATCCATATTTCAAACATAATAAACACTTTTTTCTCACTTCCGCTGACTGTAATACGCGGAAGTCATTCTGGTGGGTGACGTAAGACGTCGACGTTGCGTGATTAGTGACGAACGCAGAGACAAAACAAAACAAAACACCGTTCACGAATTAGAAGCACAAAACGAGGATTTGTAAAGAAAAGTGTTGGAGGATTTCGATATAAGCCAAGAGGAGACTGGTTTTCCTTTGCTAAAGTAAGGAAACTCCTGCATTTCTCAGAGGCGCACGCACGACGCATACGTCCTACGTCATCACACAGACGTTACCACAGTCAGCGCAAGTGAGAAAAAAGTGTTTATTACGCTTGAAATATGGATATTTATCTTACAAAAATGCATGGATTCGCTACAGGAGGCCTTTATTCACCCCCGGAGCCGTGTGAGGGACGTTTTATTACAGATGCGCGCACTTTATTTCACGTCTTCTGAACTGTTGACAACCAACACCCGCTTACCCCCATTAAAAGGCTTGGAGGGGCCAGGACAATTTTTTATATAACTCCAATTGGATTCGTCTGAAAGAAGAAAGTTACATACACCTAGGATGCTTTGAGGGTGAGTAAAACACAGGCTAATTTTCATTTTTGGTGAACTAACCCTTTAAATAACCCTTATAAAAATCTACTTTTATCCTGTAGGGCTGGAAAGTTGCAGTCAAACCAGAATCGAATCTGTGTCCCAATGAGAGCACCATAGCTCAATATACCATTAGCATATGTGCTAACCACTGCAGGGCAAAGATCCCTAGTAGAGAAAAGGATCATCAGTGTAAGAGCCCCCCTGCCGTCCATTCTGGTTGTCATACACTTGCCTGACTCATGGCCCTGAGAGCGGGATCCTCCTCCTCAACAAAGACATGACATACGACTCAGAGAGACTGAGTCATATCTGTGTGTATGAGTAAGAGCAAAAGGCAGTTGTTCTTTCAATAAAGAGATACTAACAGGCCCCAAGGACACACACAAACACACACACGCACACAAACAGATACGCAGCAGAGCAACTACCGGTAAAAGAGGGAGGGAGTGAAGGTTAACATTTAAGTGGGAGGCATAGCTGCACTCCTGATGTCTTACAAAACACATACGCTTCTTTTTTCAGTCTAGGTATCCATCTACCCATCCTTCTGCGTTCACTTTAAAGTTTTTCAGTCTAGATGACATTATGCAGACACAAACTTACTGAAAAGTGTGTGTGAAGTTGCAGTTGAGCTTTACACACACACCCACACACACAAAACAGGTGCGGCCCGGTGCAGGTGTTGAGCACACCTAGGCAAAGCAGCCGGAGAGATAGAGCATGCTTCTCTGTGTAATCAGAGACAGGCAGAAACTAAACGTTTGCAGTATTGTTTCACGCACACGCACTCCAGACACTCCCATGCACACATATCCAAATTAACCGACAAAAGCCCTCTTTTGTTAATGCACTCGCAGAGAGGAAGGCAAAAGCCCTACAGGCCTGAAGTTCTCTGCCCACGCCACCTGCCACAAACACAAAGACAGAGGGGTGTCAGTCCATTAGGGTCGTTCTGGCCCTGTGTCTTCTCCCACAAACCCCTACAACCTACAATTAGGCTACACCTTTCTCCATCAGGATAAACCCCCTCTAGCCAGCTCTGACACGTACTGCACCACACACAAATGCGGTTTGTTTTTCAAACATAAGCGTAAAACACAAACTAGTTAATTTAGTTATTTTTGGGCAGTTGGGTCAAATATTTAATTCAACCTTCTGGGTATTTTTATTTAACTCAACTATTGCTTTAAAAATTACTATATTTCTTGCTTAAAATGAACCCAAAATAGGTTGGAAACTAACATTTATAAATATGTTCAATAAATTAACATTTATTAATAAGTTAAATAAATTATAATTAAATAATAAACATTTTTAATTGATTATTAATAAATGTTCACCGTTTGCTGATGCCTCTAGCAATTATGTGTCTGATTTTTAATTTACAACCTATTTTGGGTTCATTTTAAGCCAGCCATGTAGTCATTTTTAAACAATAGTTTAGCTAAATAAAACTACTCAGAAGGTTGGGTTAAACATTTAACCTAACCACTTGGTCAAAACAAAAAAGTCGCTGGGTTTGTCCATATTTCTCCCAGCACTGTGTTGTACTTAACCCAGCAATTTTTAGAGTGAAGAACAGTAATATTGTGAAAAATTATTACAACTTGTTTTCTATTTTAATAATTTAAAAATTATCAATTAATAATTTATTAGTAATTTAAAAATAAATTACATTAATTTATATTCATAAATTAGTGACTTATTAATAAATTTGTTTTCTAGTCAAATATATTTACAAAAATATTAATTCATAATTTATTAGTAATTCATAAATAAATTAGCTTTATAAATTAATTAATTAATTTATATTAATAAATTATCAATTAATTAATGTATTATTATCATAAAAAAATGTAATATGCAAATCACTGCAATATGCTGAAAGTCTTTTCTGTCACTTTTAATGTATCCTTGCAGAATAAAAGCATTAATTTCTTAAAAAAAGAAGGAAGTTTTTTAATAACACATCTCTATAATCTGAAATAAAATAATTGTATATATACATATTTTTATTTTATTTCAAGTAACAAAACTTTTTCATGGTTTTAGTTTTGTTAACTGCTTTAGTAATAAGACAGTCATTTTCCACGTAACTGCTCCAAAATAACACTGACAATCAAATGGTTGCTGGCTCTGTCTGTTCAAGTCTCCAAACAACACAGTTTCTGCTGACATTGACGGTTGTGATTGTAAAAGTGAATCTGGGAAAGAAAAGGCCAGACCTTGGCGACATGACCCAGCCACACTGTCTCTGTCTCTGCTCTCTTTCCTGTCATCTCAAACTAAGAGTTTGGAGATTAAATTTAACTTCAGAAACTTATTTACAGATTGGACAGGTGCACTGGAAAAATACACTGCAATTCTGATGTAATTTAATTCCACTTGTACTACTGTAAAGGCATTTGTTTCATATTATCTACATGATTTATGTGAATTTTTATGGCGTGTGATAGATGTAGATATTGAATGGAACATAAATTGTACTTCAGATACAGGACATTTGATTATAATCATATGCTGCCATGGCCAATGTTTAAAAGCTACTGTATTTAAGAACCAAAATCAATTTTGATAATTTTACTGCTAATTACAAAAAAATTCTTTGCTGTATAACATTTTGACACATAAAGTACGTGTTTGCTTGTGTGAAACATGCACACTCAACAAATGTAACCAGAAATAAGTATGCACATACATGTCACAACATAAGTGCAGAGAGATGTGAGTGGACGGTGACCGCACCAGTCTCCCACCTGTGTCCTGAGAGGAGGCTCTTTCCTGGAATCAGCCGACAGGAATGTAAAACCACACAGAGCTGCTGTATTTCTCACCTGGACCCTTGTACAAGTGCAGAATAAAATAACCTCGACCCAAAAAAAGATCTGGCCCAGCCAACAGCACTGTCAGACACAGAGTCAAGAGCAAAGGGCTCTCACAAACACTTGAGATACCACCAACACTCAGGCTACAGCCCTGGACCTGCCATTCCCATACACTCTTAACATCACAACTGCTAATATTATGAGAACGGTGATTCTCTATTTGTTTGTCCATTTGTTGTTTCTATATTCTTTTTTTGCTGCATGCCATATAATTTTGAAGGACACTTTTTTAGAGAACTAGTCAGGGAATAATATACATTATAGACAGACAGAATTGAGGAATTGATTGTGAATGAAAAGCAGGGGGTTTGTGAGTTAATGAAAAGCTAAATAATTATAGTGAAGAGTGAAGTGCGGCACATGTGTATTCAGTGTCTCAAAACTTCTCAGGTTACAGTAAATTGAGCAAACTCCATCTCTACATGTGCTGACAGTTTTACAAAATAAAAGCTTCAGGGTTTGTCTTAATTTTTATAATAGTAATAATGATTGCTGTTGTTGTTACTATTATTTAATTTGACTGGGTTTCTAAAACATGGTCACACTTTATTTTAAGATCCAATTGTCGCCAATAACACACCATTAACTATGACTTTTGCATCAATAAACTCATAATTTGCTGCTTATTAATAGTTATTAAAGCAGAATATGTGCTTTATAAGTACTAATAAACAGCCAATATGGTAATAATAGGCATGCTGATAAGCAACTAGTTAATAGTGAGAATTGGTCTCTATACTAAAGTGTTACCTAAAACAGTTACTAAAAAAGATGAACATGCGAATATGTTATTAAGTTACTTAAATATTAACTTCTCAGTTTTAATATCAGGGGGTACTTAAGTAAATGTTGTGCTTTTAATGGGTTTGGCTAACAAATAAGTTTGGGAACCCCTGCTCTAGAGCTTTACATGCAATATAAACACATAATATGAATTAATACATTTTGTAGACAATCTTAGCTCAATGCGATTTTTTTCTTTCTCAATACCAAATGAAGAAACGGCACTTTCTGAATAGTCTTATGAAAGGAAATCTTTCGCAAGAGGAATGGCAGGGAGAAGTCTGCATCATCACCAGGAAAAACTCATTTTGCATTACATCCAGAAACGGGAAAATATTTCTTTTTTCCTTTTTCTCTCTCTCCTTCTCACTTTCTTATAACGATCCAACCCAAACAGCAGAACTGGGTTTCTGAGCGGACCTCCATGTTTCCGAAGGAAAAGAGATGGACCGTGTTCAAAGAATAACACAGCAGATGAGTTCTACCACACACACCTCAGCAGTAACAAATTATGTATATAGCAGTTGAAAAGGTCACTCAAAAATGTAGCAAGCCTATAAAAACTTCTGTCCCATCCAGTACTTTAGCCTCTTCCAAGATGAAAAAAATGTGATATATCACACGATCAGACAGTTATGAGCTGTGACAGAACTCTGGGTGTAGATTTTATGCAGACACATATACAATATGAAGCAAATATTGTGCTACCGTTAATTAGACATTAGTTGTTTGCTATTAGCAAAGTTGCAGTTTCAAGCAATTACACAAGAATATACACACAAATATGGTGCAACTACAGTTCATTCTCTAGAGCTTGAAGGGTTTGGAGTCAAATTTTCCTGTCTGCTTGGCTGAACATTGAAAAGTTTTGTATTTCTTGTTAAGACACTGTAATGAGCTTGTCCACAACGAGACATTTTGAAAAAACAAAGTGAGTGCGATACGTGAGCAAGACGGAGGGAACCTGGCCATACTGAATGGGCACAGAAAGAACAACATGGTGATGATGTGCAGAGTTTATTGATCAGAGGGGTGTGACTGGAAGGCCGAGAGAATGGCCTGAGAAACCCGAGCTGGGCACTATAATTGAATCCCTGTGGGGGAAGGCAAGAATATGATGGACAAAACGTCCACCCTCTGATTACATCCCTCTCTGCATCTCCTCTCAATCTGTTCAGAGTTACACTACTGGCTTTCCATGAAGATCTTGCTTAAGAGATTGTTGCATGGCCAAACACAATGAGGCCATTTTTCCCTCCAACTTCAAACAAATTGGGATCAGATCAGAGGCATGTGAGATGGCAGCAGCAGGAATCAATTAGCACATACGCTTTGATGATGTCATTGACAAGCAATCGGTGAACAGACCAGCTTCCGTTTGAGATCGTAGGAAACATGAGACTCCACCGCAGGCCACTGCATTTTTACGGAAACAGTAGCTTATTATCCTGCATGTCGCTACAAACTCGGAGCAGAGTTCACAAAAGACACGATTAACCAAAGTTTAACTAGCAGGGTAGTTACTGTCACAGTTCTGAAAAGCGTCACAATAAACAATGAAATAGATGAAATAGTAAACACTTACAAGTCTAAATCATTCTAGTGAATTTATTAATTCCAAAGAATCACTTCAAAAATGATTCACTGATTCATTTGGGTCATCACTCAGAAATATCCATCTTTATATTTACATTTAGTTAAATAACGTCTCGGTTACGTATGTAACCCTCGTTCCCTGAAGGAGGGAACGGAGACGTCACGTCGGTGACCGACAAATTGGGATCTCGCTTAGAGACACTAATCTACTTCGAGTGTAAACAAAACGAGCCAATGCACAATGGCAGTATTTGTTAAATATAAAAACAAAATATATATTGTGTGTTTGAGTGGTCCAGACGCCAAACAGGTCTACCTGAGCGGCTCCGAAACGTCTCCAAAACAGCTGGACCGTCTGGGGATGGAGTCTCCATTCTCCCAGGAGCGTAACTTGTGACAGCTCGTCGGCCGTACGGTTTAGCAGACCCAGCATGTGAATGGCACGAAGTGACCTCAGAACCTTCCGACTCCAAAGGAGGAGGTGGCGGGCGAGTTGCGACATGCGACGGGAGCGCAGACCACCTTGTCGGTTGATGTAAGCAACGGTCGCCGTGTTGTCCGTTCGGACCAGCATGTGCTTGCCTCGAAGCACCCTTTGAGACGGTTCAAGGCAAGGCGCACTGCTAACAACTCTAGGCAATTGATATGCCAGTGCAGTTGGGGGCCCGTCCATACGCCCGACACTGCGTGCCCGTTGCACGTGGTCCCCCAGCCGGTGGTGTAGGCATCCGTGTAAACCACAGCATGCCTGGAGACCTGTTCTGGGGCACTCCTGCCCAGAGGAACATAAGGTCTGACCACGGGGTGAAGG
>NW_015653168.1:193152-203263 GCF_001515625.1 Sinocyclocheilus rhinocerous | reverse complement strand
ATAGCCGACATCTCTGGATCCGATTCAGGCCTTGCCACCGTCGCCCGGAGGGCAGCAGCGCAGCCGAATCTTCCTCTCCAGAGAGCTCTCCCTCCGATGCAGTGATCCGACATCCGGTCATCGGGAGGAGCCCCGAGGGATACCGCTGGTACGCTCTTTGAAGAGGGCCCAGCGCGTTCCTTTGGCGGTCCAACTGGTTGCGAAGCGCTAGAGGAGCGATGGTCCCCTGAGGGTTGGTTCCCTGAGGGGTTTGCCACCACTGTAACCCTCAGACCGCCCGTGCTACTGCCCGAAGTAGTCCTCGCCTGACTGCTGCCAGGACGAACACTAGGCAGAGGCAACGGAGCTCCGCCCCCCTGGAGGAAACGGAGCCTGGCCCACAGCTCCGAGATGGTCATCTTCCCTCAATGGGAACATGACTCATCTGCGAACGCCACCTTAGCGTGTTTAATGCCCAGATACGTGAGGCAGCGATCGTGACCATCACCCGGCGCCATAACGACCGCATCCAGAAACGCACGGGTGAAACGGCATCTTTAAAAAGACGATCCGTCGTCTTTACAAAGACGCACCCGCTTATTGTACTCTTTTAGAGAAATTGGCTCTTTTAGGGGAATGCTCTTTTACGTGCTGAGACGCACAGGGGAAACGGCCGTTTGCAGCACAACAGGGGGTGGTGCAGCCTGAAGTGCGCAACCCACTCGACACAGGAACAACCACCGCTGAAGCGCCGTCCACCAACACAAAAAGCTCCCAAGAGTGCGCTAGACTCGTCACACACGAAGCAGTTTGGTAGGAGCAGTATGCGTTGCACCAGCTGCCTTTTTTATGCTCACACTGTGATCAGCGGCAGCTGAATGCAATCATCGCATGCCAATGTGCATTGGCTCGTTTAGTTTACACTCGAAGTGGATTGGTCTCTCTAAGCGAGATCCCAATTCGTCGGTCACCGACGTGTCTCGGAGTGACTGACTGAAAGGGAACTCAGTTTTTCAAAGTTTTCAATTAGACTGTTTAGATGTGGTGTTGTTTATGGTTCCAATGTGTCTCCCATCTCATTAACAAACGCTTTGAGAATGAGTTCAAATGAATCATTACAAAGAAGTGGTTCAAATAAAGCAACAAGTCACAAAAGACTGTGTGCAGCGCCAAAAGCACTATGATAAAAGCACGAGTATACAATAATTAAATGTACTGTATCATTATTAATTATTGGAATAAACAATCCTTTAGCCAAACAATAACGTTAATTATAATAATAAATGTAAGCTGTTTGTGGTTGTAAAGCTGTAGTAACTTGCCACATTAAAGGGATAGTTCACCCAAAAATTAAAATTCTGTCAGTAATTACTCACCCTCAAGTCGTTTCAAACCCACAATACCTTCCTTCATCTTCAGAACACTAATTCAGATATTTCTGATGAAATCCGAGAGCTTTCTGACCCTGAATAGACAGCAACGCAACTACTACGTTCAAGGCCCAGAAAGATAGTAAGGAGGACATTGTTAAAATAGTCCATGTGATATCAGTGGTTCAACCTTAATTTTATGAAGATACGAGAATACTTTTTAGTGTGCAAAGAAAACAAAAATAACGACTTTATTCAACAATTTCTACTCTTTTAACAAATGTCCTTACTTACCTTTCTGGGTCTTGAACGTGTCAGTTGCGTTGGGTCAGAAAGCTAATAAAAAATATGTTAATTTGTGTTCTAAACATGAACGAAGGTCTTACGGGTTTGGAACAACATGAGGGTTGTTAATGACAGTGAGGTCACATTTGCGTCTATAGTTATTTTAAATGGAACCTCATCCAATTAGAATTTAGATTCAGAACTATCCGATCATCGCATGCCAATGTGCATTGGCTCGTTTAGTTTACACTCGAAGTGGATTGGTCTCTCTAAGCGAGATCCCAATTCGTCGGTCACCGACGTGTCTCGGAGTGACTGACTGAAAGGGAACTCAGTTTTTCAAAGTTTTCAATTAGACTGTTTAGATGTGGTGTTGTTTATGGTTCCAATGTGTCTCCCATCTCATTAACAAACGCTTTGAGAATGAGTTCAAATGAATCATTACAAAGAAGTGGTTCAAATAAAGCAACAAGTCACAAAAGACTGTGTGCAGCGCCAAAAGCACTATGATAAAAGCACGAGTATACAATAATTAAATGTACTATATCATTATTAATTATTGGAATAAACAATCCTTTAGCCAAACAATAACGTTAATTATAATAATAAATGTAAGCTGTTTGTGGTTGTAAAGCTGTAGTAACTTGCCACATTAAAGGGATAGTTCACCCAAAAATTAAAATTCTGTCAGTAATTACTCACCCTCAAGTCGTTTCAAACCCACAATACCTTCCTTCATCTTCAGAACACTAATTCAGATATTTCTGATGAAATCCGAGAGCTTTCTGACCCTGAATAGACAGCAACGCAACTACTACGTTCAAGGCCCAGAAAGATAGTAAGGAGGACATTGTTAAAATAGTCCATGTGATATCAGTGGTTCAACCTTAATTTTATGAAGATACGAGAATACTTTTTAGTGTGCAAAGAAAACAAAAATAACGACTTTATTCAACAATTTCTACTCTTTTAACAAATGTCCTTACTACCTTTCTGGGTCTTGAACGTGTCAGTTGCGTTGGGTCAGAAAGCTAATAAAAAATATGTTAATTTGTGTTCTAAACATGAACGAAGCTCTTACGGGTTTGGAACAACATGAGGGTGAGTAGTTAATGACAGTGAGGTCACATTTGCGTCTATAGTTATTTTAAATGGAACCTCATCCAATTAGAATTTAGATTCAGAACTATCCGTTTTAAAAATCTGTTTGTGAATCAGACCACAACACTGATTTATGATTGGAAAACTAGCAAATAATGAGGAACGCTCCACCTCAGCTGAATGGCAAAAGGAGAGAGGAAGATGAGAGGCCTTCGTCTGCTCCTCGTTTGATTTCCTCCAGTGAGCGTCGGCAGCTGAGCGTGGCTCCATGAGCGTTTCCCCCCATGTGTTCGGTCTAGGAGTTAACTGTCAAACTGGCGCCACGCAGCTCCACAGCATGTTCCGCGGTACATGACTAGTCATGAATATGGAGATGTGCTTGCTAAGCGTAGCATGCACACACATAGGAAAATGTATGAAAAACAGACACACGCATATACAGATTAATGGATAGTCACCAAATCTACGCAAACATACACAATAATACGAATAGGGGTGCAGAATGAAGCGTACACCCATACTGAATGTGAGTCAGAGTCGGCATCTCGACACACACACACACACACACACACAGACACACATCATACTTGGAAAACTTGCTTAATAGTTTTGGAAACGCAAAACTATTAAAACACCAATTCCTGTGGTGAGGCCTCAGACTGCAGCCCCTTTCATAATGGAGTAATTTAGTCCGATTCTTCCCCGTGCTATCTGCCCCCGAGTGAACATTCTTACACACACAGACATGCTGAAGATTTATAGCGTCTGAAAGAGAAAAACACCACGCCCCAGTGTGGCTCCGACACAGGGGCCTTCACACTGGCACCGAATCAGAGACACACACGTACTGTTGCATTTTTTTATCACATAAATACGTTGAATACAGACAAACATGTTCTTCCCCTAGGCCTTTCAAAAACTAACACGCATGCAATCACAGACTCCTTCAAGGTCAGAGCTATTTGAGTAATTGAATAATTGAGTAATGCACCAAATATTAGACTAAATACTATTCGAAAATGGATTTTATTGTTAATTATTATTGTTCTTTTATTTATTTCTGTTCTTATCAAAATACAAGCATAGGTTGTTAAAGTTGGTGATGTAATGTTAAAAATGTAAAAATACATAAATTTCAAACACGCAACTAAATCATGTTTTTTACCCTTTTTTTAAATCGATTACTTTTTGTGTTCGAGTTTTCAAATTTAACACAAACAAGGGGTTGTAGGTGGCGGGGGGGAAGAAACAAAAAATGGTGAATAATTGAGTAATGCACCAAATATTAGACTAAATACTATTCGAAAATGGATTTTATTGTTAATTATTATTGTTCTTTTATTTATTTCTGTTCTTATCAAAATACAAGCATAGGTTGTTAAAGTTGGTGATGTAATGTTAAAAATGTAAAAATACATAAATTTCAAACACGCAACTAAATCATGTTTTTTACCCTTTTTTTAAATCGATTACTTTTTGTGTTCGAGTTTTCAAATTTAACACAAACAAGGGGTTGTAGGTGGCGGGGGGGAAGAAACAAAAAATTGTATATTTATATAAAAATTTATTATTTATATTTATATAAGGCCTTTTTACACACAAGGACAATAACCAGCTGATGAACAATAAAAATAATGATCCATTCCAAAATCCATTCTGCTTTAAAGAGCTTAAAGATTTAAAGTGGCAGATGACAAAATTACATGGCATGTTTACAATAAACAATAAACGTTATTGTCCGTTGGTGTGGATGCTAATATAGTTATTGGTATAGTTATCTTTATTATTATAGTTCTGGGTGTGAATGGGCTTTTAAACTTAAAACTTAAAAATTATATTTACTGTGAAAAGCACAAATAAATGTTTGGGTAGAAAAAGCTTTAAAAAAAAATCATGTAGAATCTTTTTTTATATATTTTAATAATTTTGCTTTGCACTCAGTACAGCAACAACAAAAAGCCAATTATTTAATTTGTCAAATAACATATTTATAGATTTACCTTTATAGTACACAGTAAATCTTTATATTTAAAAATTTGCGCTTTTGATTATCAAATTTGTGGTCCATGGTACCAAAAAGTGCCATATTACCATATTACCATAGCACCAAAATTAATCAAAATGCCAATCCCTACTACTAAAATGTGAGCATGGCACAGCTTATTTATATTTTATTCCACAAGCAATCTGTCTGTCACCCTATGTAGTCCAGAGCTCTGATAGCCCACCATCTAGTGCACTGTGGAGGGTCTCAGGGCAAAAGCTGGCTGCTGTTTGAGACTCTCGGCCAATCAGTTTACAACTCTCTTGCTGCTCTCCCTTCCGAAGTTAAATGACAAACCAAAGCCTCCTGGCATGGCCCGAGCAGGCGGACCCAATTTCTGCTTTGCATAAAAAAAGTCAAAACCACACACGAGCGCTACTAATGAACAGAGGAAAGAACGAGGAGAGGAGGAAACAGCGCCAAGCATCAGATCTCCTTAAAACCTTACAGCTGAAGCCTCCATCTCAGAGGAGATCACATTTCAACAAGATTGAGTTTAAGTGGTGGAGACAGAAGCTGCATGAAAGGGAGGGAGGGAGAGAGAGAGTTTCTTGCTCTAGTAATAGTAGTGCAGGAAAAAATGGCACAATATAGTTATCAGAGAGCCAAAATCTACTAGACTAAACTCTAGTGTTGAGTGTTACTCATATGAAAAGTGGATATCAAAATAATTTATTTTTTTTACTGAAGCGTGGATAATGATCTACCTAGATAAAATGGAATTCCCTTTACTTCCCATTTGCCTTCTGAGGTTACTTTCATCACATTTTACCTTGTCATATAGTCAATACACCACTTATTCAGTGGACTTTTGGGCTGATGGATTACTTCAGGGAACTCAGGGAACCTTTGCTTTGGAGTTTCTGAGGAGCTCTGGCTGGGACAGGGTTAAAGTCTCCTCCCTGGGGCTGTGCTTGCTACCGCTAAAATTAAACCACAGCTGGTTCCCATTAGCCTGCAGTGACACTAGGAGACTGTACTTAAGCTGTGCTGCGGGGGCTCCGCCGCCCCACTCAGATAATACTACTGTCCCCTGCCACAGGCCAAGTTTAAACTGGCCCTGCACAGCTTCTGCTGGCAACCACTGTGTTTTCAAACCAGGGGAACAGAAGAGGAGAGAAAGGTGAGAGTTATGGAGGGAGAACATTATGGAAAAGAGCCCGTCTCTGGTGAGAGGTGGAAAACCTTGTGTCTGTCATCACGTTCCAGTTCATCAGAGGAGAAAAACATTTACATGATAATGTGAAAGCCATAAAGCACAAAATATATGAAAAAAAAATTAGAGAAGCACATAAATATCTGTATCATATCAGCTATTAATACAGTTTGGGAGTCTGGCAGAAAAACACAGCATGTGCATTGTGAGTAACAAATGAGACGTTGATGACTGATTTACAGCGTGAGAAATAAACCAATCGGCAGTCTTGTAAGGACACCTCAGCCAATAGGAAGACAGCAATCGCACATTCCTGATGACAGCCAGAAACATATCTCACATGGTTTTGCATGTTGGGATCAACTGCAAGTCTGAGCGCTTTCCGGTTAGGGTAATATTTTAGCCATAGTCTATTAAAACCATAGCTCTTAAGAGGGATCTGTTTGTGGAAAAGGTTAACAATCAGTTTAATTAGGAGCAGCGGCTGGAGCGCACGCATGAACTCTCCCGGTCTGACACTCACCGCTCTACAGGGAATTCACCATGTCAGACGTCCACCGTTTGAGTGTGTGTGAGTGTAGAGAAGAAAAAGAGACAGAGAATTAAAGGATGAAAGGAAAACAGAGGGCATGTGAGTGAGGAGGAGGAACAAAGTAAGAAAGGAAGGGAGGACAGACCTTATCAGCAAAGTTTGTCCATTCAGGATTTCCTTCCAAACAAAAGAGAAAGGAAACTCCAACTCTGAAACGTGTTACGTGGCTATAAATCTGTCAAGAGCACTTGTTAAGGTCATTGCATTTTTATGCTTTTTTCAACAACTTCTAAAACAGGTGATATATATCTTATTTAATACAATGATACACAAGACACAAATCCAGATGAGTATATAAATTACACTTTTTTTCGACAACTATAGGTAAAAATGTGTTAACTTAAAGACTACCTGATCAATCATTTAAAAATACTTTCAATGATGCAACCAAATAAAGGTCAATAATTTCCTTTAAAATAATAATAATAATAATAATAATAATAGTGGTGGAATCACATGCTAATACTATGATACTTCAAAATATTTCCTGGTACTAAAACGCATGTACAATGACATTTACATTGTACTCCACGGTACTTTTTAAGAATACTACAGTATATGTCCAAAAATAAATAAATAAATAAATACAAATACTACGCAAATAATAATAATAACACTATGGTAATAATTATAGTACTTTTAGTAAGTAGTAACATGCACTGAAATGCATAACATAACAATGTGCTTCATGTGATAACATCTAAATTGACTGATTTTATCCAAACATAAAATATATCAAAAATATTATCTAACGTCACTGAATCAACCTAAATACAATAGGTCACACAAACAAAACTAAATTAAAAAGGTCAATTTTGTTGTCTCCAATGCACTGTGAACTAACATGAACAAACAATAAAGAATTGCATTTTTATCTAAGATTAACAAAGATTAATAAATGCTGTAAAAAGTTGATGTTAGTTGATGTTAGCTAACGCATTAACTAATGTTAACAAATGGGACCTTATTGTAAAGTGTTACCTTAATATTTAAAAGAACTTACATACCATGTAAATGATATAATAGGCTCTGAATATGGTAATCACCATCTGATACCATCAAAGTACCACGGTACCAACACAGTACATTCTGATAAAGGAAACCAAATGCCTAATGCACTGAAATGCTTTTCATCTCAAACATAGTAAATAAGTGTTGCAAATGCAGAGAAAATGCTTTCAAAAGGATGTAAATAGTACAAAACAAGCAGTGGCAACAATCCAACATCTCCCAGCGCAGTGGTATGAGTGTGTGAGTCGGGTAGGATCTGGAAAGTGTAGGGGTATGCGCCACGTGGGCTGTATTTTGAAGGCAGACGGTGTGAGGCTCATTAAAGCTGCATGGATCTGAGTTCTGGCAGAGGTGACAGACAGGTGGATAGGATTACCAGTGAGCCCGGGCTCAGAAACACGCATGCTCGGCCGCCTGTCAGCATGGGGATCGACACACACACCCTTCACGCCTTTTTAAATAATTAACAGCCAAAGATTAGTCCGTCAGCCTCGGGGCCAAAAGGTCCATTGATTTCTCACAGATGCATTTTTAATGAGCGCATCTCAGTGAGGCAGCGTCCGTGAAGAGAGGCTTCCTTGTCCACAACAGCACAAGAAACACCAGCAGCTTTGCGAGAGGCTTGTGGTAAAAACACAAACAAAGCCTGTAAGTGCCTCTCTAATGTCTCGCACTAACGTTCTTCTACACAAAGGCTTGAAGGGAAAGGCCTCAGGGGTGACCTTAAAAGAACCTATGGCAAAATGCTATTTAATCCGGCCCGAGCGTTTCCTTTAATTGGTCTTGTGCGACCATCCATAAAGCTGTTGTGCCGGCGGCATATTTCCTAATCAGCTTTTATGAACTGTAAACATCTCAGCACCAGTGTCTTTAAAGCATTAGAAGAGTTGAATTAAATTTGTATCACATTTGGTAGTTGTGACAGACACACTAAGAAAGTGATCACTGCATCTGTGGACAAGCGCGGCTGACAGAGTGCCTGACGGTGTCAATTACGTATTTCCCTTTCTTTACAGTGTAAAGTGTCACAAGAGATACAACAAGAAAAAATTTACCTGAGAACCTGATTTACACTCTTCATTCATTGGCATGTATGGTTCCTTGAAGAACACCCATTGCAAAAAGGTTATTTATAGTGGGAAAAGGTTCTTTAGATGGTTAAGATTAAATGTTCTTCACACTAAGAAAAAAAAGGAACCCAAATTGGTTCACCTTTGGCATCACTATGAAAAGCCGCTTTTAGAACCTTTATTTTTAAGTGTGTACTATATGTTGAACATGATCAAATGAGCTCAAAGGTAGCTCACCCAAAAATTTAAATTGTATTATCATTTACTCACCCTCAAGTCTCTTTTTTTTCTTTTGGCATGCACTGACATTTATTGTATGGACATTTTTCAAAATATCTTCTTCTGTGTTTCACAGAAAGTTTAGACAGAAAAACAGAAATGTCACTGTTCTTTTAATGTCTGTTTTGAACATTCAAAGCAATGTTCCGAATGAACACGCTTTTTAAAAGTGGCCTTACAAAGGTGACATGGGGAGAGGTTATGGGTATAGGCCTCTGACAGGCACGGACAGCTTTGACTAGAATAACAGAAATAAATACATAGTTTAATAGTGGTTATAAATGGAACGGATATGGTGCAGTGCGGTATGGTTTTATTTTACATTCTTATGGGTATAGGGAGGCTATGCATACCTTAAATCCAGAGAAACAAGAGGGAGTTGTTGAAAGACCAATTCAAAAATGTTAAACCGATGAGCGTGTCTGAAATAATACTGCTACAGAAATAAAATTGAAAGTTTAAACCTGTGCCATGTTTCATTCAAGAGAGACTGTTTTTCTTGCTGTCTGCGGTGTAATATCTCAAGGGTTCATTTTTCCTTGAGATGTGTGAGAGAGAAACATATCATTATGGAAAATCAAGGCTTTTGCCCATCTAAACCATGGATGGATACGTCTGGTTTGAGAAAGCGACACACTTCCTCTACTTTGCGTAAAGGAAGGAAAAGACGAAAGAGAAACAGAAATTACTTCTTCAATCATTCCTCAGATTTCATAAATCATGCATGTGGCTTTTTTTTAAAACTGACTAAAAGTTTTCATGAAAGTGTTGCATGTTACTATTATCATACATTTGTATGAAAGTGTGTATATATCTTTATGACCTGATTTAAAAAAGGGGAGATAAGGGGAGCATTCGAGAGTTTAAATGGGGGCAGGAATAATTGCAAATGCATAAAGAAAGAGTGTCAGGACTACCTTTCCTGTCTCCCGCTCGAAGTCCACATATTCTCGGGTGGGCGCCTGTCGCTGATCCCCATGAAGGTTGGCTGGGAAGAACTGCAGCGAGAGGTTGGTGCCGGTCGCCACAAAAGCCTTTTAGAAGGAAATCAATACAAACAGGATAAGAAAGCCAGGCCCGAGCATAAATTATGCAGCCCGTCATTTCTGTTTTCACATCAGAGAGAAGAGGAGAATGCCTGGAGCCAAGGCCAGCGCTCAAAACATCAGGAAAGAAGGGAGGAGGGCAAGAGGGGGGGGGGGTGCAAAAACCAAAAGAGAAAAA